>NC_092872.1:204534030-204863030 GCF_028372415.1 Notamacropus eugenii
TCTTTGGATCCTTCTGACTCCAGCTCTGTAAACCTGTGATTGACTGAGTGTAGGTGTTGAGTCTAAGAGTTCACGAGGGACAGATAATCAACAAACACTAATCTATCTCATATCAGGAGCTGAAAAAGTTATTTACAGCCCTAAGTAAGGAGATGGGCCTTGGAGGATGGTAGAATTCACACTGACAAAAAGGAAGGAGGAACCTGGGGGGCCAGAGATGCAGAGATGGGAGTGAATGGGCAAAAATGTACTTATGCTCAGACAGTAGACAATAGACCCTTGTGGGTGGGTTGTAAAATTCCCATAGGAAGGTGAATTAGAGTCTTGAATACTAAGATAAGGTATTTAAACATTATTTTGTAGGTAAGAATAGAGGAGCTATTTAAAGTTTTTAAGTGAGCTAATGTCTTAATGAAAATGGCACTTAAGAAGATTAATCCAGAGGTCATGTGCAGGGTAGACTGAGTGGACTTGATAAGTAGAAATAGGGAAAGAGAGACAGGAAAAACAGTTTGGAGTTTATTGCAATAGTTCCAGTGATATGTGATAATATATTTAAATCACTAGTTATGGCCAACTTTAAATTTAAACATTCTATTAGGATAATGGAACAGAATCTCGGTAATAGTCACAGTATCCAAAATTGAGCCTCAAGATAGTAATGGGGACTATTTATAGCGTGATTTAAGTTTTACATATTTCATGTGATCCTCACAACAATTCTGTGAAGTATGAGTACGGATGAGAATGTCAGAGGCAAGATTCAAACTAGGACTCCATGATCTATTGATCTCCATATGAACACCCTGTCCACAATGCCACCTGCTTGCCTAGATAGCTCTGAATCTTGTGATCTTGTTACCAGAATGCCCTTATTACTAGAAAACTGACCTACTGGGTAGGTGCTAAGTGTTGTCTTAGGACATGAGACACATGGGCGAAGAAAGCAAATACAACTCACTGCTTTCATGACTACCTCTTCTCTGGTCAACACACTGGGAAATATGTATACATGTGGGGAATGTTCCAGGAAACCCCAGTAAATGTGGTTATTTCCTTTCTGGTTATTTCCTAGGGGCTTACTTGGACCTAGTCATCATTCTGCAAGCAACCAAATTCATCTAAAAGCAACAAGGCTGGACCAGCCTAATTCTTTACCTGGAATCAATAACAGCACTTTCTACTTCTTAAATGCCCTACCTAGCACCACCTCTGTGTGCTTCCAGAACAGCAACATGACAGCTTACGATATATTTTACCTGGCTCCCATGTCTCTATGGACTTCTAAAATTATCAAGCCTACAGTCTAATGTCCTCACTAGATATCTATCAGAGGTCTAGACAAATAATATTTCTAACTTTGATATTAAAAGAATTAACATAGATGTACTAAAATCTAATATCATGCTTCAGGGAATTAGCATCAAGATGAAAGGGATCAATATGCCTATATATTTTCTCTTTCTCTCAGTATTGGTTGTTTGTGTGAATCATAAGCTATTCATTTCCCCTTTTCCCTAAAAATATGGTTTAGGGCCTAGGAAAGGTAGCAGAATACCGAACTGGTGCTTTTGTCATCCCTTTGCTCTTATTTTCCAAATTCTATTGCTTCAGCGAGTTCAGTTAAATTTTACTGTGATCCCAGGCCTAGACTAGGTCTTGTAGGGATATGAACAAAGTATATTGCATGGTCCCTGCCCTCAAGAGGCTTGTATGAGAATCCAATGAAGAACTGATTTTAGAAACCCAGCAGTTTGCAAGTTGTAGCACCATCCAGAGCAAGTTGGACTGGGAGACCTATCCATGGTTGGATTAGGCTTTATAAAACACACAAAGAAATTCATTTCCTTCATGTCCTTGAAACCTTAGACTTTATTGGCTATTTATTATTTAAGATTGTTAAAGGAGCATTCAAAGTCGACTTTGAATTATCTATGTGGAAAGCTCATGGCCAAGGGCAGAATAATGTCTATTAAATAGGTATTTATTGGTTATATTCATTGAATGCAATCATATTTGTATATCAATAAGCAAAGACAAATTGGTTGGAAAATAATATTGTTAATTCCCAAAGCAAACATGATTTGGGGATTATCTGTTGCCACAAACCATTTCTAGCACTTTTCTTCTTTACTAGTATGGTTAATAGATAATAGACTTTGATGTCTTGTATCTCCCTGATCTATACCTCTGTATTGATTTCTTGGAAAAAGAAACAGGTTTGCTGCAATCATTTGTCATGGAAGTGATGAAAGCAACAACATCTTATGCAAGAGAGCAGTTGGCTTTAAATATGTAGTAATGAAGCACTCTAAGAGCAGTGTGTCTACAGGACTTTCGTCATGTATCCATGAGGTCAGCAATAGGCTTATTCTTTCCACCAATGTAGATCTCAACCTATCCTCATGTATTCTCGTGCTATGTGGTTTTTGTCCAAGTCTTTCCTTAAGACCTTCATGAAAGATCTGTTCAATAAGCAGGAAGTTTTCCTCTTCCTTTTAAAACATTTTGCATCTGTACAAGATTCAGACTTCATTTGAAAAATTCTCAGTACCTTTTTTTTTTTTTAACATCACTCAGCTGTCTTTTCCATCCCTCACTCATACTATATAAGATTATAGTTAGAGAAGGGAGTTCAAGCCACCTAGTATGGGGCCCTCATTTTATAGAGGAGGAAACTATGAAGGAAGTCAAATGACTTGTCCAAAGTCACATAGATGTTGGCAGAATTGAACCCAGACTCTCTGACTCCAGAACCAATGTTCTTTCCACTGTACCAGAGAGTTAGACAGATAACTAGATAGATAGAACCTTTATCAAGCTTTTACTGTGTTCCAGACACTGTACTGAGTGCTGGAAATGTAAATGCTGTACAGAGAAACAAAACAGTTCTTGCCCTCAAGGAGCTTATATTCTAATGGCTAAAGGCACTACATAAAGGAGTGCTAGAAAGTGAGGGGATGACAGGAAAGGAAATAGATTCATGGGGCCATGGTAAAGAGTTAGGAAGAAGTAACAGTGGAATGGAGGAAGCCTGGCTTCTGAAAAATAAGGCAAAAATCTCACCTATTATGGGATGATGGAGGGGAGACAGGGAGGGGATTCTTGCCTCCGTTGGGGGTGGGGGTGGTCAAAGAGAAGAACCATGGTGAGAAGATTGTAGCAGGCTACATACCAGCTGTGTGATGAGCCCACGTTCTTTTCTGGTCTTATATCTCCTTGATCGTTTTACACGAGTCTTGTATAACAACAGTGAAGATTGTTGACATTTATACAACTCTTTATGACTGTAAGGAAATTTAACAGAAATTATCCTATTCTGACTCTCAGACTAATTCCCTGGTGTAGGTAGGACAGAGGCTGTTATCCCCATTGTACAGGGATGCAAGGAACCTGAGACTCAAAGGGAATTGTGACTTGTCTAAGGTCTTGTAGTCAGATGCGAATATTTGAGTGCATAATGCATCTGATTTGCATTATATTCCTTTATTTTTAAATATGATCATTCTCATTAGGCACTATATAAAAATCAGCCACTACAGTGATCCTTCCACATCACTGGAGTTGGAGGTGGGGGTGGCACCCTCATGCCTGGGAAATCTCCATAAAACTCTTTGGCCTTTCTTTTGTACCAGAGAATGTCTGATTTTTTTTCTTTTTCTTTTATGAGGTGTTTGCAGTAAACTTTGGATTGATATTATACATTGCTATACATATATTTTATGCATTTCTTTTCTATGTCATTTGCTGGTCTTCATGTGTTGTCTGCAGCTTCCACAAAACTCCCCACACATTTAGGCCAATCCAGGATATATCCAAACTGTGATGGGGAAAGTCACATTATAGAGGGAATAACTATTATTATTACAGAGTTCATGTGGTACGGTGAAAAGAGTTTAGTTAGTTATTACCTGTGTGACTTGAGTATGCCACCTAAGCTCTGAATCTCAGTTTCTCCATTTATTAAAATGATGGGTTAGACTAACTAGCTTCTAATATCCCTGACAACTCTAAATCTATGTATGTTCTCATGATTTATGTAGGACTCTCCAGTTTATAAAGCACTGCTCTGCTTGGTACTAGAGGGCAGGATTTCATTTGGTCCTCTTAACAATCCTCTGAGGTACAATGACTGATATTATCATCCCCATTCTACAGATAAGGGAACTGAGATTCAGCTCATGCTTATAATATTGTGAATATAGTCTTGCTAGGAAAACTTGAGCTCTTTGATAGTCACACACCAATTTGACTGGTCAAGTTAGTCAAAATGGTTTGAATGGGCAGAAGGCATTAAATGAGGTCCCTCCAAACACCATAGAAACACAACATGAACATATCTATCATTTCCTAGTTCAGAAGCAATTTTGTGTGACTGACACCGTATTCACTGGGGTGGATGGGATTTACCTGGTAGTGCTTTCATTCACACTCATCCTTAGGATGTGGTTGGATCATGGGTCATTCTATGGCAGTGTTTCTTCCGCCCCTTTTAAACATGCAGCTTAAAGCCTAGGCTTTTTACAATTTCTTATTCCCCTGATGTGATATCAATATAACATCATTCTAACTATTCAATGATATTTCAGATGCAGTAATATCAAACTATTCAATCACTCGCACCATTGCTTTTAATATTAAACATATTTAGTTTATTCATAAAAGGAATGTTTCGCACTAAAGAATTCTTCACTATTCATCTTGATTACATTGAGCTTAACCTCCAAAATATGTCATTTCCCTTGAATTTTTGGTTGTGTGTATAAAGCTAAGTGCTTTCTTATGTGAGCTGAGAGAAAAGAAAAAGATATCCTTTTCCTTTGAAGTTCCTGAACTAATATGAAGGAAGTATTGAAGCCTGAAGGAGAGGCATCATGGCAGCTGGGCTTGCCAATTCCCCACATGTGATAAGTTGAGTTTCAGTATATTTAGTGATGGGAACACTAAACTGAGAGTCAGAGAACCTGAGTTCAAATGCTGGTTCTATTTTTCATTACATGTGGGAGCCTGAGAAAAATCCATTAACTTCTCTGAGTCTTAGTTTCTTTGTCTATAAAATGATGAGGTTGGACTAGGTCAGTGGTTCTCAGGCTTTTTGGTCTCAGGATTCCCTTGTGCTCTTAAAAATTATTGAGAACATCTTTCTCCAAGAGCTTTTGTTTGTATGGGATATATGTGTGTGTCTGTATGTATACATATATACACACACCACACATATGTATACATGTATACATGTACATGGGTTTGTATGAGTAATATTTACCATATTAGAAATCAAATCATCTTAGTATTATTTTGAAAATAGTTTTGATCTCAGTCCACATGAAAGGATCTCCAGGACCACTAGACTAAATTAGCTTAAAACCTATGTTTCTTTGGACTGAGGTTTATTTCTGTTATTCCTACAGTCTTGCACTTCAAATCACACAATTCCAGAGTTAGGAAGTTTCCTCCTTAGCCACCTAGTCCAACTGATACTTCTAAAATGATCCTCCCCTCTAGCATACCTGACAAATGGCCTTCCAGTCTTTGCTTAAAGACCTCAAATGAGGCATCCATCCCATTCCTCTTTTGGGTGACTAACTTAAGGAAGACTTTAAAGACTTAAGGAAGTCTTTCCTTACATTAAGGCTAAATTTCTATTTTTGCAACTTCTACCCCTTGCTCCTAATCCTGCCCTCTAGCACCAAGCAGAGCAATGTTAATCCCTCTACCATGCAACAGCCTTTCAAATACTTGAGGAGAGATATCATGTTCCCTCCCAAAGATTCCTTCAGTAGCTTAAACAGCTCCACTTTCTTCAACCAGTCTTCATCACAAGAACTAGAGATTCTTCACCATCCTAGTTGCCTTCCTGTATATGCTCCACCTTATCAATGTCCTTCCTTAAATTTGGCAGCTACAAAAGACTATAGCATTCCAGTTGTGGTCTGACCAGGGTAGAGCAGCATGAGTCTATTAACTTCTTATTCCTGAACACCATACTTGTTAATACTGGGGCTAAACCTAAACACATCTGTGCCAGACAACTAAGGATCTGAGAGATCATCTCATCTGAAACATCCATTTCAATCAGGAAATGGGCTCAACTACGGAAAAAGCTTGCCCAAGATCAAATGGCCATTTAGTAGCAGAAGTGGGACTAGCACCCAATTCTTCCACCTTTCATGCCTGTACTTTTATTGACTGGGTATTTCTTTCTTTCTAGAAGTTGACTTAAAAATTCAACAAACAACAACAACCAGTTATCTGCTGGTTGTCTTAATGGATGGTCATATGATCAGCAGCTTAAAGGGATCCCTGCTGCTCCTGTATAGACTAATAGTGCCAAACAAGATGCTGTGCATTTGGAAATGTTCGTTGATGTTATTCCTTTTTAAAATCAATGTTATCATAATAACTTCATATGATTGCCAGGCACAGAACATTATGACCTTAAAAGAATCACAAGTTTAGATAACCTAAGTGACAGTGGAAGGGTTCATAATATTTATGAATGAGCCACTGTATATCATCCACAATGACTTCTGTGTGATGAGTAGTAGTTTCAAAGGCAATGAAAACTGGATAAGGAGTTGGGCTGGCTATGGAACCAGAATGAAGAATAATAGGTGTATATTCCCAGTGTTTTATTGGTATACACAAAATATTGCTATTGTTTTTAGTGGAGGTGGACTTGTAATTGTTTCAGGCAGTTCCCCTATAAAGGAGAAACAGAGAAAGGGGCAAAAATTATGAAAGATGAAAAGACATGTACTGGTGGAGAGAATGTCCACAATGATGATGCCATGTGTCCACTGAGCCAATGAAGTTCTTTTCTATGGCCATGTCCTTCCATTGATTTGTATGACAAGAGCAAGGAGTTCCTATGTAGTACATCTATGTGGTAGAATGAGACTCATGTTAGGAGAATATACTCTAGGAGACGATGAACTGTAGCATTCCTAAATTAGCTTTCAGAAATAAATGCATTTCTTTCCTCTTCCCTATAATATTGGACACCATCCTGGCCACATTGTAGTCAGAGTCATAAGTCATACAATCAAAATCTGGAGGCCATTTTAGAGATAATTTAGTCTAACGGCCTCATTTTACAGATGAGGAAACCGAGGTACAGAGAAGTTAAATAACTTGCCCAAAGTCATATTCATAATAAGGTCAGAAGGAGCAGAGCCAGCATATGAACCCAGGTCTTCCAGACTCCTAACCTAACTTAATGAATACTCATTGAATTGGATTGAATTTATATAGCTTACTTAAAACTATTGCCTTAGGCTACTGTACAGACACCTGGGACAAGGCACCTTCCCCAGAGAGGGACTATAACTATAGAACCATTAGCTTTTCTTGTCACCAAATAAAAGCCAGTATTTTATTAGGAACACAGCAAGGTCCCGATTAGTGCGACAACAAATTTCCTGGGCAGTGATCACATTATTAGAATGTGCACTTGATATTTGCATTGGGCTGGAACAACCGGACCATTTTTTTTTTTTTACATAATTATAACTTCAAATAGTGTGAATTTAAATACATGGGATTATGGAGTGGAGTTGTTTGCACTAATTGGGACTTGGTTATATATTAATGTGTTCTCCCATTAACATCCTCATCTAATGCCTCCTCAAAGTAGAGAAGTAACTCTCTCCAACTCCATGCCAGTGGAGATGAAACAGTCATTGGCAGATCTTGTTGAACTGGAAAGGCTTGGAATCTGATGCCCACAATCCAACCAAACTGTCTGTCACCTGAAGAACAAGACTAGGAGAATCTCATAAAGCCTGATGCATCTGTGAAGGGGGTAGTAACACTGATGAAATCCTGGAAATGTGAAGAATTACAGTATATTAACATACTACAAAATCCTCATTTTCATTTAATTTAATGAATACCTCTTAAGTATCTATTGCCTACCAGCATGGGAGGAAATAGATAAAGGCAGTCTCTTGCTCTTAAAAAGCTTAAAGTTATGTAGGGAGGTGATAAGACATGTGCACAGATAATGATACTACAAAATAGACTGTGATGTGTCCATAAGAGAGGTATATCAACGTCCAAATTGTTGTGTAAAATCTGAGGCAGGAAAAATGATTTCTTATTGGGGGAAATGAGGGGAGGTTTCACAGAATAAGTGGACATTGGGGTCTTAAAAAATAGATGGTACTGCAACAAATGGAAATGGAACTTTGATCAAGCAAATGCATCAGATAGAATGGGGGTGGGTAGGGAAACTATTAGGAATATAGCACAGCTCCACCCATCATTTTAATTCATTTTCTCAGAGAAGGGAAGAAAAGGGAATTGAGTAGAGGTCATTTTTATTTTCATATACATCTGTAAATTTGAGCAAGGAGGAATAGTCCCTTTAATTTTTAAAAGCTGTTCTTTCTCCAACTTTCAGGGGACATTCAGCTTTCATTTATTCTTTCATTCATTTATCCATCCATTCTTTCAGAGAAATGGCATGGCATAATGGATAAACTTCTGGCCTTGTATTTATGAAGACCTGAGTTCAAATTCTGCCTTAGACACTATAGCTGTGAGAATTCTTGATAAGCTGAATCTCAGTTTCCTCATCTGTAAAATAGAGATAATAATATACTGCCCACTTCACAGTGTTGTAAAGGGTTTTTTTTAATCTAATAACTCTTTTCAATCCTTACAGTGATATATATATATATATATGTATATATATACATATGCATGTATATATATACACATATATACAGATATACCAATAACACCTCATGTTCAAAAACAATGTTATCTTCCCTCTACCCTAAGCCTCCTTTCTTCCAAACTTCCTTATTGGTGTTTAGTGTACCACCATCGTCCCAGTCTTCCAGGTTCATAACCCAGGTGTCATCCTCTTCATTCTTATACCACATATCCAATCCGTTACCAAATATCACCATTCTTCCCTTCACAACATCTCTTAAATGTGTCCCCTTGTCTCCACTCACACAGCTGTCACCTCAATTCTGTCCCTCATCTCCTCTCATTTGGACTATTGTGATAACCTCCTCATTTGGGTACCTGCCTTCACTCTCCCCACTCCAATCACCATAGCTGCCAATTCTTGGGGCTCCCTGTTATCTCTTGGATCAAGTATAAATTTCTCCGGCATTTTTAGACTCTTCACAACCTGGCCCTTTTCTAGTTTACTACCCTTTATGTTTTCTCTTTTCCAAGCAATATCAGCCTCTGTGCTGTTCTCTGGAAATGACACTGAATCTCTCATCCCCATGTCTTTGCGTTGGCTCTCCCCCATGGCTAGAATGCTCTCTCTCCAACCCTTTTTTCTAGACAACCCAGTCTTCTTTTCAAACACTATCTTCTGCAGGAAGCTTTCCCCCTGTACTATCTGAGCCTTCTTCTCTAGTTACCTTCCTTCTATTAAATGTGCCTGTTTATTTACATGTTGGCTCTTCTAATAGGGTGTAAACTCCTTGAAGGTAGGGATTGTTTTTGTGTTTTTGCCTTTCTTTATATCCTCAGTACTTAGCATAGTATCTAACATTTAGTGAATGCTTATTGTGTGTTTTATGATGGACAGATATCCATTTCAGGTCTTATTTTTCAGGGCTTTAAGATTTACACAATACTTTCCTCATTACAGCCCTATGAGGTAGATGGTGAAATATTCTTATATTGACTTTTTAAAATTTACAATATTTAAAAATTTGTAAGTATTATTTCTTCTTCTTACTCCCTCCCCCCCCCCCCCACCCATGCCTTAAGGGAGAAAAAGGGAAAGAAAACCCTTATAATAAATATGGGTAAGCAAGCAAAACAAATCCCACATTGACCAGATCCAAAAATGCATATCTGATTCTGTCCATCAGTTCTCTGAAGGAAAGTCAGTACCACTCTTCATGATCAGTCCTCTGGATTCATGGTAGGTCATTAATGGGATAAGAGTTCTTAAGTATTTCACAGTTGTTTTTTTAAAATGTTGCTACTGTGAGAAAAAAAGTGACTTTTGCTTCAATTAATGTCTCTCCCTATCATTTCAGACACATATTCCCAGTCAGTCAGTTAACATATATTAAGGACCTACTTGTGGCAAGCCCTGAGCCAAAACACTAGAGATACAAAGAAAAACAAAAACCAGCCTCTGTTTTCAAGGAACTCACAGTCTAACAGTTTCCCTGAAACCATCCCCTTGTCTATTTCTCATGATACAATAATATTCCTTTGTATTCATATACCAAAATTTATTCAGCCCTTCCCCAACTGATGGGCACAGATGAGGAAATAGGATTATAGACAAGGAAATACTATAACAAAGATGGGCTATGATCATATATTGGTAACTAGTGGCAGAACTGGGCATTAAATTCCAGGTCCCAGTTTCAGGTACAATATCTTTTACATTCCACTACACTGCTTCCTTTCAGGCAGAGTCACATTACTTCTAGAAATCTTTAGATTTTCCTTTTAAGAACCATACTTTTAAGGCTGCCATCCTCATTTACATCCTGGATATTCCGCAGAGAGTGAAGAGATTCCAGTCTTTCCTATTGTGCATGGAAAAAAACACACCAAAAACAAACCAAAAAAACCCCCAACAGCCTAGAGAAGGGGAGCAGACTCTCTCTGCTTTGACCCAGACTCCTCTGGAGTGAATGAAGGGCAATCGCCAAGTAGACCTACATTTGCTTCAGCATCTTGAGAAAGAGACAAATAAGAATCAATAGCTGTAAGACTAGTTTATTATATGAACCCCTAACAGAATGGAATTTCAGTTGGAGTGAGTATATTCCAAACACCAAAAAGAAGAGATGTCTTCCTGTCTTACGTATGCCTCTTAAGTTCCCTATCAGATCATAGATTGGATTTATAAATAACTCCAACAGAGAACCCCCCTCCCCCGCCCATCTCCTATTTATTTCAATTTTTTTTTCAATTTCTCCTTATTCTTTCCCCAACCTCATTTCATCCCCACCTATTTGTGTTTGGATACTTCAGAGAAGCTAGCATTGAATAATTGTGTTTTAGGTGTTGAAACAAGAAACTAGCAGATGCAAGTTTAGTGAGTATTGAGTTTTAAACTTGTCTCCCTGTGATTTGTGGCCATGTCACTGCAAATATTTTTCAATGTCACCGCCTTCGCCAGGCTGTCACTGACGCAGTCAGCTGGGGAATAGAAGGCCTAACACCATGATCTCAGTATTAATGGGAGCTGTTGAAAGTGGCAAAGGTGATAAAGTATTGTTTAGTTATTGGTGCCATACTTTGGCTGCGGGACATTATTATAAAACGTGGGTATTTTTTTGTCAGATTTCAATCACGTTTCCAATAACATGTTTAGAAACTTGCAGAACCGAGGAACAACATAATAGTGATTTTTTTTCTTAAGCTAGAAGAGTTCATCTGTGTGATCTGGAAACTTGCAACAAGAGTCTGTAATTTTGATTTTACCTGCCACAAGATAGCCCATTCTCTCCTCTCCTTCCTTTTGATGGAATACAATTGGTAATAATAGCTAGAATTTGCATAGGGTTTTAAAAGCTTGCAAAGGACTTTACAAATATCTCTTTTCATCCTTGCAAGAACCCAGTGAGATATGGTTATTATTTTCTCCATTTTACAGAAAATGGAACTGAGGCAAAGAGAAGTTAAATGACACACCCAGGGTCACAAAGCAAGTATCTGAGGTCAAACTTGAACTCAGGTCTTTCTGATAGACCTAACAACTCTATCCACTGGGCCACTTTGCTGCCTCTGTGATGCTGAAATTTATGGGAAAGTCTGATTCAGTGAAGTGGTGTGCATGGCATTCCATAGAATAAGATACTAGATTTTTCACGATCTGTTTTTCACAGTACCAGGAGATTAAAAAGTACTTCAGGGCAAGCCAACCTGGTAGGTAAATTTGTGTGTCATCTGTTTTCTTTCCTCCCCAGTCAGGTCTGAGAAGAAATAGAGATATAAAAGGTACATAAGATTTTTAGACAATGACATCCTGTTTTGCAAAATTGTGTTTCATCCAGGAAATAGCAGGATTTCCCCACTTGCCCCCAGCCACAGGAACAACTTAAATGAATGGCTTTGTGGGAAAGGATGTCATCATCATTAATAGCAGCCGTTGTGCTTAGCTTATAATTAAAATAACCTTGAAAATTCAATCTTTACGGATGGTGGAGATAAACTGATCTGAAGCCCCCCCATACGTATATTTTGTGCAGCATTCACCTGGATCTGATGGCTCTTTAGGAAAAAAAATACAACATAAAAATAGATGATGAGAGTTTCTATAACTTTTAAATATCAAGCTGTCAGGCTTTGAGCAGACAGAAATATAGTAATTGAAAGAGAGTAAAGAGAAAAAGTTGATATTGGTACGAGGGCTTTCAAGTGAATTCAGACTAAGCAGAGCTGATGAGACACAGGCTTTAGGCTGGTTCCTTGCATTGTCTGACCTCCCTTCCCAGTCGAGATTTGCTTGATAAAGTAGACACAACCTCAATAAAACACTAACAATAGAAAAAAAGTAAATAGAAATCATATTAAGCAGCAGCAATATCGCATGAATTGAAACAAAAATTTAGCTATAATAGCCTTGGCAGATTTTAATATCGTCCCCAATCACATCACAAGATGAATCATATCATGGTGTTTCTAAATAATGTTTATCATCTTTAAATCTCCTTGCCTAGGCTACGTCTTCCATTATTTGAGCTTCGTGTGTGTGTGTGTGTGTGTGTGTGTGTGTGTGTGTTTTAAAAGAACTCATAAATAATTAATGTACATGAAACAAGAGCAGCAGGGATGGGAGAATGGAGGAAAATCTTTCCAGGAATAGTACTATTGTGTTACAAATTGTGTTACATACAACCAAATGTGGTGTTAAAAATTTTCATTGGGTTCGACTCCTGAAGGAAATGGGTAGAAAAGACATTTTATGTAAAGTAGAGGGAGAGAAAAAATAGAAAATCCATTGATCATCATACAGCTAGGACCTTAAAGGAGGGTGCAGTTGCCATGACATACAGAGATGCACCTGCCCATCTGGGTTCCTGAAATTGGCCTTGGTCTGGTGGTGGGGTGGGGAGGTTGTTTTTGGGGGTGGGGGTTGATATTTATTTTTTGAAAAGACTGACAAAGGTGCTTGGAGAATGAGGCAGCAAGGTAGGGCAAGGCATAGAGTGTTGTGCTTTGGAGTCAGAGAGACAGGAGTTTGAATCCTACCTCAGATACTTTAGTTGGGTGACTCTAGGCAAGTCACTGAACCTCTCTGCGGCTCAGTTTGTCTATAAAACAGGGATAATCGTAGCACCTGCCTCACACGGTGATGGTGAGGATCAAGTAAGACAAATATGGAAAGCATTTTACCAACCTGAAAAGGCTTGATAAGTGCTAGGTGTGGCAGTTGTAGTTGTTGTTAATTACTCCTGGAGGGAAAGGAAGCAAAAGAATGGTAGGAGATCTACAATGCACTGAGTGGAAGGTTTAGCGTTTTGTTTTCAATTCCAATGGATGATTAAAAATTTTGATGCAAGTGAAAAATCAGATTAGACATCTAACAGTAGTCATAGTCATGGAGTTTTGAAAATGAGAGACACCTTAGAGGTTATCTTAGATGGATGGATGGATAGACAAACAGATGGACAGACAGATAGATGGATGGATGCATAGATAGATGGATGATAGATAGATGGATGAATAGATGGATGGGTATATAGATAGATAGATAGATAGATAGATAGATAGATACATGCTAAGCACTAGGAATATAAATACTAGTAAAAACACAGTCTCTCTCCTCAAAGAGCTTCCATTCCCATGGAGGAAGACAACTCATAAAAGAGAGACAAAAAAGTATGGCAAAAGGATGGGGGGAGGCATTCACAAGGGAGATATGTAGAAAAGTCTGGGGAGTCATGGGCTGAGCTATGTTTGAAGTGAGTTTGACTGGCATGGGTTCATCCTTAAATGATGGGTCTAGAGAAAAACCGACCAACTGAGGATGCAGAAGTGGAGGTATATTCCAGAATGAGAAGGACATCTAATTGAACCATGAATGTCCTCTATGATAGAGCAGTCATTCAGTCTTCACTTAAAAATCCTTCATCTTGGCTCTTTCATCAACCAATCAACAAATATTCATTGTGTTTACTATGTGTAAGATGCTGTTAGATACTATTGGTATAAATATAAAAAAAATTTAAAAAATCCCTATCCACAATGAGTTTATATTCTAATGGGAAGGGATTATATCAAATCATATATAAGTATATGTAATAAATTTAAAGAAAAATAAATGTAGATAAATACAATATTTTTATCTCCAAGGTAATTTGGGAGGGGAAAATATTATTATCAACCAAGAAGTCAACAAATATTGGTCACCTACTATGTGAAGGCATATGTGTAAGACACCCAAGGTGAGAGGCAGTATAGTATAGAATAGTATAGAACAAGAATACTTGTTCTCATATTAGAGCCCCTGCAGTTGAATTCAACTCAGATGCTTTCTGCTTATCTGATTACCATCCAGGGCCTCAGTTTCTTCATTTGTAAAATGACAGAGTTGTCTTAAATGGTCTCTGAGGTCCCTTTTCACTCTACCTCTATGATTTTCAAGTTCAGGCATCACATTCATAATTTATATCTTAGAATCTATTTAATTCTGACACCTGGAGAAGTCTGAGTAAATTCAACTTTTATAGTCAGTTTGCCATCTCCTATCTCAATGTCCCATTAAACCACCTTGAAACAGATCCATCACCTCCACACCTAGCACAATCTCCTGCACATCAGAGATGTGCCAGAAATGCTTGCTGCTGAGGCTAAGAATGATCGTCCAGTCAGGCCTGTCAGCAGCCCATATGGCTATTGTCTCTAACCAGACTGACCCAGTTCAATCTTAGGTATTTAGAAGGTAGAGAAAGAAATGTATTACCTCCCTAGACTTCCCCTTCCCCCCCTGCCCTTCCCCCTGCCCTCCAGGAGACACAGCAACATTAGTGGTCTTCAGGGCTTACATAATCATTTGATACGAGATCCTTGTGGACAGGGACACTGCCTAATTTATTTTTCATTTATTTATTTTTTACTAATTTATTTAGGCCCACTTCCTAACACAGCATTTTGAATACAAAGGTTCTTAATAAATTTTAATCTTAAAATAATGTTTAATGTTAAATGTTTAATAAATGTTAATGGTAAATACACAAAGATTCAAAACAATGAGTAGTAAGATTATTGTGCACACTTATATTCAATTTCACAGACCAATGTAATATATATGGTCTCCTATAATCTCTCCCCCTGCCCCCATGCATCTCCTCTTGTTCCTTCAGAGATCTCAAGTTTGAGTTCTTAACCTGAGGTACATGAATATATATGTGTATATATGTACACACATACACATATATACATATGCATATGTATATATGTGTATGTATATACATGTACACATACACACATATATACAAACACACGTACATATACAAATATATACCTGCACATACTCATATACATATATATACACATATATGTATATATTTGATATCTATATTTTAACATAATTGCTTTTCTTTGTAGTCTTATGTATTATGCTGTATGCATTTAAAAACTTTATTCTGAGAAAGGGTCCATAGGCTTCATCTGACTGCCAAAGAGGTCCAGAACACCAGAAAGGTTAAGGGCCCTCTGTAGTTAGACTGGTATCTCTTCATCACTTGTCTCCACATATTGTCCCCCGTCTCCATTCCCTAGACCCCTGCTCCTCATGCTTCTGTATTTTTTGTTCATCCCATTCATTTCCTTGACCTGGAATGCTCTCAAGCCTGCTTCGTGCCCAGATCTTAAGATCCTGTTTGAGTCTCACATCCTTGATGAAGCCTTTTCTAATGATCAGACTACAAGCACTTCTTTCCCTAAATTGTTCCCTTTATAGTTTTCATCGTGTAATATTGACCTTTAACTGTCTACCTGCATTAATCCTTTCTCCTCTGTCAGACATATAGGTCCCTCAGGGTGTGTGAACAGCATCCGATTCTGCCATCTCTCTCCCTTGGTCCAACATGATGCTTAGGGCTCCCAGAAATACTTCAATCGGAATGACAGAATTTTAGAGCTCTTGTGCAAATTAAACCCATGCACGGTCATTCATGGAAATGCAGTGTGGAGTAATTCATAGAGTTCTAGACTTGGAATCAAGGAGGCAACTTCAAATCCCATGTATAATTCTTAGTCCCTGTGTGACCATAGATAAATCTCTTGGAACTTGTTTCTTCATCTCTAAAATGAGGACAAATAACAACTTTGACACCTACCTTATAGAACTGTCATGACGTTTAAATGAGGTGATGTACATAATGGTCAGCTAGGTGGCGCAGTGGGTAGAGCACCAAGGCTTGAGTTCAAATCCAACTTCAAATACTTACTTGCTATGTGGTCCTGGGCAAGTCACTTAACCCTTTGCCCCAGTTTCCTCATCTATAAAATGAGCTGGAGAATAAAGTGGCAAACCACTCCAGTAGCTTTACCAAGAAAACCCCAAATGAAGTTTACAAAGTTCACATAACTGAACAACAAAATATGTGAAAGAACTTTGAAAGCCTTAAAACTATTATAATGGCTAGTAATTATCTTACAGCCTCCATTTAAATACCTCTGAGGATGATACGCTCTCTACTTTTTGAAGTGGACCACTTGATTTTTGGAAAGCACTAATTGTTAGCAGGCTATTTTTATACTGAATAAAACTCTTTATCTTTGTACCTTATAGGATCATATCTCTGGAGTTGGTATAGAAAGCAGAGACCATGTAGTTCAGCTCCTTAACTATCTTGTTCAAAGTTACACAAGGAGTCAGTAAGAGTCAGAATTTGAATGAAATCAAATCTTAAGCACGAGTCACCTCATCATGATTGGTTCTGGTTCTTGCCCCTTAGGGCCAAGCAAAACAAATCTAATCTTCCTATATTGTGACAATCATCCAGTGAATAAAGACAAATATTAAGACAGTTTTGCTTCCCCTACCCAACTCGGCAGAGAATTCTTTCCTTCAGACAAACACCCCCAGTTCAATATAGCATTGTGGAAATGGGACCAAACAGAGATTTAGATCAGCTGATCGTAGGCCTGGTTTGATCACAGTCTCATTGTATGTCCCAAGGCATTCCCTAGATCTTGATTTCCTTCTTTACAAAATAAGAAGGTTTCATTAGATGGTTTCTTATCCTTTCTACCTCTAATTTCTATGACTATGAATTATTTCAGCCATTTCCTGTAAGACTTGTACATCAATGGATTGATCAGTGGTAGGATCAGGGTAGGCCCATAATCTGTTGTTCGTTAGTCATTTTCACTCATGTCTGACTCTTCGTGACCCCATTTGGGGTTTTCTTGGCAAAGATCCTGGAATGGTTTGCTATTTCCTTCTTTAGCTCAGTTTACAGAAACTGAGGCAAACAGGGTTAAGTGACTTGCCCAGGGTCACACAGCTAATAAGTATCTTAGGCCAGATTTGAACTCAGATCTTCCTGACTCCAGCGCCAGCACTCTACCAATTGCATCATCTTATCTATAATTATGAGCCCATAATTATAGAGATTTCTATCTGTCCTGAGTTGAGCACAATAGCACATTTCAATTTTAGGACATCCAATTCAGTCTGGGCATGTGGTGGTGGCAGTATAAGGGAGGATAGTAAATATTTTCTCTAGGCCTCTCTCAGGTATTGTCTTATCAGCACAAGGGTTTTTGCCATTTATTAGCCATTTGAGTGCTATGCTAACGTGGCGCACATTTTATAGACTCTCTTTATCAAGGGCTTATTTGTTTCTTTGTTTGCTTTTTTTCTGGTAAGATATATTATACTGCAGATGTGCGTTATGGATTTCCAGCCAGAGATTCATTCCTAAGCATAGGGAAAGTGGCCATTCTCTTTCAAAGTTTTGGTGATATTTCCCATCATAATACCTCACTGTATTACCAAGCAGTCAATAAACACTTATTAAGCACCTACTATGTGCCAGTCACTCAAGCAGTTGAAGGGTGATAGCAAGAATATAGTAGTTATAGACAGCAGTCTTGATTATAGCACCAACCACTATCTTATTCTTAGGTGAAAAAATAGAAGCTGGAGGAAACAATACCTTGGCCAAATTTCTCTCTAGGTTGGCTCACTATACGGTAGCCTCAGAGCTGATAGGGAGAGAGAAATAGATGAGACTTCTTGGTGGCTATAGCACCATGGCTGTCAGTCTGGTATGTCTCTGTTTTCTTTCTTTTTTCTCTTCTAATATAATTTATCCATTTTCCATTTTCAACATTCAGTTTCACAAGATTTTGAATTCCAAATTTTCTCCCCCCTCTCCCCTCCCCCCATCCCAAGACAGCATGCACCCCAACAACCCTTTTCCCCAATCTGCCCTCCCTTCTGTCACCCCCTTCTCCCATCTACAAGATTTCTATACCCCATTGCATATATAACTTATTTTCCAGTTGTACGCAAAAACAATTTTTAACATTCATTTTTAAAGCTTTGAGTTCCACATTCTCTCCCTTCCTCCCTCTCCACCTACCTTCATTGAGAAAGCAAGCAGTTCAATACATGCCATACATGTGGTACTCATGCAAAACACTTCCAAACAGTCATGTTGTAAAAGACTAACCACATTTTCCTCTGTCTTATCCTGCCCTCCATTTGTTCTATTCTCCCCTTGACCTGTCCCCTTTCAACAGTGTTTCCTTCTGATTACCCCTTCCCCCAATCTGCCTTCCCTTCTATTATCCTTTCTCTCCTATCCCCTTCCTCCTTGCCTTCCTGTAGGGTAAAATAAATTTCCATACCCAGCTGAATGCATGTTATTCCCAGCTTAAGCCAAATCCAATGTAAGTAAGGCTCACTTATTCCCTCTCACCTTCCCCCTCTTCCCCTCTATTGTAAAAGCTTTCTTGATTCTTTCATGTAAGATGATTAACTACATTATACCTCTCCCTTTCTTTTTCTCCAAGTATATTCCTCTCAATACTTAATTTTATTATTTTAGATGTCCTCCCTTCATATTCAGTTCACCCTGTGCCCTCTGTATATATATACATATGTATGTATATACACACACACATATGTGTATATATACATGTATATTCACACATACATACATGTATATATACATAATACACACATACACATGCATATATATACATATATGCACATATATATGTATATATTTCCTCTAACTACCCTAATACTGTGAAAGGTTTTGTGAGTTACAAATATCATCAGTACCAACTTTAATAAGTCCCTTATGACTTCTCTTTTCTGTTTACCTTTTCATGTTTCTCTTGATTCTTGTATTTGAAAGTCAAATTTTTCTATTCAACTCTGGTATTTTCAAC
Source organism: Notamacropus eugenii (assembly GCF_028372415.1). NCBI lineage: Eukaryota > Metazoa > Chordata > Mammalia > Diprotodontia > Macropodidae > Notamacropus > Notamacropus eugenii. The sequence goes on from NC_092872.1 coordinate 204,553,390, forward strand.
TAGAATGTTTGGAAGTCCTCTATTTCACTGAAATTCCCTATTTTCCCTGATATGTTATGCTCAGTTCTTTTGGTAGGGGATTCTTGGTTTCATTCCTAGTTCCTTTGACCTCTGGAATATCATATTCCAAGCCCTCCAATCCCTTAATGTAGAAGGTGCTAAATCTTGTGTTTTCTTGACTGAGTTTCCACAGTACTTGAATTGCCTCTTTCTGGCTGCTTATAATATTTTTTCCTTGACTTGGGAACTCTGGAATTTGGCTGCATATTCCTAGGGGTTTTCCTTTTGGGAATCTTTTTCTGAATCAGCGAATTCTTTCCATTTCTATTTTACTTTCTGCTTCTAGAACATCAGGACAGTTTTCCTTGATATTTTCTTAAAAGATGAGGACTAGGCTCTTTTTTTGATCATGGTTTTCAGGTAAACCAATAATTTTTAAATTATTTCTCCATATCAGTTGTTTTTCCAACAAAATATTTCATATTATCTTCTAATTTTTCATTCTTTTGGTTTTGTTTTACAATTTCATTGTTTCTCAAATAGTCATTAGCTTCCATTTGCTTCTTTCTAATTTTGAAGAAATTATTTTCTTCAGTTGGACCTCCTTTTCCATTTGACCAATTCTGCTTTTTAAGGCATACTTCTCCTCATTGGATTTTTGGACTTCATTTGCCATTTGGGTTAGTCTAATTTTAAAAGTGTTACTTTCTTCAGCATTTTGGGGATCTCCTTTAGCAGGCTGCTGACTCGTTTTTCATGATTTTATTGCATTGCTCTCATTTCTCTTCCCAATTTTTCCTCTACTTCTTTAATTTGATTTTGAAAATCCTTTTTGAACTCTTCTATGCCCTGAGACTGTTTCATATTTTTCTTGGAGGCTTTGGATATAGGGACCTTGACCTTGCTGTCTTCCTCCAATTGTATGTTTTAATGTTTTGATCTTCCTCATCATAAGAAAATACATTTTCACCAAGAAAGTAACCTTCTATAGTCTTATTCCCCTCCCCCCTTTTTGCTCATTTCCCCAGCCAATTATGTGAATTTTGAGCTCTTTGTTAAGTAGAAGATGTACTGCCCCATGTTTTGGGGGAGAGGGTTGTGCAGCTGTTTTCAGAGATATCTCTAGGGACCTGTAAATTCTCAATATCTCCAAAGTGGTATGATCAAAGAAGAGGTGTTTACTTCCCTCCTGGCCTGTGATCTGCTCTGTGAGCAACGACAAGCACTCTTTTCTGCCCTAGAATTGCAAGTAGGATTTCCTTTCCACAACCGCCACCAGCTCTGCCAACCAGTGCTCCTCCTTGCCCCAGGACTGCCACCTAGAACTGTGACCCAGATCAGCCACTTGATTCTCTCACTGTCTGTAGAGAGCTCCAGAAGCAGCAGTTACTGCAGCAGTGTCTGCCTTTGCCAGGGCTGGGGCCAGGCCATGTTCCTCTCTCACCTAGGTGAGAGAGCTTTCCCATTGACCTGTGAAGCTGTATTTGATGTTTGGGGGTTGAGAAGTCTAAAAACTGCTACAGCTGTAAGTGATTCAACTCCCTGAGGCCTGCTCCAGTCTGATCTGTGCAGGCATAGCCTACACTGGGCTGTACTCCACTCCTAACTTGGTGCAATAGGGCCTTCCTGTAAGCCTTTCAGATTGTCTTGGGTTGGAAGCCTGTTTCACTCTGTCATTTTATAGCTTCTGCTGCTCTAGAATTTGTTTAGAATAATTTTTTACAGGTATTTTAAGATGTTTGGGGGAGAACTCAGGCAGGCCCCTGCTTCTACTCTACCATCTTGGCTCTGTCACTGTGTCTTTGCTTTCTTTTGGTGTTATGTGTAACCCTGGGGGAGACCTATCTTGTTAGATTATGGTGTCAAACTGTGTGCAGCTTTGGGCACCAAAATATTTGGGTAATGATTTCCCCATCCTGGAGTCCTAATTACACAGAGTCCTAGGATCTTGGAGCTGGAATGAACCTAAGAACTAATATCATCCTCATTTGCTGCCTATATTTCCTGGGTACAGCATACCTAATATGTGACCACTCAAGAAGACAACTAAGAAGGGAGAACCTATTAGCACTGAAAAGATTATTTCCTCAAAATTTCATTCTTGAATGTTTTCCAGCCCTCTTGAACTGACTTTCCCTGGAGAATTTTTAGTTTTTCCTACCTAACATTCATCTGAACCCTTTGAAATCTGCTTTTATAAAGTCTATGGAGCATGTCAGACTATGTTTAGCTGACCCTTCTCTATCACAAATTATAAAATGGAGTATTCACTTCCTTCCAAGATTTCTATTATCTTTATCCTAGCAACAAGGTCCTCCTTGTTGATGAAAATCAGATGCAGAATTTAATTTTCCCTCACTGGAAGGATGAAATTATCATTAAGATAAGTCAAGAAATTATATGCTGCTCTGCTTTTGGAAGAAAAAAGAAGTCCATCAGATATCTAAAGAATAGAAGGCCCAGATAATTTCAGTCCCTCCCTCACTACTATATAACTCTTCTATTTTCCAAAATCTTCATTTATTTCCACATTCTCTGCAGGAGCTCTGAAGTATATTCCAAATGACAATATCACATCTGTTTCTGTCTCCACTGATCTTCACCCAAATGTTCTCCACCATGCTTCTCCCTACATGGTTCCAGAATTCTCTTATATAACTTTTTAATATATATTTTTACTATATGTTTTTAAATACATAAAGCTACTCTATCCCCTCTTGTATATTTTGTTTCTTTTCAGTAAGTCATTTTCTTTTAGAGCCATATTACATTCATAAGTTTCACCATATCTAGTCCTAGTCATACTTGGAGATTGATTTTTTTTTTCTTTTAGTATTAACATCCCTAATTCAGCTTGCTTGTTCCCTGTACATTTTGTATTGGCAGCAGATATGTGACATTGGGTTTATTTCTGTATCCTTTCATGGACTTGGTCCTCTGTGAACTACTGAATGTCACCACAGTCTACACTATAGCTACTTTCTTGATGTGAATACACAGGTAGCTTTCTTTTTCTGCCTCCCTTTTCAGTTGAGAGCCATTTTTACTTGGTTTGTAAGACCTCAGGTATATACCATCCTACAAACTTTTATTAGATATATTCCGTCCTTGGCCAAGATTCTTTTATTTCTCTATTTTAAGTCTTGGTCCAGACATTCAAATCCCATTTTCTGACATGATCTTCTTAGTCAACTACTCTCTTTCCATACTTGTCTTTCTTTTCTCAGTCCCTTACCTCCATTGGACAATATTCAAGAAAATACTACTTGCATCCCTAAAGTTTTCAGTTCTCTGACTATGGTTTTTGATCCTTAGCACTTCTTGCCATGTTCTTTCTAACTGTATCCTATTTACCCAAACAGATCATCAGAATTGCATAATATCTATTGGCTTGAAAGATATTGGAAGTCTTTTTGTTGCATCATCAATATGTATTCCAAGAAGAAAGCAGATCTTTTTGTTGCTATCAGGTTGATGGAGAGCTGCCTCTGTACCCTTTCATCTGGGAGTCACCAGGTATCTTGATTTATCTCTTCTTCCTCTGATGCTCACAATAGGATCTCTGACCTGACAGCATCTATGAATATACAATGTCATTCCATGGAGAACAAACAGCTGCTTCTTTTTCAATATATACAGTTCCACCTTCTTTGGAAAGAACCTCATCTCTGTTTCATAGTTCCAAATGTTCGTTGGTCCTTCATCCTTTTCATTCTCTGGGTGACAATCTTTCATCCTCTAGCCGTCTAACTCAAGACAGGATTTCCCCTTCCTGGTTCAGAGGCTTACACCATTCCTTCCTCTTCACTCATAAACCACCAGGGAAATAGATATTTTGTCTGTGCCTTTTGTATGAACAGTCAGTTCTGCCTCTGCAACCAATTAAAAGGCTTTCCATCAATTCCCCCCCCACCACCCCCCCCAGTAATCTGACCAGAAACAGTCAAAGAATACCTCTGAAGTGCAGAAGAAAGGGACTCTCTCTTATGCATGTTTGGAAGCTGAAGCAGTGAACCTCCACATGGGGGATTGTGTGAGGCAGACAATATGGCACCTACTCTAAGGGCCAATCCAAGTTGCTTCATTTCCCATACCCACAAGGAGCATGTGAGGTCAACAGTACAATTATGATTGTATTCATTTTGTCTGTATGGAGGTATAGCTTTTCTGAGATCACACAGCTAGTAAACGTTTTAATGTAGGGTTGATGATGGACACTGAGATTATAGTCTAGTACAGAGATAGGACACCAAGAAAGGTCACTGATAAAGGTACTTCTTGGACCTATAATTTTGGTAGTTTAGGCTCAGTTCAATTCCGTTCAATAAAGATTTATTCAGCGCCTTTAAAATTTTAAGTGCTATGCTATTTGCTAGAAGATACAAAGACAAAAATAAGATAGTTCCTGCCCTCCAGAAGCTTATCTTCTATTTCTTCCACTGATATAGCTCTTACTTCCTCCATAGCTTAGTGTTCTCATTATTATTAATATAGCAGACTATTTGAGAGTTACTGTGACTGTAAAGGTAAATACTTGGGGCCATCCTGGTGAATGATGATACTTTCTGAGGTTGGCTAGGCTAGATCAGAACACGGGCAACAGACAAGTAACCATCGTACCCATATGGTTACTAAAAGATTCAGTACTTCAATAGGTCAACATGTGTACTCCCATCTACATTCCAAATGATGATTTGTTTATACTTCCTCATCCTGTAGGACTCTGCTTAAGGCCTTCCATTTAGTTCTTTAATATTATATTCATATAATGTCAAATATGATATAATATTTACTTTGACTTTGTGAGGCCAGCATGAAGCTTTAGGCCCCAGATGTGTTAAATTCCATAAAAAAAGCAATCAAGGTGAGGAAAAAAGAGGAATCCAAAAAAAAAAGGAGAGAATGTTAACAGAGTACTCACATCCAGATGGTTGGTTGAGGATCACCATCCTGCTCAGGGAAGAGGCTTTATCTCTTGGAAATAACCACAACAGCTCACACCCATTGTTTGCTGCTCTACTTGAGACCTCTCCTCCTTCAAGAAGAGACGCTTTATTCTTTTTCTTATGCTGAGGCAGAGCCAGGCATAAGCTACTTGTTAGGAGAGAAATGTTCCCTGTGGGTTCTTTATTACCTAGGCTCTCATTTTAATCATTGGTCCTCATCTTTGGCCTCTTAGATTTATGCAGCACTAAGGTCTCCATTTTACAGATGGAGAAGCTGAGTCCCAGAAGTGCCAAGTTACTAGCCCAAAGAAACACAGATGATAAGAATCAAAGCTGCTAGAACCTAGCGAGAACATGGTAGGCATTTAACAAATATTTGTTGAATGAATGACTTGAACTGAATTGTTCAAATCAGACCCTTTGAGTACCAAGTCACTCACAGAAAGAGCAAATCTTTGTAGACCTACACTTTACTCCCATCCATGTGCTCTATCATTCTCCTACCCTGGTCTATTCACTGTTGTTCACACATGACTTTTGATAATCTTGTTCAAAGACTATCCCCCCCAATTGAAATATGCTCCCCCTTCACCTCCATTTCTTAGCTTCCCTGACCTCCATCAAGATAACTCAATTGCTACATGTTATGAAAGGCTTTTCCAGATCTTCCCCAACAGAGGCCTGGGGTGGGTAAGAGGACTCACCCACTGCTAGCATTCTCCTTCTGGGAGCACCTCCAGTTTACACTGTATGTACCTTGTGCATACATAGTTATTTTCATGTTGTCTCACACCATTAGAGTATGAGCCCTTTGAGGGCAGGGACTGGTTTTTTGCTGTTATTTATAACTCTGGTGCTTAGCACAGAGCCTGGCACATAGTAAGGGCTTAAAAAACATTTGCTGACTGACTGACTCAGAGTTTCAGAGATAGAAGGCTTGACTAGTTAAGACCCTTATTAACAAAACTTTTCTTAGTCCTCCAAGGTATGCCTACATTCTGCATCAGAACTGCTAGCAAGCTAGCTTTTTCACTCTATAGACTTGACATAAATCCCAGAATCTTTGGCTGTAGGCAGTAGTACCCAACAAATCATGTGCACATAGTTTCTCTTTGAAAATCAGGGCGTATTTTGCTAAATAATTTGGAATTATGCTAAGAGGGTGACTGAAATGACATAGCCTTTGACACACAGATCACAATGCTATATACAATATCCTAAAGAGGTCAAACATACAAAGAAAGGACCCATTAACAAAAAGCCATTAAGTTGGCTAAGCTAGGGGGCAGGACCCAGCCCTATCAGGACTCTCACTATAGCTCTGGTCTGAAGGGGGCCCAACCAGTTAAACATTGTGAGTTCTGTCTCAAGATGTTACTTTTACCACACACACACACACACACACACACACACACACACACACGCAAAGAAAGGGCATATTAACAAAGGAGAAAATTCAAGTAACTTTTAAAAATCATAATCACAAAAATCTTTTATTCATTTACTTGCCCTTCTTCAGATGTATAGCTGTACCAGTAATTGGGATTTTTACCTCATTATATTGAAGTCAAGCTATTCAAGATGGCATTAAAAATTTTATTAAAGACAAATGCTTTTAAAATGAGAGAAGGAAGGAAGGAAGACAGAGAAAAAAGAAAAAACAGAAGAAAAGAAGGAAAAATGAAAGAAAGAATAAAGAAAGGGAGGGAGGAAGAAATAAGAAAGGAAGTAAGAAAGGAAGAAGGGAGATAGAGAGGGAGGGGGAGGGAGAGAGAAATGAAGGAAGGGAGGGAGAGGAAAGAAGGAAGAAAGAAAAAGAAGGAAAGGAAAGAAGGAAGAAAGGAAGGAAGAAAGGAAGCACTAGCATGACTGTTGAGCACTCAGGAGTACAATAAACGCTGATACTCTGAATATTGCCTCAAGTCCTCAGTGTGAGTACCCCTGATTCACATTATGATACTTCATCTCTTAAGAGTTTCTGAGGCCAACAAAATTCTTCATGATCTCTGGTAAAAACTGTCTCCACATTTGACTAAGACATTCCTTAGATGTCATTTCAGCATCCATTGGGCCTATATTCAAATCTTTGGAGTTTGGTAATCCTTTCCAAAACTACTCTTCCTTCCCAACAGTCTTGCAGAAGAAGAGCTGTCTCTTAGATAGAGCTTTAAGGTTTGCTAAGTGCTGTATCTAGATTATCTCATCTGATCACTATTCCTATTGAGAAGAGAAGATTCCGTCAGTTTATCTGACCCTCATATGTAGTCGACTATATTTTGCGTCTTTTGAAAATAAACCTGGTGAGGGGTGGAGCCAAGATGGCGGAGTAGAAACACACAAATACGCTAGCTCTGAACCCACAGCCCATGAAATATCCGTAGTAAAGAGCCGTCAATAAATTCGGGAGCAGGAGAAGCCACATAATAGTGGAGTGGATAAGATTTCTGTTCCAGGGCTACAGGGAAGTAACTCACGGCGAATTCTGCACCCAGAGGCCACGGAATATTGGAGCGAGGGAGATTTCTGTTCCAGAGAGACCTGCAAACCTCTCGCGGGGGGTCCTTCGCGCTGCGGACTGGGCGCCGGGACTGGGAGCTGAGTGCAGCCCTGCTGCGGCCGCAGCACCAAGAGGAAAAGATCCGAGCGGGCTTCAGGGACAGGATCTCCAGCGGCCATGTGGGTCCCTCCACCCACAGAGGGACCTGCAAACCTCTCACAAAAGGTCCATCGCGCTGCAGACGCGGAGCCCAGCCCAGCCCAGACCTGCTGCAGCCATGGCACCAAGAGAAACAGACCCGAGCAGGCTTCAGGGACGGGATCTCCAGTGGCCGCACAAGTCCCTCCACTCACAGGTGACAAGGGTTGGTGAGAGAGTCTCTTTGGCGGGTCGAGAAGAGAGTGGGGTGCCCCCATAATTCAGGCCCCCCCCGGGAGGTAGAAGCTAAGAGGTGGCTGCAGACCTGGGCTCCCCAAGCGGGCAGGAGCCTGGATCCATTGTGGAAGGTCTGTGCATAAACCCCCTGAGGGAACTGAGACTGAGAAGTGGCCCTGCCCCAACCTGACCACCTGAACTTAATCTCACACTGAATAGCAGCCCTGCTCCCACCAAAAGCCCTAAGGCTGGAAGCAGCATTTGAATCTCAGACCCCAAACTTTGGCTGGGAGGATCAGGAGGCAAGGTGGGTGTGAGGAGAATATTCAGAGGTCAAGTCACTGGCTGGGAAAATGCCCAGAAAAGGGAAAAGAAATAAGACTATAGAAGGCTACTTTCTTGGAGAACAGGCATTTCCTCCCTGCCTTTCTGATGAGGAAGAACAATGCTTACCATCAGGCAAAGACACAGAAATCAAGGCTTCTGTGTCCCAGCCCACCCAATGGGCTCAGGCCATGGAAGAACTCAAAAAGAATTTTGAAAATCAAGTTAGAGAGGTGGAGGAAAAACTGGGAAGAGAAATGAGAGAGATGAAAGAAAAGCATGAAAAGCAGATCAGCTCCCTGCTAAAGGAGACCCAAAAAAATGTTGAAGAAATTAACACCTTGAAAACTAGCCTAACTCAATTGGCAAAAGAGGTTCAAAAAGCCAATGAGGAGAAGAATGCTTTCAAAAGCAGAATTAGCCAAATGGAAAAGGAGATTCAAAAGCTCACTGAAGAAAATAGTTCTTTCAAAATTAGAATGGCACAGATGGAAGCTAATGACTTTTTTCAAAACCAAGAAATCACAGAACAAAGACAGAAGAATGGAAAAATGGAAGATAATGTGAAATATCTCATTGGAAAAACAACAGACCTGGAAAATAAATCCAGGAGAGACAATTTAAAAATTATGGGACTACCTGAAAGCCATGATCAAAAGAAGAGCCTAGACATCATCTTTCATGAAATTATCAAGGAAAACTGCCCTGAGATTCTAGAACCAGAGGACAAAATAAATATTCAAGGAATCCACAGAACACCACCTGAAAGAGATCCAAAAAGAGAAACTCCTAGGAACATTGTGGCCAAATTCCAGAGTTCCCAGGTCAAGGAGAAAATATTGCAAGCAGCTAGAAAGAAACAATTCAAGTATTGTGGAAATACAATCAAGATAACACAAGATCTAGCAGCCTCTACATTAAGGGATCGAAGGGCATGGAATAGGATATTTCAGAAGTCAAAGGAACTAGGACTAAAACCAAGAATCACCTACCCAGCAAAACTGAGTATAATACTTCAGGGGAAAAAATGGTCTTTCAATGAAATAGAGGATTTTCAAGCATTCTTGATGAAAAGACCAGAGCTGAAAAGAAAATTTGACTTTCAAACACAAGAATGAAGAGAACCAAGAAAAGGTGAACAGCAAAGAGAAGTCATAAGGGACTTACTAAAGTTGAACTGTTTACATTCCTACATGGAAAGATAATATTTGTAACTCTTGAAACATTTCAGTATCTGGGTACTGGGTGGGAGTACACACACACACATGCACACACGCACACATACATAGAGACAGAGCGCACAGAGTGAATTGAAGAGGATGGGATCATATCTTAAAAAAAAAATGAAATCAAGCAGTGAGAGAGAAATATATTGGGAGGAGAAAGGGAGAAATTGAATGGAGCAAATTATCTCTCATAAAAGAGGCAAGCAAAAGACTCATTAGTGGAGGGATAATGAGGGGAAGTGAGAGAAAAACATGAAGTCTACTCTCATCACATTCCACTAAAGGAAAGAATAAAATGCCTACTCATTTTGGTATGAAAACCTATCTTACAATACAGGAAAGTGGAGGATAAGGGGATAAGCAGAGTGGGGGGGGATGATAGAAGGGAGGGCATGGGGAGGAGAGTGCAATTTGAGGTCAACACTCATGGGGAGGGATAGGATCAAAAGAGAATAGAAGTAATGGGGGAGAGGATAGGATGGAGGGAAATATAGTTAGTCCTATACAACACAACTATTATGGAAGTCATTTGCAAAACTACACAGATTTGGCCTATATTGAATTGCTTGCCTTCCAAAGGGAAGGGGTGGAGAGGGAGGGAGGTAAAGAAGTTGGAACTCAAAGTGTTAGGATCAACTGTTGAGTAATGTTCTTGCAACTAGGAAATAAGAAATACAGGTAAAGGGGTATAGAAAGCTATCTGGCCCTACAGGACAAAAGAGAAGATGGAGACAAGGGCAGAGAGGGATGATAGAGGAGAAAGCAGATTGGTCATAGGGGTAATTAGAATGCTTGGTGTTTGGGGGGGGAGGGGATAAAAGGGGAGAAAATTTGTAACCCAAAATTTTGTGAAAATGAATGTTAAAAGTTAAATAAATAAATTTAATTAAAAAAAAAAGAAAATAAACCTGGTGTTTCTTTCTTTTTCAAAAATAAATTTTATTGACAATACATTTTCATATTAATAAAATTTCAGCCAGTATCTACCTCTCCTTGCTCTCAGAGGAAAATATGTCCTTTTTAAATAGAGTAACTTCTTCAATATGTACAGTCTTCACATAGATATCGATTCCTGGAAGCAAGTTCACATTTTTTTCTAGGAATAAAAATAACAAAATATCATCATCATCATCACCATCATCATCATTGTTATCATTACAGCAACATTTACATATTCATATAGCATTTTAAGATTAGCAAAACACTTCACAGCTGGATTCTAATTAGTGGGAATAAGCCTATGAAGTGGTCACATGTCTGCACTATTTGAAGTTGTAATTATTCAGAATATGGCAATTGCTTCCATCCCAATAGAAATATGAAGTGCAGATTAGAAAAATTCAACTACTTCATTCACAGAATTTTTATTGGTACTAACTGGCACCAACTGTACAGATATTATCTCATTTATCCTCACTATTAGTATCCCATGGCAGCTAAGTGGTACAGTGACTAGAAAAGGCTTACCCTGGAGTCAGGAAGAATCATCATCCTGGGTTCAAATCTGCCCTTAGACACATACTAGCTGTGTGACCCTGAGCAAGTCACTTAGCCTTGTTTGCTTCAGCTCCTCATCTATAAAATGATCTGGAGAAGAAAATGGCAAACTACTCCAGTATCTCTGCCAAGAAAAACCAAATGCAGTCAGAAAGACTCAGACACAATTGAAAAATGAATGAACACTGTAAGTATCTCATTGTCCAGTTGGAGAAAAAAAGGTAGAAGTTAACTGACTTGTCCAGGGTCACATATCTAGCATCCCAGGCCAGATTTGGTCACATGTGTTTCCGATTCCAGCACTTTATCCACTGTACCAACTAGATGCCTGCTATAAAAACCTTGTTGTGAGATAGGAGGGGTCATTTTGGCTTTGGACAATGCTGATGTGGCTTGATTGTATTCAGGTAGGCATAGCATTCAGGACTAAGGAGGTGATAGCCCTTACTTAGTCTGACCTTGTCACTATATAGGGTATAGTGTTCAGATATGGGCAGTATATTTCAAGAATAGAAAACTAGAAGGCATTGAGAGGAAAGCAATCAGAATGGTGAAAGGCTGGGCGATGATGCCAAAGGAGAAATAATGAAGGAACTGGAGATATTTTTCCAGAAAAGAGATTTAGTGAGAATGGGGGTGGGGGGAGTAACATGGTAATTATCTTCAAGTATTTCCAGGGCTATTATGTAAAAGAGGGATTATACTAGTTCCCCTTCTCCCCACTGGACAAAACCAGAGACAATGTGTATGGGTAGCAAAGAGGCAGATATAAACTCAAATGTAAAGAGGGAAAAACTTAACACTGAGAGCAATCCATACATATAGGATGCATAGCCCTGGATGATTATCATCAATGACGGTCTTCAAGTAGTGTCTGAATGACTGCTTTCAGAATCCTGGCTTAGGTATAGGTAGCGAAGAGTGGCCTCTGGGGTCCCTTCCAGGACTTTGAGATTCCATGATTCTTTTTGAAGCCCTCTTAGAAATACAAGTACCTTCACCTTTTGAAAGAGGCAAAGTACTGTCTCCTGTAAAAATCCAGCTCAGTACTAATAAGAACTCTTATCTGTACTGCACACACATTGTCTCAACTGATCCTCTTAGCTGTCTTTTGAGGGAATAGTGCAGTTAGTTGGTTATGTGTGTGTGTGTGTGTGTGTTTGTGTGTGTGTGTGTACATGAGCTGGGGTCTCTTTTGAAAGGAGACTTGGACCCATAGTTTCTTTGGAGTGGGAAGTACTGATCCCCACTAGGGACTCTTCTTTTAAGTCATTGTTTTAGGATTTTCCTGGGGAACTGAGTGGTTTTGTGATTTACCCATGATCACATACCTACTACGTGTCAGAGAGGAGACTTAAGCTCAAACCTTTCTGATTCCAAGGGTAGTATTCTATTCACTATCCTCTGGTTATCTCTCATGATAACCATTCTACAGATGAGAAAACTGAGGTTCAGGAATATGAAGTGTAATGCTCAAGCTCACTTGGGCAGTAAGTGGCAGAGCTGGTCCTCAAGCCATTCCATCTATCTCCAGGTCCAGGGTTCTTTTTCCTATACTCCTCTAAGCCTCTAACACTATGTAATGCATATCCCTGGATGAATAAGTCCTTTTTTAAAAAATAAATTTTTGAGATAGGATGGTGTAGTAGAAAGAATACTGGAATATTGGACTAAAAGTCCAGATACCTATGTTGTAGTCTTGCCCATACTACTTACTAATTGTGTGACCTTTGGCAAGTCAACCTTCTTCCTTCTTTTGGCCTAGAAACAGCTGGGTGGCATGGTGGACAGTGCTCTGGAGTCAGGAAGACTTACATTTTAAGTCTAACCTCTTACTAGCTGTGTGATCCTGAGCAAGTCACTTTTTTGTCTGCCTCAGTTTCCTTAATGATAAAATATAATAGCACCTACCTTGCAAGGTTGTTTTGAATATCAGATAAGATGATATTTGTAAAATGTGTTTGATTTAGTGTCTGGAATACAGTAAGTATGTAATAAAAGCTTGTTTCTTTTCCTGTCTTCTTTGGGCTTCAATTGCTTTTTTAAAAATATTTTTTATTCACTTTGTTAAATATTTCTTCATCCCTTGTAAAAAAAATTTAACATTTTTTTTAAAATTCTCAGTTCCAAATTCTTTCTTTCCTTCTGGACCCTTCCCCATTCTTGAGAAGGCAAACAATTTGATATTGACTATACATGTGGAATCATGCAAAACTTATTTCCATGTTAGCCAAGTTGCGAAAAAAAACACAGACAAAAAATTAAAGAATAAAAATAAAGAAAGTAAAAAAAGTATACTTTGATCTGTATTCAGAGTTCATCATTTCTTTCTCTGGAAATGGATAGCATTTTTCATCAGTGGTCCTTTGGAATTGTCTTGAATAACCATCTTGTCAGAGTAAGTAAATCTTTCACAGTTAATCATCCTGACAATATTCCTGTTACTATGTACAATGTTTTCTGATTCTGCTCACTTCACTTTGAATGAGTTCATATAAGTCTTCCTAGGTTCTTCTATTCTACTTGTTATTTCTGAAAGCATAATAGTATTCCACCACAATCATATACCACATCTTGTACACCAATTGATGGACATCCCTTTGATTTCCAGTTCTTTGCCACTGCAAAACTAGCTGCTATCAATATTTTTATTCAAATAGTCCCTTTTCCCTTTTCTTTTATCTCTTTGTGATACAACCCTAGTAATGGTCTTGCTGGGTCAAAGGGAATACACAGTTTTATAGCCCTTTGGGCACAGTTCCTACTTGTTCACCAGAATGGTGAGACTACTCTACCAATAGTACGTGTCCCAATTTTTCCATATTGCCCCCAGCATTTGTCATATTTCGTTGCAGTCATGTTAGCCAATTTGATAGGTATGAGATGTCATCACAGAGTTGTTTTAATATCCATTGCATTAATCGGTAATGATTTACAGCATTTTTTCATGTGACTATTGATAACTTTGTTTTTTTCTTCTGAAAATTACCTGCTTACATCCTTTGCTCATTTAGCAATTGGGGAATGATTTGTATTCTTAGAAATATTTGAGGAATGAAGGGGATTTGTGCATGAAATTTGGATTCCATCAAAGGGCCACACTTGAGGACTTAGGAGGCCACAGTTTCCCCACCCCTGTTAGGCTGAATCTTGGGAATGAATGACTGGCTGGGAGAATTCAGAGCCAGAAATGTTGAGGAATTAAAGAGAAAGAAATGAAAGCATACTGCACCTGTTTTTCATCTGGGGCTACTCTGAGTAAGCCACATCTTTGATTAATGAGACAAAATTCAAGGCCACTTCCGAGCCAAGATGGTGAAGTGATTGGTAATTGCTATCTTCCTCCCCTTGTTGACCTTGAAGAGCCAAGAGAATATCTCCCCAGGAAAAATCCTGGAACAGGAGGAGCAGCAGAAGGGGTAAACAGTCTCTTAGCTCATGAGGCCAGGAAAATCACTAAGGAGGGTCCCTCTTGCTGTGATTGAAGGGGATCAGTGCAGGACCAGAGCTGTCCTAGACAGCCATACCTCAGCAAACCAGGAAAAGATCCTGAGCCTCAGGGGACCCCAGGCATGCCTCAGCACCTCAGGGGAATTTGGAAGACACTAGCGCAGATGGGATCACCAACCCATGAGTTTGCCTATGCTCTAGCTCAGCAGAAGAGACCTCCTGTGTCCAGACCACTCCTCCCCCACACTTAATGCTGCTAGCTCCAGGGTTACTCTGAGGAAATCCAAAAAGATTTCACCTTGCCTCTACTTTCCAACATCAGCCAGCTCAGCACCAGGTAAGCTGCAGCATTTTAGCTTCTAGCTGAAACAACCAGAGGCCACAACACACAAAACCTCAAGTTTTAGGCACAAGAACTGTGGGACAGAACCCCCTGTGTCCCAGACACAGAGATCTATTTTAAAAGCCAGGAAAAGGGTGATCATCATGAGTAAAAAGCAAAGAAGAAAAGAAAAGACCATAGAATCTTGCTATGGGGATAAGGACCAAAACACAAATACCAAAGAGGTCAGCATTGAGACTGCACTCTCATATGAAATTTCAGAAGGGAATATGAACTGGTCTGAAGTACAAAGAGCATTCTTGGAAGAGCTCAGGAAAGATTTTAAAAGCCAAATTAGAGAAATAGAAGAAAAACTGACCAATGATTTTAAAAATATGAAAAAAGAAATCACAGAAGAATTTAAAAGGAATATTGGACAAATGGAAAAGGAAGTACAAAACTTAATTGGAGAAAATAACTCCTCACAAGGAACAATTGGACAGATGAAAAAGGAGATGCAAAAGTTAACTGCAGAAAACAATTTGATAAAATATTAGAATCAGGCAAGTAGAAACTAATGACTCTATGAGACATCAAGAATAAGTCAAACAGAATCTAAAGAATAAAAAGATAGAAGAAAATGCAAAATATCTAATTGGCAAAACAACTGACCTGGAAAATAGATCCAGGAGAGAAAATCTAAGGATTATTGGTCTATCAGAGAGCCATGATGAAAAAAGAGTCTGGACAATATCCTCTAAGAAATCATCAAGGAAAATTGCCCAGAAATCCTAGATCCAGAAGGCAAAATAGTCACTGAAAGAATCCACTACTGACCTCCTGAAAGGGATCCCAAACTAAAAACACCAAGAAATATCATTGCCAAATTCCAGAACTATCAAGTGAAGGAGAAAATACTGTAGGCAGCAAGAAACAATTCAAATATAGAGGAGGTACTGTCAGGATCACACAGGACCTTGTAGCTTCTACATTAAAAGATCAGAGGAATTGGAATACAATATTCCATAAGGCAAAGGAGCTGGGACTACAACCAAGGATCAATTACCCAGCAAAGTTGAGCATAATATTTGAGGCAAGGAAATGACTATTCAATGAAATAACGGATTTCTAGACCTTTCTGATGAAAAGGCCAGAGTTCAATAGAAAATTCCATCTTCAATTGCAGGTCTCAAGAGAGGCATAAAAAGGTAAACAGGTGGGAAAAAAAACTTGTTATTCAATATGGGCAAACTGTATCCATCCCTATAACGGAAGATGATACTTGTTAATCTTGAGAATTGTATATTTATTATGATATATAAAAGGGATACACATAGATAGAGGGAATATTATAAAGGGATTGTAATGGGAGATGTGAAAAGGAGGAGTCAGAAAAGGTAAATTATATCACAGGAGGAGGCACAAAAATATATTACAGTACAGGGAAAGAAGAGAGGGAGATGAGCATTGCTTGAGAGTTACTCTCATCTCATTGGGTTCAAGGAGGGGACAACAAACTCAGTTAAGTATAGAAATGCAACTAGCTCTGTAGACAGTAGGAGGGGAAGGGGGATAGAAAAGGGAGAGGAGGTTAAAAGGGAGGGAAGAATTAGTAAGGGAAAAAGGGATTGAAAGGTAGGGGGGCAGAAAGAAGGGAGGGAAGACTGAGGGAGGCAGTGGTCAAAAAATAGACTCTGTTGTGAAGAGGAAGGGAGATGGGAGAAGTAAAAGCATAAACAAGGGGAAAGGGGATACAGGGAAAGACACAGATAGTAATCATAACTGTGAATGTGAGTGGAATGAACTCTCCCATAAAACGGAGATGGATAGCAGAATGAATTAAAAACCCTAATCCAACAATATGTTGTTTACAAGAAACACATTTGAAATGGGGGCATACACACAGGGTAAAGGTAAAAGGTTGGAGCAGAATATATTATGCTTCAGCTGATGTAAGAAAAGCAGGGGTAGCAATCCTAACTTCAGACAAAGCAAAAGCAGAAATAGATCTAATCAAAAGAGATAAGGAAGGAAACTACATCCTGATAAAATGCACCATAACCAATGAAGCAATTTCATTATTAAATATATGTGCTCCAAGTGGTATAGCATCCAGATTCTTAGAGGAGAAGTTAAGGGAGTTACAAGAAGAAATAAACAGCAAAACTATACTAGTGGGGGACCTCAAACTCCCCCTCTCTGAACTTGATAAATCTAACTTTAAAATGAACAAGAAAGAAGTTAAGGAGGTGAATCAAACTCTGGATAAGGTAGATATGGTAATCTCTGGAGAAAACTAAATGGGAATAGAAAGGAATATATCTTTTTCTCAGTGGTACATGACACATATACAAAAATTGACCATATACCAAGCCATGAAAACCTCACAATCCAGTACAAAAAGACAGAGATAGTCAATGAATGCATCCTTCTCAGATCATATTGCAATAAAAATTATATGTAATCAAAAGCCATGAAAATATAAACCAAAAATTAATTGGAAACTAAACAATCTAATCTTAAAGAATGAGTGGGTTAAACAACAAATCATAAAACAATCAACAGTTTCATTCAAGAGAATGACAATAATGAGGCAACCTAGCAAATCTTATGGGATACTGCAAAACAGTTTTTAGGGGAAGTTTTATATCTTTGAATGCCTACATGAATAAAATAGAGAAAGAGGAAATCAGTGAATTGGGCATGCAGTTGAAAAAGCTAGAAAAAGAACAAATCGAAAATCCCCAAGTAAATATCACATTGGAAATACTTAAAACCAAAAGAGAGGTTAATAAAATTGAAATTAATAAAATTATTGAACTAATAAATAAAACTAAGAGTTGGTGTTAGGAAAAAAAACAATAAAATTGATAAAATTTTGGTCAATTTGATTAAAAAAAGAAAGAAGAAAACCAAATTACCAATATCAAAAATGAAAAGGGTGAACTAGCTTCCAATGAGGAGGAAATTAAAACAATAATTAGAAATTATTTTACCCAACTATATGCCCATAAATTCGACAATCTAAATGAGATGGATGATATTTTTAAAAATATAAATTGCCCAGATTAACAGAAAAGAGAGTTGAATATTTAATTAATCCCATCTCAGAAAAAGAAATTGAACAAGCCATCACTGAACTCCCTAGGAAAAAATCTCCAGGGCCAGATGGATTTACAAGTGAATTCTGTCAAAAATTTAAAGAACAGTTCATTTCAATACTATATAGAGTATCTGGGAAAATTGCCAAAGAAGGAGTCTTACCAAATTCTTTTTATGATACAAAATTCTGATACCTAAGCCAGGAAGAGTCAAAACAGAGAAAGAAAATTATAGATCAATATCTCTAATGAATATAGATGCAAAAATTTTAAATAAGATATTAGCAAAAAGAATACAGCAACTCATCACAAGAATAATACATTATGATCAGGTGGAATTTATACCAGGAATTCAGGGCTGGTTCAACTAGTAAAACCATTACCATTATTGATCGTATCAAAAAAAAACTAACAGAACCCACATGAATATGTCAATAGATGCAGAAAAAGCTTTCGACAAAATACAGTACCCATTCCTATTGATAACGTTGGAAAGCATAGGAATAAATGGAACTTCCCATAAAATAATAAGCAGTATTTACCTAAAACTATCAGCAAGTATTATATGCAATGGCAATAAGCTAGATGTATTTCCAATAAGATCAGGGGTTAAACAAGGATGTCTATTATCACCACTGTTATTCAATATGGTATTAGAAATGCTAACTGTAGCAATAAGAGAAGAAAAAGAAATGGAAGGAATTAGAATAGGCAAAGAAGAAACTGTTACCACTCTTTGCAGATGATATGATGATATACTTAGAGAATCCCAGAGAATCAAGTAAAAAACTACTTGAAATAATAAACAACTTTGGCAAAATTACAGGTTACAAAATAAACCCAGATAAATTATTTGTATTTCTATATATTACTAACAAAGCCCAACAGTAAGAGATAGAAAGAGAAATCCCATTTAAAGCTATGGTAGACACTATAAAATATCTGGCAGATTACCTGCCAAAACAAACCCAGGGACTATAAGAACACAATTACAAAACACTTTTTGCACAAATAAAGTCAGATCTAAGTAAGTGGAAAAACATCAGTTGCTCATGGGTAGGCCAAGCTAATATAATAAAAATGACAGTTCTACCTAAATTAATTTACTTATTCAGTGCCATACCAATCAAACTACCAGATAATTATTTTCTAGAGCTAGAAAAAATAATACAAAATTCATCTGAAAGAACAAAAGATCCAACATATCAAGGGAACTAATGAAAAGAAGTGCTTGGGAAAGTGGCCTAGCCCTACCGGATCTCAAATTGTATTATAAAGCAGCAATCATCAAAACCACTTGGTACTGGCTAAGAAACAGAGGGGCAGACCAATGGAATAGATTGGGTACTCAAGACACAGTACTCAATGAATATAGCAATCTACTGTTTGAAAATCGCAAGGACCCCAATTTCTGGAATAATAACTCACTGTTTGACAAAAATTGCTGGGAAAACTGAATAAAAGTGTGGAGGAAACTGGGAATAGACCAATGCCTGATACTATACACAAGAATAAAGTCCAAATGGTTACATGATCTAGGTACAAAGATTAATACCATAAGCAAATTAGGGGAGAAAGGAATAGTGTATTTGTCAGATTTATGGAGAATGGAGAAATTTATGACCAAACTAGAAATAGAGTACATTATGATGTGCAAAATGGATAATTTTGATTACATTAAATTAGAAAGTTTTTACACAACCAAATCCAATGCAGCCAAGATTAGGAGGGAAGCAGAAAACTGGGAAAGAATTTTTACAACTAATTTCTGTGATAAAGACCTCATTTATATAGAGAACTGAGTCAAATGTAAAAAAATACACATCATTCTCCAATTGATAAATGGTCAAAGGATATAGAACAGGGAGTTTTCAGAGGAAGAAATTAAAACTATCTATAATAATAAGAAAAAATGCTTTAAATCACTATTGATTAGAGATGCAAATCAAAACAACTCTGAGGTAGCACATCACACCTTTAGTTTGGCTAACATGACAAAACAGGAAGATGATAAATGTTGGAGAAGATGTGGGAGAGTTGGAACATTAATTCATTGTTGGTGGAGCTGTGAGCTGATCCAGCCATTGTGGAAAGCAATTTGGATCCATGCCCAAAGGGCTATAAAAATGTGCATACCCTTTGACCCAGGAATATTGCTTCTGGGACTCTATCCCAAAGAGATCATTGAAATAGGAAAGGGTCCCACATATACAAAAATATTTATAGCAGCTCTCTTTGTGGTGGCCATAAACTGGAAATCAAGGAAATGCCCATCAATTGGGGAATGACTGGACAAGTTGTGGTATATGAATGTAACAGAATACTACTGTGCTATGAGAAACAATGAACAGGAAGACTTCAGAGAAGCCTGAAAAAACTTATATGAGCTGATGCTGAGTGAAACGAGCAGAACCAGGAGAATTTTGTACACAGCAATAATCACAGTGTGAGAGGAATTTTTCTGGTAGACTTAGTACTTCATTGCAATGCAAGGACTTAAAAAATTTCCCCTGGACTCTTGAGGCAAAATGCCTTCCACATCCAGAGAAAGAACTATGGAATTGGATCGCAGATAGAGGCAGACCATTCTTTTGTATTATGTTTTGTTTTGTTTTATGGTTTCTCCCATTCTCCCATTCATTTTAATTCTTCTATGTAACATATATTTAGTAGGAATCTATGTGTGGAACCTACACAAGATTGTACACCATCTCAGGGAGGGATTGTGGGGGTGTGATGAGGAGGAGAGAGGGGAAAAAATTTAAGATACATGGAAATGATTGTCAAACATTGAAAACAAATAAAAATATTTTAATTAAAAAAATAAATATTTGAGGAATGAGGCCTTTATCAGAGAAACTTGCTGTAAAAATTTCTCCCCACTTTCCTGATTTCTTTCTAATTTTGGATGCATTCATTAGTTTTGTTTGTGCAAAATCTTTTTTAATTTTATGTGATCAAAATTATCCATTTTACTTCACATGATCCTCTCTGTCTTTGTTTCATCATAAACACTTTCCTTATACACCTGAGAGGTACATTTTTTCATGCTTCCCTAAATTACTTATGGCATCACCCTCTATGTCTAAATTATGTACTGTATTGTTAGTGTGAGAGTTTTCTCAGCAATTTTTGTCAAATAGTGAGTTCTTCTCAAAATGGTTAGATCTTTGGGTTTTTCAAACCTAAGATTGCTACGGTAGTTTACTACTATGCATTGTGTACTTAATCTATTCCACTGATCCACCACTATTTTTAAGCTACTACCAGGTTGTTTTGATGATTATTGCTTTATATAATATAGTCTAAAATCTGAAACTGTTAGACCTCCTTCCTTCACATTCCCTTGATAACCTTGGTTTTTTTGTTCTTCTAGATGATTTTGTTATTACTTTTTCTAGCTATATAAAATAATTCTTTGGTAGTTTGATTGGTATAGTGCTGAATAAGTAAATTAACACAGACAGAATTGCAATTTTTATTATATTGGCTCATTTTATGCATGAGCAATTGGAATTTCTCCAATTGCTATTTTTAGTTGTTGTTATATTTGTCCTTCATTTTCAAAAAAGATCATGACATCAGGGAAATGATTTCATAACTTGCAGTTGACTTGGATTTGAGTGAGGGAGGGCTGTGCAAGGTCACCAGCCTCATTTTCTCCTCCAGAGTCATCTGGGTCCAGTAGCTCGATATTCATTAGGACAAGTTGAAATGGCCCAGGATGCAATGGGAGGCCCTGGTCCTTTTAGGCTAAGACCTTTTCAGATTCTCATTTTGAGTGAGGTAATGCCCATTCAGTGAATAGGCATCTTTTTTGGGGGGGAGGGAATGTTGATTTTCTAAAAATTAATTAATTTTTAATTTTCAACATTCACTTCCACAAGATTTTGAGTTCCAAATTTTCTTCCCATCTCTCCCCTTGATCCCAAGAATCTTGCATTCTGACTACCTCTTCTCCCAATTTACCCTCCCTTCTATTAAACTGCTCTCTTCTCTCATCCCTTTCCCCTCTATTTTCTTGTAGGGCAAGATAGATTTTTAAACCTCATTGCCTGTATATCCTATTTCCCAGTTGCATGTAAAAACAATTTTTAACATTCATTTTTAAAACTTTGAGTTCCAACTTCTCTCCCTTCCTCCCTTCCTATCCATCCTCACTGAGAAGGCAAGCAATTTGAAACAGGTTATACATGTGTAGTTGTGCAAAACGCTTCCATAACAGTCATGTTGTGAAAGACTAACTATATTGCTCTTCATCCTATCCTGCCCCCCATTTATTGTCTTCTCTCTTTTGACTCTGTCCCTCTTCAAAAGGATTTACTTCTAATTACCTCCTCCTCCCATTTTCTCTCCCTTTTATCATCCTCCCTCACCCCTGCTTATCCTCTTCCTCCCTACTTTCCTGTAATGTAAAATAGATTTTCATACCAAATTGAGTGTGCATGTTATTCCCTCCTTAAGCCAACTCTGATGAGTAAGGTTCACTCTTTCCCTCCCCTCCTTCCTCTTCCCCTCCATTGAAAAAGCTTTTACTTGCCTCTTTTATGTGACAGATAATTTACCCCATTCTATTTCTCCTTTTTCTCCTGCCAATATATTCCTCTCTCATGCCCCCTTTTTTAGATTTCATCCCTTCATATTCAACTCACCCTGTGGCCTCTGTCTATGTGTATAGAATCCCTCCAACTACTCTAGTACTAAAAAAAGTTTGAAGAGTTACAAATATTATCTTTCTATGTAGGAATGCAAACAGCTCAACTTTAGTAAGTCCCTTATGATTTTTCTTTCTGATTTACCTTTTCATGCTTCTCTTGATTCTTGTGTTTGAAAGTCAAGCTTCCTGTTCAGCTCTGATCTTTTTATCAAGAATGCTTGAAAGTCCTCTATTTCCTTGAATGACCAGTTTTTCCCCTGAAGTATTATACTCAGTTTTTCTGGGTAGGTGATTCTTAGTTTTATTTGTAACTCCTTTGATCACTGGAATATCATATTCCAAGTCCTTTGATCCCTTAACGTACAGGCTGCTAGATCTTGTGTTATCCTGATTGTGTTTTCACAATTCTCTAATTGTTTCTCTCTAGATACTTGTAATATTTTCTCCTTGACCTGGGAGCTGTGGAATTTGGCTACATTATTCTTAGGAGTTTTCCTTTTGGGATCTCTTTCAGGAGGTAATTGGTGGATTCTTTCAATATCTATTTTATCCTCTGGTTCTAGAATATCAGAGCAGTTTTCCTTGACAATTTCTTGAAAGATGATGTCTAAGCTCTTTTTCTGATCATGGCTTTCAGGTAGTCCAATAATTTTTGAATTGTCTCTCCTGGATCTATTTTCTAGGTCAGTTGTTTTTCCAATGAGATATTTCACATTGTCTGCTATTTTTTCATTCCTTTGATTTTGTTTTATAATTTCTTGATTTTTCATAAAGACATTAGCTTCCATCTGCTCCATTCTAGTCTTTAAGGAATTATTTTTTTCAGTGAGCTTTTGGACCTCCTTCTCCATCTGGCCAATTATGCTTTTTAAGACATTCTTTTCCTCATTGGTTTTTTGGATTTCTTTTGCCATTTGGGTTAGTCTATTTTTTAAGGTGTTATTTTCTTCAGCATTTTTGGGTCACCTTTAAGAAGCAGTTGATTTGGTTTTCATGATTTTTTGCATCACTCTCATTCGTTCTTCCCTATTTTTCCCCTACTTCTCTTACTTGATTTGCAAAATCCTTTTTGAACTCTTCATTGCCTGAGACCAATTCATATTCTTCTTTCAGGCACTAGATATAGGAGTTTTGACCTTGTTTTCTTCTTCTGTTTGCATATTTTGGTTTTCCTTGTCACCAAAGTAAGATTCTATAGTCAGATTTTTCCCCCCTGTTTTTGCTCATTTCCCCAGTCATTTACTTGACTTTTGAGTTCTTTGCCAAGGTAGTTTTCTGCTTCCAGTAGGGATAGGAGGCTTACTGTGAAAAACTTGAATCCCCCAAAATCTTTGGACCTAGAGCTTCAGAAACAGCAGCTGCTGTTGCCCTTGCTGCTGCTGTGGCTGCCATGGGCTCCTCCACCCCCTCTGCTGTCCTGGAGCTGGGGGCAGACCACTCCACTCTCTCACACAGGTATGACAGGTGTTTTCCACTGACCATCTAATTTGTGCTTTTAAGGTTGTGAAGCCTGGAAACCACCACAGGTGCAAGAGATTCAGCTCCCCTGAGGCCTACTCATGTCCTGTCTGTGCTAGCAGGGCCCACATTGGACTGTGCTCTGCTCCCAGCTTAGCATGATAGGTACTTCCCTTCAAACTTCCAGGTTTCTTGAGCTAGAGATTTGCTTCACTCCAACATTCTGTGGGTTTTGTAGCTCATTTTAAGTCATTTTTTACAGGTATTTAGATGTGCTTTGGGGGAGAGCTCTAGAAAATCTCTGCTTCCACTCAGCCATCTTGGTTCCATCCCTTCTCCAAGTGCTTAGATCTGTTTTTGTATGGAAAGTATTTGTAATTGTGTTCATATAATCCCTAGATATGTTTTGGCAAGTAGACTACCAAGTATTCTAAAATGTTTGCAGTTATTTAAATGGGATTTCTCTTTCTATTTCTTTCCACTGGCATTGGTAAATGTGAAAAGGCTGATGATTTATGTGGATTTATTTTATATCTTACAATTATGTGAAAGATGTTAATTGTTTTCACCAGTTTTTTTAAAGTTAATTCTCTAGTGTTCTATAAGTATACCATGATATTATTTGCAGAGAGTGAGAATTTTGTTCCCTCATTGCCTATTTGTATTTCACCCTGTGAATTTTCTTTCTGTGTGCGTATGCATGTGTGTGTTCATGTGCTATTGTTATAGCTAGTATTTCTGGAACAACATTGAATGATAGTGGTGATAATAGACATCCTTGCTTCCCCCCTGATCTTATTGGGAATGATTCAATTTTATTCCTGTCACAGATAATGCTTGTTCTTGGTTTTAGATAGATACTACTTATCATTTTAAGAAAGACTGTAGGGGCAGCTAGGTGATGCAGTGAGGAGAGCACCGGGCCTGGAGTCAGGAGGATGTGAGTTCAGATCAGCCTCAGACACTTGACATATACTAGCTGTGTGACTTTGGGCAAAGTCACTTAATCCCAATTGCCTTGCCTTCCCCTCTCCAAAAAAAAAAAGAGAAAGACTCTATTTATTCCTATGTTTTCTACTGCTTTTAATAGGAATGGGTATTATATTTTGTCAAAGACTTTTTCTGTATTTATTGACATAATCATATATTTGGGTTTGTTGTTTTGATTATTGGTGTCGCTATTCTGCTGATAGTTTTCCTATGAGCTCATCCTGAAGTCGTAGTATAAATCCCACCTGGTCATAGTGTATGACTTTTGAATATTGTTTCAATCTCCTTGCTAGCATGTTGTTTAAATTTTTTCCATCAGTATTCATTAGGGAAGTTGGTCTATACATTTCCCTCTCTTTTTTTTGCTCTCCCTGGTTTAGGTATCAAAAATATATTTTTCTCATGAAAGGAATTTGGTTAGAATTCTTCTTTACATAATTTTCAAAAAGTTTATATAGTGTTGGGATTAATTGTTCCTTAAATGTTTGGTAGAATTAACCTATAAATCTCTCTGGTCCTGAGGGGATTTTCTTAGGAAGCTAATTAATGGATCATTCAATTTTCTTTTATAGGATATTATTATTTAAATATTCTATTTCTTCTTCTGTTAATCTGAGCAGATTGTATTTTTGTAAATATTCTCCCTTTTCACTTAGATTGTCAGTTTTACTGGCATATAATTGGTCAAATTAATTCCAAATAATTGTTTAGTTTCATCTTTGCTGGTAGTACATTCATTTTTTTCAATTTCAATACTGGCAGTATGTTCTTTTTTTCCTTTTCAATCAAATTAATTACTTTAAAAATCTATTTTATTGCTTTTTAAAAGAAACAGCTCCTAGATTTATTTGTTAGTTCAGTTTTTTAAACTGTCAATTTTATTGATCTCTCCTTTGATTTTTACTATTTCCATTTTTGCTGTTTAATTGGAGATTTTAAATTTTATTTAGTTGCATGTTAAATGTTATTTAGTTGCATGTCCAAATCATTGATCTGCTCTTTCTCTCTTTTGTTAATGTATGTATTTAAGGCAGCTAGGTGGTGCAGTGAATAGAGCATCAGTGCAGGAGTCAGGACGACCTGAGTTCAAATCTCACCTCAGACACTTGACACTCACTAGCTGTGTGACCTTGGGCAAGTCACTTAACCCCAATTGCCTCATTCTGGGTCATCTCCAGTCATCCTGATGAATATCTGGTCACTGGATTCAGTTGGCTCTGGAGGAGAAGTGAGGCTGGTAACCTGCACAGCTGTCCTTCACTTAAAACAAAGTTAAGTGCAAGTCATGTCATTATTTCTCTAATAGCATGGTCTTCTTCAGCAACAAAGGATGAACACACACAATGTATGTATTTAGAGATATAAATTTCCTCCTAAGTACTGCTTTGGCTACATTTCACAAATTTTGGAATGATGTCTCATTGTTGTCATTCTCTTCAATGAAATCATTGATTTTTCCTATTATTAAGATAAGATTATTTAGTTTCCAATTAATTTTTGATCTGTTTTTCCACAGCCTTTTAGTGAACATAATTTTTATTGTGTTATTGTCTGAAAAGAATGTATTTAATATTTCTACTTTTTTGTATTTGATTGTGAGATTTTCATGTCCTGGAACACAATCAGCTTTGGTGAAGATGTTATGTACAGCTGAGAAAAAAAAGCCTGCTGCTTTCTACTCCCATTCAGTTTTCTCTGACTTTTCTAAGATTCTATTCAGCTCCTTGACTTCTTTCTCATTACTTTATTAGTAGATTTATCTAGCTCTGTCAGCTCTGAGAGGTGACAATTCAGGTTCCCCCACTAGTATAGCTTTACTATTTCCTCCGATAATTCATTTAGTTTTTTTCTTGAAGAATTTGGATGTTGTGCCATTTGAAGCATATATGTTTAGTATTGATGTTACCTTATTTTCTGTGGTGCCTTTTAGCAAGATGTAGTTCCCCTGCTTATTTCTTTTAATTAGATCTAATTTTGCTTTTGATTTGTCTGAGATCCTTATAGCTACCCCTGCCTTTTTCACTTTACCTGAAGCATTATAGATTCTGCTCCAGCCCCTTATTTCAACTCTCTGTGTGTCTCTCTCTTTCAAGCGTGTTTCTTGTAAACAACCTCTTGTTGGATTCTGGTTTCTTATCTTTCGGTTATCTGCTTCTGTTTTATGGGTGAGTTCATCCCATTCACATTCACAGATGTGATTATTAACTGTTCATTTTCCTCCATCCTATTTTCTTCTGTTTATTTTTTTCTGTCTTTTTGTTCTGTCCCTCCTCTAATGTCTGTTTTGCTTCTGAGCACCTTCTTCTTTTATCTGCCATCCCTTTTATTACCCACTTCCCTTTTCCTTATCCCTTTCCCCTCCTGTTTTCTGCTGGATAAGACAAATTTCTATTTCCAATTAAATATATATATATATATTTTTTTCTCCTTCTTTGAACCAACATAGGTGTGAGTGAGGTTAAAGTTTTAGTTGCCCCCAACCCTACCCTCACCATTTCCCCCTCAATTTGTCCTTGCATGCCTCTTTTATACCAGATAATTTTCCTCATTCTTCTTCTCTCTTACTCCTTTTTCCCAGGGCATTCATCTTTCTTTCCAATGCATTTTTTAATACCGTTACAACACAATTGACTCACTTCTTCTTGACCAAAAGTGTTCCATTATGACTTAGAAGTGGGTATAATCAATGGAGTTGTTAAACAGTGTCTAGTCCTATGTCTAGTACTAGCACAAGAGTTCCCTGTAATCTCTATCTGACCAGTTTCCAGGTCCCCTTATTGTCTCTGGCTTGAGAGTTCCCAAAGCTGTTGATGTTTCTGTTGCCATCAGCTAATCCCCCTCCTTTCCCCCCCGCCACTGATGTTTCATCCTCATGAGCTCTATTCTGTATCACAGAGCTGTTTCTCTTTCTGAACTCCCAAGCTGTCTTGGATTGGAAGGATGTCTCACTCAGATCTTTTCATTTTTAAAGTTGTTCAGAGTGCAATTTTGAGAGAGCTCAGCTGAGTCTTTTCTCTATTCTGCCATCTTGGCTCTACCCTGCCCCTCCCCCCCCCCCCCCCCCCCACCAAGTTGGACTTCATTTTCCTTATCTATGAAGTGAAGGGATAGGTCTAGAAGATCTTTAAGGTCACTTTCAGCTCAAATATACTGTGGTTCTAGAAACATTTCTTATCCTTGCATTTTGAGTGTAATTGGGAGCAAAAAGACTACATTTTAAAACAAATTTCTTAGATTTAAAAAACTCACATTATCCTCATTGTCCAGATTTCACTGGGACCAAAGGAGAGGGGAGGGAAAAGGGAAGAAAGGGAGCTGACCTGAAATGAACTAAGTCCCTGTTTATAGAATGAACTTTTTCTCATTTTTTTCCTTCTGGTTTCGACACAAACCAGACATATGTCTGGCCCATACATCAGTTCATTAGCACATGAAAATACACTATCAAACAGACAATCAAATTTCATGTAAAATAAGCTCTAGCATTAAAGCTGCACCCAGCATTTTATGTGTAACACTGTGGATGGATATATTTCTTGCTACTAGAGCAAAACTGATTTGTGTGATGGTTAGCCGTCACGAAATCACTTGGAAGGTTGTGAGATAAAATGTCGCTTAGGATAATGTAATTGGCCTTAAGGTACAGGAGTTGAATTATTTTCAGTGATTTATAATCTGGAAATTAAAGACTCACTCATTTTCTAATTTAATTCCATCTTCAATGGAAAAATGTTCACTCTGATCTAAATTGGCGAGTAATGTTGCTAATTCAAATGCAGATGTAATTTCGATCTGGGTAGCAGTTTGCAGTGATTGACGAGTCCCTGATGGATCATACTGATTCTTATCTCCCAATCTCACAAATTTTCTAGCAGTTGTGATAATAACTTCAGCTAAGGAGAAAAGGGAAAAAAAATAAATTCTCCACTGTGCTGTCAATCTAGACTTTGCCTTGCACCTGACATAGAATAGGGTCTATTTCAAATCCATTGCAAGTGTGAGACAAATAGAAGGGTTCATTACCAAATCAGGCACCATTATAAAACAGAAATTTTAATTGTTAAAGGAGACTTTTCCAATTGCATCTAAAATATGAATGAAATGGGCCCAGAATGGAGCTACTATTTTTGCCACAGTTAATTAGTTCGAAATTTAGCCTATGTTCCACACCATTCATTGATAATTGTAAATTATCAAGGGAGGGACAGACAATGATTAGCTGTAATCATCCCTGGATTTTGCTTGGGCTTTTCCAGTTGACATATTGTGAACCTGCGGGAATGTGTCTTAATCTAAGAGGCATACAAGAATCAGAGGCTTTATTGGACCAGAGGAATTACTGGATCATACCCACAAAATGCAAACTAATAGTCTTAATCTGAGGTCCATGTCTGTGGATACAATTGCAGAGAATTCATGAACCCAGTGGAGAAAAATTAATTATATCTTTTTTTTTCACTAACCTCTAACTGAAAGTTAGCATTGTCACAATTATGAATACAGGCAACAAATCAGAGTAGTATGAACAGTATTTGTGACTATGTAAACAATAAAAATCACAAATATTTTCATATTACTTTACAGTTGAAGGTATCTCAAAATACCATTGACACTCATCATGACTTTGAAATTGCAATAGTTTTCATGCCTTCTGCTAGATTGGAGATAATTGCAGTCTTCCTGTCTACAGACCGTATTTTATATAATTGGTTTCCTTTTTAAGTCTATGTATTTTATTTTATATGTAAAAACCTCCATTATTCTGAGAATGAGTCCACTGACTTCACCAGCCTGCCAGAGGCCAGTGAAACACATATAAGGTTAAGAATTCCTGATCTAGATGGCTAATTTAATTTAAATAAATAATTATTAAGTGGCCACCATGTGCAAGGTTCAAAGGATATGTTCAGGAATACAAAGACAAAAACCTGAAATAGTCCCTGCCCCCAAGGAGTTTCCATTTCACTCGGGTGATATACTGTGTGCACACATAAATAATTTAAAGAGGAAGAGAATGCTATTATAAATTGTGATGGAGGATGGGGTCAGGAAGGGTGGTGGCTCATGAACTATGCTTTAAGGGGGTAAATGGATAATCTGAAGGTTGGGCTCCAAGTCAGTAGTGAAATAGCTGGTTATTCTGATTATTACAGTAGTTGTAACAGCCAAATTAGAGTGACCATGTAGTACTGTTATTATTAGTAGAAATAATAATAAACAAGTTAATAAATTGTTTGCTACCCAGTCATTTGGTTGATGGGAAAACAATGAAGTGCAGTTTCATGTTTCTTTGATCTGGGCTAGTTATAGAAATCCCAAAGGCTGGGTGGAATTTTCTATTGTAATAGAATTTACCTTTATGTCAGTCATAGGACATTTTGCCCTAATCTTTCTAATTTCAGCTGACAGCAGTCATGGCGTGCTCTCCAAATGAGACGACTTTATTCAGGGTCTTAGGACATAGTTTGACTCCTAGCACTACTGTTTCCTCTCTGTGTGACCTTGGAGAAAGTCTCTCTGATTCTTTTGGAAGCCAGTTTCTGAATGAAGGCTTTAGAGAGTTTTAATGGCCCCTCCAGCTTTAAATTCTGTGAATAGACGGACATCTTAAAAAGTGATCTTCTTAAATAGGTGCTCATGTACCGATATTTTAGATGTCATTATGAGAAAGAACACATCCAGTTTGTGGACTGCCCAACATATGTAGTTCATTGTAATGGAAAGAACTCTGAACCTTCTTGTAGAGAGAGTGAAAGGAATTCAGTGGTCTTTCAATGAAATGTTCTCATTTTACAGATGAACCAAGACCTAGAGAGATATGTAATTTGCCTAAGATCACACACGTAAATGTTTCCAAACCAAAGATTACAACAAGGTTTCCCATTTCAACCTATCTGGTAACTATTTCTTGGAGGAAAATAACAAAAATAAGTTCTATTTTATAGCACTTTCAATTTTTCAGAAAGTTTTACATAAATTATCTTGCTGCTACCTCAAAACAACTTGGTGAAGTAAGTATTAAAAGTATTATTGTGCCTATTTTAAATATGAGGAAATTGAGTTTCAGAGGGACTAAGTGACTGGCTCATGGTCATATGTCTTAATAAGCACCCACTCTTTTCTGATTACAAGGACAGCATGCTTTTCTGTGCTTTAAATATTTTTAGTAATATCTCCTGTTTGCATGTCACCTTATTTTCTTAATATGTTCCTCACCCTCCCCTTGACAAAGTCATCCCTTATGACAAAAAAAATTTTAAAAAAGCAATTCAGCAAAACTAACCGATACATCAGCCAAGTCTAACTAGTACTCCATATCCATAGCTGTGACCTCTGCAAAGAAGGGAGGAAGGTACAATTTAATGTTTCTTCTTTGAGGCTACAGCATTAGGGGGTTTTCTTGTTTACATTTCCATTGTTGTCCTTGGGTGCATGCGGTATATTGTTTTCCTTGTTCTACTTACTTCATTTTATATCACTTCCCAAAAAGCCTTCCAGTTTCTCTCTGTATTCTTAGCATTGATCATGTCTTGCAGTTCCATAATATTTCATTGCCTTTATTTACCACATTGTTCTTTTTTTTCAGCCATTCCCCAAACAATGAGGATCTACTTAGTTTCTGGTTCTTTGCTACTATAGAAAGGAGGAGAGAAATCGACTGAGATTTTATTGGCATACAAGCTCTAGAGGTGAGGAAACTCTCCCAATGAAAGTTAACATCTTTGCAATTTAGAGTTGCCTAGAGCTCTGAGAGGATGCAGGGGACTTTTACATGGTCACATATCCAACATACGTCAGAGGCAGACTTTGAACCCATGCCCTCTTGATTTCTGTGCCAACTATCTATCCACTACATCAAACTGCTATAAATATTTTGGTGCAGATGGGACATCTTTTTTTCTTTTCCCTTTTTGGGCTGTATCCAATATTCCTTTCATTGAAAGAAACACAGGGTTCAAAGTGGTATCCAAGCAAGAGCATAAACCAGAGGCCAGGACAAATGTCAAGAACTAGAATTTAGGAAAGCTTAAGTCTAAAGGGTAAAGCTGGAGTAGGAAACTGGCCATAGCATGTCAGGCAATACTATGGGATTAGAAATTACAGACTGATTGAATAAATTCCTATATTGGGAGTTCAACATACTAAGAAAAATCACACTTAGACTCCTTTTGATAAAAACAACATTAGCAACAGTTATATCATTGCTCTCCCAATAAGACACTGAAATAAATTGTTCAATGGTGGTTAGAAGACATTGAAGGTTGAAGATCTTACATTTTATTTTTAAGGGAACAGCCTCTTTCCTCTGGCATTTAAAACCTTCAGTTCCAAGGTTGTATCCTGGAGAATTTTTCTTTAGTAGGGCATCCTTCCCCTCCTCTCCTCCTGCCCTTCCATCATACAGACCTTCACTGATGATATCTTGACAGGTGATGTCTGGTGGAAATAGTTTAATTTAAGCAGGCCAGCAGTTACCAGAGGCACTGAGGGGCTCCTCTCAACCCATACAAATCAGATTTGTTTGTTTGTTTCTTTCTTAAGTGGAGAACAAAACCACCTTACTTATGTTGTTTCCAGGACAAGCCATTAGTGGTTTTCTGAAAAACTCTTTTTCTAACTTACAGTTCTGATGGAAGCAGTGGAAGCAGGAGCAATGGAGAGGTTGGTCAGGCATCATCCACTGCATCCAAGCCAATCCTTGACTTTGCCTAGGAGAGGGTGAGGAACATTTTGAGAAAATAGGGTGATGTACAAATAAAAGAAGTGACTAAAAAATTTAAAGTGCAAAAAGGCATACTGGTTCTTTAGTCAGGAAAGAGTGGGTCGGACTCCTACCTCTTTTGCTTATTAATAAGACATATGACCATGAGTCAATCACTTAACTCCCTGGAACTCAGCTTCCTTATACTTAAAATGTGGATAATGATAAATTTAATACTTCTTCACTGGGTTGTTTTGAGAAGGT
Source organism: Notamacropus eugenii (assembly GCF_028372415.1). Lineage (NCBI taxonomy): Eukaryota > Metazoa > Chordata > Mammalia > Diprotodontia > Macropodidae > Notamacropus > Notamacropus eugenii. The sequence continues at coordinate 204,586,199 of NC_092872.1, forward strand.
GGTGAAATAATCTATGTAAAATTTTCTGAAAAACTTTAAGTGCTATAAAATATAAATTATTTTTATTATTTTCTCCAAAGAAGTGGTTACCAGATAGAATGAAATACACACTGACCTTGGAATCTGAAATTCAGTTTCCTTACATTTAAAATGTGTATAATAGAATATAGTAAGTATTTAATAAATGAATTATTTCCAAATGCAAATTACTGGATAATATCTATAGTTCAAGGAGATCAATTAGTAAATAAATATATTGTATTTCAGATTAGTCTTTCCATGACATAGGTAATTGTAAACTAAACCTTCTATATAGATTATATTCATTAATAGGGAAAATATTATTTGACTTTTATGAGTTTGTTCAAAGTTCACCAATCTCCCAGTTAAGGCCAGGCATCCAAAATCAGTGAATTTGTTTTTATGTACTCAAAAATCTGAAGCCAGAGTGGTTCCCCTAGTATTCTCAGGATGTGGGGGAAAAGCAAATCTAATGGTAGGGATGGAAATCTTCCCCTCCATCATCAGATCCAGCCTTCTTGAATCATTCATTCAGTCAATCAATGGAAGATGTAAACTTGGTTTATAGTAGGTCTTAATTAATTTAGGAGAAGTGAAGTGCTTTGATTATTGGACAAGGACAATACTATACAAGAAATGCTTTGTGATTAGATGAAAAGAATCAGCCATGATCTGTGGAGCTAAGCATGTCACAGCTAGCCAATTCTGAAGCTTGAAGTATATTAGTGAAAAAGTCAGATTTTAGGAGCTTCCAAGCTCAGGGGTGTCATGAAGAGGCAAATGTTTGGGTCTGTGCCTGAGGGCAGCAAAGTGTATGGGGGGGCAGGGTTGTGGATCCAGAGGGAGTCTTAATATCCTTCCTCCCCCATACCCATCTGCCCTCTGGCTATGTCATTAGAGACTGGACCAGTAACAAATTTTGCATTCATCGTTTTGCAGAGAGAGAAACAGATAATGTCCCAAGGACAAACGTATGCAGAAAGATAGCCACGAAAGGGAGAAAGAAGTCTCAAGGAATATTATGTCTTTGTACTAGAACAGGATGACAAGCATGGACTCAAGAAACAACTTCCAGTAACCAGGGCTGCTGAGTTACCCCTTTGGTACACATGTGCTTCATCATCATTATACTTTTAGTTTGAGCCCTCTATTTCCACGGACTTATGTGTATTTGTGGGAAAATATACCCCAGACTTGGAGTTGGGGGCATTTTGTATCATACCACATTAGTAGATACCTTTTTCAAATATAAACTGTGTGGCCGATAATCAACAGAGAACATGCAAGATGAGGTCTCATAAGTAAGTTACAGTATAGAAAACTCATTCCCTGAGAGTTACCCTTAGAATTCTGGGGGGGAGAAGTAGCCATCACATTGAAGAAACCTAACCTACAAGTCCAATAAGAGTTGGGACAGTGAGCCCAGAAGTACAAGGAAAGCCTCCAATATATCAACGTTTCCCTCTCTGATGAACTTAGGGGAAGATGTGGAAATCTCATGAGGTGTGCAGGCATGGATAATTTTCCATTTCCATTAATTGAGGGAACTTCTAAATTAATGAGATTATAGTTGTATTTGAATATTTAAGTAAGCATACTAAAGAACATTAAAAAAATTACCTAAAGCAAGAATAACTTTGCCAGGAGAATGCTAACTAAAACACATTTTCTAAAATTTGCTGATCGCTATTTATTCAGTCAGGATTTTATATTTTATTATGCCATATGTTATAGAGAGCGAAGTGTAGGTAAACAGTTTAACAAGGTTGTCTGCTTATAAGGATATAAGTGGCATGGAGGAATTCTGTACTAGTAGTTCATATGATGTCTGTTCCAGCCTGCAGAAAAATGTAAACCTAAGAGATCACTCTTTCCTACTGATACTAGCCTGCTGAGCTGTAAATCTTCATTAGATTATCTAGCCCCAGTTCTGATTGGCTGTCAGATCATGGCTGGCTGGTCTCGTGTGGATCAATGACTAAGTCAGACAGGGGACACAGGAATACTAGAAGATGTTTATCCTCTTGTCTGACTGGGAAATACTGTAGCAATAGCCAGTAGTATGGAATACTTGGTTTATTTTCAAAGGTTTCCCTCATCATCTTGAAAATGAAAGAGTTGAGCAAGAGGACTTCCCCGTTGCCAACTGAATAAATTTCAAATCCTCTTCTCCTAGAATTCATGTCTCCCTGATACCTCTTTGCCTTTCCAATCTGTTTTCACATTTCCTACATATTTCCAACAAATTGGATTATTCATCATCCCTCAGAGTCCTTCCCCATGCCTTTGTACCACCTTGCTTTTTTCCCCACTTAAGCCCCAAAGTTATTTATAGTTATCTATAAGTGTCTCAATAAGGATTTTGCATTTTACTACCCATTGTGATTGAAGGCTCCCCTAATTATAGTGCCCTGGAGTACTATATTCAGTTCTGGACTTCACATTTTAGGAAGAACATTAAGCCAGAGAGTGTCTAGTAAAATACAAGCAGGGCCATGAAGTATCTTTAATTTGTGGCATGTGAGATCAGGTGAAGGAACCAGAAGTGTTCAGAGAACATCAGAGAAGAGAATACTTCTCCAGGTATTGGAAGGGTTGTCCATATGGAGTAGAAAGGAATATGTGGAAGTTGGAAAGGGGTAAATAGTAACATGCTGGAAGGGAAAACTTCCTACCATTTGAAGCTATCCGAAAGTGGAATGGGATGCCTTGGGGGACAATGAATGGTTTTCCCCCTCTATTGAGATATTCAGGAAAAGTTTGGAAGACCACTTGTCAGGTATAATGTAAAGGAGATTCTTGTTCAGGTTTGGGTTGGAATGTGTGGATTCTTAGATCCTTTCTACCTCCCAGATTCTATGATCTCCCTGATGGAAGTACTCTGATCTCCAGTGCAGGTTACAACTCATCCATGCTTTCTCATTTTGAGTAGTTCTTGTTCATATCTTCTCATAAGCCCTCCAGAGATGATCTGCCCTATTCACTGAAAGCCTTGTAGAGGTCTTTCAATACACTATGGCTTCCAGTGCCACATATGCCCTACCCATTCTTTGATGTTGCTAGATGACTTACCTATCTCCTCTTCCAATGATGCATTTCATTTCTATGTATTTCACATGATTTCTGACTCACAAGCCATCATTGGTAATATGCCCAAGCCTACAAATCCTGCCCATTCGTTACCCTGTTGTACCTTTGGTTATTCACTATTTTGATTCTTTGAAAGTTGTGGTTTTTGACAATTCAGAGGCAGCGAGTGCTGAACTTGGAGTTAGGAAGACCTGAATTCAAATCATTCCTCAGACTCTTAATAGCCAGGTGATCCTGGACAAGACTCTAAACTTCTCACAGACTCTATTTTCCTTGTCTATAAAATGGAAATAATAAGAACTACTTCTTAAGGTTATCATGAGGATGAAATGAGATAATATAGAGACTTGCAAGCTATGTGCTATGTAAATGGTACTTATTATGCAGAGCAATATGATATCACTCAAAATATGTTACTGTTCTTAAAAAGGTTTTTTGTGTGTATCAGAGAGTAGTTTGGGGTTGATGATAGTATAATGTATAATTTTGCAAATGTAATTTAGCTCACCCTTCTTGTCAGAATGTTAATATCAGACTAGCAGAAGAGCTAGAATGATATATAATCACATATAGTGATTTGTGTATGCCATATTTTCTTTTTATACTCTAAATTTTATAAAGTGTACTTAACACAATACCTTACTCCCATACCCCATGCCCCATTTTTAGTTTGTACTCTGCAAAGACAGAACACTGGTCCTAAAGTCGGGAAGACCTCAGTACAAATCCAGCCTCCAACACTCACTAGCTACGTCATGCTGGGCAAATCACTTACTATGTGTTTGCCTCAGTTTCTACATCCATAAAATGAGGATGATGATAATAATAGGATCTATCTGCCAGAGTTGTAAGGATCAAATGAGATAATATTTGTAAAGTGCTTTGTTAGCCTTAAAGGGCTATGTAAATATAAGCTAGCCAAATGTTTGTTGAACTGAATTGGATTATGCCAAGAAACATTTGGACCAATCACTCACTCAATCAATCACCAAGCATTTGTTAAGCACCTACAATACGCCAGGCATCACTGACAGATCATTCAGATCCCAGTCAATTGAAGCAGACATTCTTCTTCCTCACATGTATTGATCTTATGTTTGTATTTATTACTAAATTTAATTATACATGATCCCTTGCGTAGATTTTGCCTTTTAAGTCTCTGTTATAAAAACACCTGAAATGTTTGAGGTCAATAGGTATGAGAGAAATAATATGGATTATTATTACTTACGTGCCTAATCTGGTTTTGAACCTTATTAAGCTATTTGCCTGAACAACATCCTGTGGTCCAGAATTCCACAGGTTAATTATATAGCACATAAACAGGTATTTCCTTTTGTCCTTTAAATTTTTTTCTTTTGCTTTTTAATTTCATCAAGTGTCCTCTTGTTCCTGAATCGTTGGAAAGAGTAAAGAAAAGCACCTGATTAGGCTACTCATGGCTTTCATTATGGTATGTACAGCTATTAAGTATCCTCTTACCTACGTCTCTTTCAAACTCAATACCTAATCTTTCTAATCTCTCCTTGTACAGATGCCCTATTAAATCATTTTAGCTATAAAACCTCCGAGGAAATGTTTGACCATATATTTCTTTTTACATGTAAAAACAATTTTTAACATTTATTGGGGTTTTTTTTTGTAAAGTTTTAAGTTCCAAATTCTATCCCTCCTTCTTTCCTCTCCTCCCCCTCCCCCATGTACCCTGATACTATATGCAATTTGATATGGATTTTACAGGCTACATATTTCTTGACAGCTGATAACATGGATAAAGTAAATTTAGTATATATGCTCAGCTCAAAAGATGTCCCAAGAATTCTTTTCCTTTATGGAGATGAGGGTAAGAGGAATTATTTTCCTTTAAACAGTACTCTTAGCCCCCCTCTTCTAAGGACTATAGCAAAAGAAAATCATTCTCTAGGTTCTGAGAAGTGGGAATTCACACCAAAATAAGTCATGTCTAACCTTTACTTTTGCGCCAAACCAAAAATTAGAGCTTAATTTGACTGAGTGGGTCCAAGGAACTGACCATGAAAGGGCTAATTACTCATTTAGTATGATGTTCTTTCAGGCCTGGAAATAGGGGTTCTAATTCCAAGGGAATTTCCTTTTATCTGGTGCCACCAAACAACATTTCAAGCCTACACCTCAGGTAAGGCTTAATTTTTAGACCCAGTGACTCTTCATTCTCCCAGTCCACATAGCTTGTTAGTAGCAGGCATAGGATGAGAATCAAGGCCATTTACTTCCCATCTACTTTTGCCAAATTAACCCTGGAACTTCAGAAGCATTATATAAATTATCATTTCATCATAATCTTCATTACCATCACCATCATCATCACCATTATTATCATTATCACCACTACCGCCATCATCATCACTATTAAAGTCATTGTCTCAGCCGGCTATAAAGCCAAGGGACTTATCCCTTAATAAATAGTAATAAAGACCAAACCAGATCACTTCTGTTGGAGGTTGGCCTAACTCCAACACATTCTTAGTTCAGGTTTCATGTTGGGTACAATAAAAGGTATGATATTCAGGATTCCTCCAGGGTGTACCTCCATGAGTATAATATTTTTTATGTCTTTAGGTAACCAGGAAGTGGCTGAATGTTTGTTTTTCCATCTATGAAATGAGGGACTTTTATTAAATGATCTCTAAAGATCTCTTCCAGCACTAAATTTATGATACAATAACTCTAAGAGTGAAGGTAGATATAAGTCAAATTAGGCCACCCTTAAAACAGCATGAAAGCTGTTAAGAGTTTTCACAAGTGTTATGACCCACTTCCTGCTCTCCAGTTCCTCTTCATTCTCTTTCCTGCTTGCTCCTGATTTGGTTATATTCAACTGGAACTTCCTAAGTAATTTTTCCTGCATGTTAGTTGCATTTATATTGCCAAAAGATCAATGGGAAACACTATAGTGACATAGTGAACAGTAATTTCACAGAGTTGCTGAACCTGGGCCATCCCCAGTTGGTGCTCTGCTGCTGGGCTTGTACCCTGGGGCCATGATATCCTGACTCAGAACGAACCACACTTCAGCCCAGTCATTTACTTCTCATTTGTCCTGAAGCCACATAGGTGAACTCCTTCTACCCACCCACATCTCTGTTTTCCACCTCTGCAAACAGTAGTGAAATCAACACTACTGGTTCACACTATTTGAGGGTGTCTCAATTTGACTTCTGTTTATCATTACTCTTAGAATTATTAAATTATGGATTTAATACTGAAAGGGACCTTCAGGAATTACCTAGTCTAAAACCTTTATTTCACAGATGGGACAGCAAAGGCCCAGAAGGGTTAAATAATCTGCTACCTAAATCACATAGGTAGCAGATCAAAGAGCTTAACCTAGATCCACTGACACCAAATCTAGTGTTCCTTACACTATACCATAGATACCTTCCAAAAATTAGAAGCCCCACCCCCCAAAAAACAATCTGCTCCAATCTTTGTCTGAGATAGGAACCCTTCATCCTTGATAAGGAATCCTTCATTCTCTGCTAGAACACTCACAGTGCTGGGGACCTCACTATTTAACAAAGTAGGCCTATTCTATTATGATTTAATTGCTATAATTGTGAAATTTCCCTCTTAGAAGAGTAAAATCTGTCTCCTTGTAGCTTATAGACTGTGGTCTTAAATCTCCCCTTTGGTGCCAAGTTGAATCCCTACTCCCTGTTTTACATTCTAGTCCTGCTTGCAACAACTTTATGTATGCTTTGAAGATGACTGTCACTGGTGTCCTAAATCATCTCTTTGCCAGGAATAACCTCTCTCCAACTCATTTTTGTTTGTATGATTCACTAATGACCAAATTAATAGTTTGTTAGTAACAGAGTTGGCTCTTTTGGTAGGACCCGCAGACAACTGCCTACTTGTTGTAAAAGGCCCCCCAACACCAACTCCACCCACCCCCATTCCCTCTCCCTGTCTGTACTAGCCTGTCTGAAATTGATGCTATAATCATTCCCTTTGGATTGCAACAATGACTGTAATATAATACGACATGACATGGCATAATATAACAATGTAACATATGAAATTAGATGATATGATACATTATAGTATAATATAATATAATAATAAAATATAGTATAATACAATACACTGCACTCCACTATTCTATACTATACTACACTATAAAAATGTTACTGGAGAAGTGGTAGCATATTAATAATTTGTTGAACGAATATTTACTAAATTCCTACCATTTTCCAGACAATGAGCTAGATGGAGGATATAGGGAATGTCAAGCTCATAAAGGAAAGTATAGTGAGGTCCATCTGGAAAGATTGGCTGGAGTTAGATTGGGAAGGGACTTAAATGCCCAAGGAAGGAGTTTGTATTTTACTTAGAGGGAACAGATAGCCAATGAAGCTTCTTGGCCATGGCCGTGGGAAGACTTGTTTTATGAAATTTAACTTGGCCTCCGTGTGGAGGATACACTGGAGAAAGGAGAGAGGTGGTAACTGTTGCAGAAAAACCAATAAGGAGGCTACTGTACTAATTCAGGTTATGAGTGATGAGGGTCTGAGTTGTCATGTTTGTGGAGAGAGGGAAGTGGTTGAGAGAGAATTTTCAGTGATCATCTCTTAATATCTCACTGCTAATTAACCTAATCACCTAGTCTGTCCCCTAATTAGGCCCTGTTTTTTGACTAAAGAGAAGGTATGTGTTGGGGAAGGGAGAGAGGGAGAAAGGAAGTGGGGTTGGAGAAGTAATGGGGAATGGATTGTGAGGACATTGAGTGCACTCTAGGAACAAGGGAACTTTATGGAAGAATAGAGAACCCACAAAGGGATAGGAGGGTGCTTGCAAACAAACATTTCTACTGCAGTTGTGTCCTTAGGATTTGATTAGCAACCAGCGAAAGCATTTAATCAAAGCCACTAAAAGCTCTAGTAATGGAAGAAATGATTTAATGATAAAAACAACAACAACAGAATCTGAAACTTTCATTATAGAAACCAAAGGGAGTAGCCGCCAGGTGATGTAATAGATAGATTGATGAAATTGGAGTCCGGAAGACCTGAGTTCAGATTCTGCCTCAGATTCGCTAGCTGTGTCAGACACATATCTTCCATCAGACTCAATTTTCCTCATCTATAAAAAAATTAATAATAGCACTTACCTCACAGGGTTATTGTTAGAATTGAATGAGATAACACATGAAGCTTTGCAAACCCTAAAGCACTGTACAGTACTAGCTACTATTGTCATCAAACTGTAATGTTGAGGGAGGAAAGAAGTAGGTGCTGAGGGAAACAAAACATAACAAAAATAACAGCATGTTGTACGGCTTACCACCCAACATCAAATGCCTAAGTATAATAGAATATTTCCTGCTGAGGTTCCCGAAGGAGTTAAAGGTTAATACTACATTATTATCTAGGTGCAAATTAATTGTGGGTTAATTCCCCATGTGACTTACTCAACCCTCCCACTTCTAAATTAACCCAACCTTTGTGTGAAAATAAATCCACATTGTCATAGTTAGCATAGTGAGGCAGCCTGCAATAGTCTCTGTCATTAAATAAACAAGCATCACCTACTATGCACCAGGCACGATGCTGGGTGCTGTAGATACAAAGAAAGACCAAAGAAACAAAACTAAAAACAGCCTCTGCTCTCAAGGATTTCACACTCTGATGAAGGAGTGTACAATCTAATAGTGGATAAAGGGCTGGCCTTATAGTTGGGAAAGTCTTTCTTTCTTTCTTTTCTTTCTTTCTTTCTTTCTTTCTTTCTTTCTTTCTTTCTTTCTTTCTTTCTTTCTTTCTTTCTTTCTTTCTTTCTTTCTTTCTTTCTTTCTTTCTTCCTCCCTTTCTTCCTCCCTTTCTTCTTTTTCTCTTTATTTTTTTTCAATTACATATAAAGATAGTTTTCAACATTTATTTTTGTAAGATTTTGAGCTTCAAATTTTTCTCACTCCCTATCTTCCCTCACCCATCCCCAAGATAGCACGCAATTCGATGTAGGTCACACATGTACAATCATGTTAAGCACATTTCAACGTAAGTCATGTCCTGAAAGAAGAATCAGGACAAAAGGGAAAAAACCATGAGAAAGAAAAAACAAAAAACAACAACAAAGTGAAAATAATAGGTTTCACTCTGCACTCAGGCTCCTTAGTTCTTTCTTTGGATGTGGCTAGCATTTTCCATCACAAGTGTTTTGGAATTGTCTTGGATCACTATTGCTGAGAAGAGCTGTCTGTCATAGTTAATCATCTCACAATGTTGCTGTTGCTGTGTACAATGTTCTCCTGGTTCTGTTCACTTCACTCAGCATCAGTTCATTCAAGTCTCTCCAGGATTTTTTTTTTCTGAAATCTGCCTTCTCATCATTTCTCATAGAACAATAATATTCCATTATATTCATGTACCACACCTTGTTCAGCCATTCCCCAGTTGATGGGAATCCCCTCGTTTTCCAATTCTTGGCCACTACAAAAAGAGCTTTAGTGTTTGAATTTTCCCACATCTTCTCCAACATTTGCCATTTCCCTTTGTCATATTAGCCAATCTGATAGGTGTGAGATGGTACCTTGGTTATTTTAATTTGCATTTTTCTAATCAATAGTGATTTAGATTTATATGGCTATAGACAGCTTTAATTTCTTCATCTGAAAACTTCCCGTTCAGATCCTTTGACCATTTATCAATTGGGGAATGACTTGTATTCTTATACATTTCACTTAGTTCTCTATATATTTGAGAAATGAGGACTTTATCAGAAACTCTGGCTATAAAAATTGTTTCCCAGTTTTCTGCTAGGAAGGCCTGTGTTCAAAGCTTGTCTCTGTTGCAGGTTAGCTGTTTGACCATGGGCAAATTATTTAGACTCTCAACATCCTGCGGAAATCTTTTTAAGGCTATAAAGTGAGGAGGAATTGTTCATCTGCACTGATGGAGAAAGTTTTAAACCTGAATTTCCTCATGTGAATTAAATTATAGAAGAAAGAATGAAAGGAAGGAAAGAAAAGGGAAGGAAGGAAAGAAAGGAGAGGAGAAGGGAGGGGAAGGGAAAGAGGGAGAGAGAAAAGAAAGGAAGGAAGGAAGGGAGGGAGGGAGGGAGAGAAGGAGGGGGAAAGAAGAAAGTAGGGAAGAGAGGTGAAAGGGAGGGAGAGATAAAGAAATAAGAAAAGAGAGGGGGAAGGAAGAAATGAAGAAACAAAGGAAAGAAGGAAGGAAGGAAAGAAAGGAATAAAGAAACTCTGGATCATTTTATCTTATTCCTATTAAAAAGTAGTGCGGTACTCAAGAAGAGTTGGATGGGAACTTTAAAGGTCATTCATTCTAACCTTTCTCATTTCACAAATGAAGAAACAGGTGTCAAGGGTTTAAACAAATTGCCCTAAATCATCCAGGTATTAAGTGGAAGAGCAGGGTGTTACACCCAAGTCCTCTAACTTTTAATCCAAGACTCTCCTCTGCACCTTAGTCTTCACGAATTAGAAGGGACTCCTAAGGCAATCTGGTCCAACCCTGATGCACAGCTTCCTCTAAAACATCCTTGACAAAGGATCACTCATTCTCTATGCTAGAGAACTTCCAGTTCATCATTGGTGGTGGTGTGATCATTTAAAAAGAACAAGTAATTATCAGAAAATTCTTTCTTAGATCGAGCAAAATTTGTCTCCTTGTAACTTCCATCTAGTGGTCCATCTAATGAACAGGGTGGTAATGTTCTAAGCTAATGTTCTTATATGGTAATATAAAAGCACAGTAGACCCCACACTTGTCCCCTAAATGTTGTTTCTAACGCTCCTAAACTGGGGCACTATCTCACTATATTCCTTTTACTAGGTGCTATGTGGAAAGACTAACTGGCAGAACAAGATACTTATAACAATAATTAACATAGGTATAGTATTTAAATGTTTGCAAAACACACTAAGAATAGTAGCTCATTTGAACCCTACAAGAGGTAGCTATTATGGCTATTCCACTCCCATTTTTGAACGAGAAAACTGAGGCTCTGACAGGGTAAGTGACTGGCCGACATGACACAGGAAAGATTTAGATTCAGGTTTCTAGAGTTTTAGGCTCAATATTCCATCCATTAGGCTGTGCTGCCTCTAAATAAACAAGGCACAATAATGACTGGTCAGTGTTACACAAACATTTCAGCAAAATGAATGGCATAAGAGTCTAAAGTAAGCAAGACTGAAGACTTAAATTCAAACATAAAACTTTTCTAGTTTACTTATTAGTACAATGTGTAATTGGATAGAAGAAGCAGGTTCCGAAAATTTGTCTTACCATAATGACTATAATTTTTTAAAGATTGAAAATGAATCTGACTAGAAAATACCATTAAACTACCAAGTTGCTTAAAATTTAAAGGGTAATTCACATATAATGCTTTTATTTAATAGCCCAATTTACAAAACGTCTAAAATTAATGCAGATCTTTTCAGGACAAAATCAGCCATAACTGCACCAACTAATTTTTGCTCATTTGAACTGAATTATTAATAAGAGAGAAATATACCATATGTTCCCCAAAGAGCTGGATACATTTATTTCGAATAAAATCGTAGTGTTTGGTGGGATCTAAGAGGTTTAAATGCTTTCAGAGAAATGGGTTACTTATATACAGATTTAATAGAGTATAAATCAGGCCCCATAATTAGGGACACAGCTGTTTCCTAACCTAAAGCTGGCAGCTTTTGCTGGTTTAGTTACTTTATCACCTGCATGGCTCTAATCAGCAATAATGTGTTCTTCTTATGGAGTCATACAAGCTAATCAATAATTCTGCTGTTTAGATTCTACGGGGAAAGGGGCTTTATAGCAGGTTTAGGTTAAACTGGGCATACATTCTACTGCCTTGTTTCTTTAACTGAGTTCATAGTAGTCCTTCAAATTCTGCTATGGGTCTGTTATCTCCTCTATGTAGGTGCCCCTTCCAGGGATGGAGGCCACAGTCCACCTTTATGCTCTCTATATGTGATCCAACCAATGTTTTGGGAACCTTCCTCTAGACCTCCACATTGCATACCATTGGAGTACATAGACTGTACGTTGGTTATCCTTCAATGGCCAGCTTATTTTCTCTTCTAGTTATACATACCATTCTTTACACCACTTCTCTGGTTCCTTTCTTTGCTGCTGATGCATTATAGACTTCTCATGAATTTGATTGACCTCTGAGTGCTCTTGAACTTGAATTCTTCGAAGACTGTTGTATTCCATGACTTGTAACCACACAGCATCACCTGAATATTGTTAAAAAGTCCATCATTCATTTCAGGAGAAGCTTGTGATCATTAAAATACATCACATAATTCTCCAAAAGAAATCCAATGCTCTTTTATCCTCCTATTCAGTTATGGGCTCTGCTTATTGCCCGTGTCCAATGTCTAAGACTGTCCTTCCAATTGTAAATCAAGGTCTAGTTAATAAGACATTCTTTCTTTATCCACTTGGTTTTTCCTATGTGAATAGTTAAGCCTATCTCTTCTGAATGATAATAGAGAAATCTTAATTAAGAAATCCTGCCACATTCTGAGGCTCAATTCAATCAATACAATATCTCCTTCAAATAGAATCTGATTACTTGGGCCAGAATTGAAGTTCAAGATATTTCTCCAGTGAACCCTCAGACTATCTTTGCAGGTAAGGTAAATGTTGCTCTAATTTGTGAGGTGAGTAGAGTAGGAGTTCTTAACCTTTTTATGTGTCTGTCATGGATCCTTTTGACAGTTTGGTGAAACCCATGGATGCCTTCTCAGACTAATTACTCTGAATGAATGTGCCAAGCACTATAGATACACAGGAAAACAAAACAGTCCATTTTCTCAAGAGACCCAAAGTACATTTGAAGTATCTAATGTAGCCAACTCTAGGAAGTTTGGAAAGAGGGCTGGAACATGAAGTCAAAAAACACCTGGGTTTGAGTTCCATCTCCAACACTTTGTAATTGTATTATCAAGGGCAAAGAGCTAAGTGTCTCTGAACCTATTTCCTAATCTATGAAACTTGAATAATGTTCGTAATACCAAGCTCAGTGTTGTCGCAGGGAATCAACTGGGACAGTATAAGTAAGGTACTTTAAAAATCTTAAAGTGTTACACGAATGTCAGCTGTTGTTTTTAATTATTATTATTGTTAACGCTATCAACTGAAAATTTTCAAATGGGTGGATTAACAGTTTCAAGATGATGTAAGTGGGGCAGAAAAGAATTGGGATAGGGATTTTTTTTCTCATATGACATTTTTAATCCTTAAAAGTCCATGTTTTATAGAAGGCATGATAAAAATGTTGTATCACACAGTAGAATGTAAGCTTCTTTAAGGCAGGGACTGTTTTTTTTTTTCTTGTCTCTGTATTCCCAGAGCCTAGAATACTGCCTTACACACAGTAGACATTTAGCAACTACTTGTTAACTGAATTAAGGGTTAACATTATTTGTAGCAGAAATTACATTTTAAAAATATTTTTAATTTTTATGATTAGGTCCATACATTTATTTTCATACATGCAGTTAACTCCTCATAGGGTAACTTTGTCCACTGATGTAGATTGCAAACTCCTCTGTAATTTATAGTACCAAAGAATTGCTTGGGGCATTGAGGGGTTAAATGCCCAAGATCATTTAGTTAATATGTCTAAAAGGCAGGTACTAAATCCATGTCCTCTTGACTCTAAAGGTGGTCTAGTCTTGACTATGTGATGCTGCCTTGGTAACAACAGCAAAAAATGCTTGTTGAATTTAAATGACTTGACAAATATTCCTGATGTCATGAGGTAAAGTTAAAACGCAAAATGATTTCCTGGAGTTGTGCTGTTCTGACCCAATGACTCACTGTGGTTCTCACTCAACCATATCTGCAATTTTCTTCACATCCTTCTTTTGTACAATAGTAATCCAAAGGCATACCTTCTAGAGAGACTGCTCCTGTTTCAGGCTCATGCTCTTTCCACACAACCATGAGGCAAGCATCTCTCATTCACAAAGCTGATATGCCTTCTTGAATGGAATGAAGGGAGGAAAGTGTAGTGGAATGACTACTAGCCTGAGAACCTCCAAACTTGGGGTCCAGTCCTCTCTCTGCCACTAAGTAGTTCAGTGATGTTGGATGAGCTGTGCTTCTCTGGTTCTGTGAGTTCATGGGTGGGACTCAGTGTTCTTCCTGAGAAGTTTTGGGTCAGGCATAGATATGCAGTTGAAGGAAGCTAGGTGGTGCAGTGGATAGAGCACCAGTGCAGGAGTCAGGAGGATCTGAATTCAAATTTCACCTCAGATACTTGACACTCACTAGCTGTGTGACCTTGGGCAAGTCACTTAACCCCAACTGCCTCATCCTGGGTCATCTCGTCATCCTGATGAATATCTGGTCACTGGATTCAGATGGCTCTGGAGGAGAAGTGAGGCTAGTGACCCGCACAGCCCTCCCTCACTCAAAACAAAGTCAAGTGCAAGTCATATCATGGATTTGAAATTAGAAGGTCTGAGTTTGACCTGGGTTCAAAATCCAATTCTGATCTCCCTACTAGTGCATTGAGCAAAACATTTTATCTCACTTCACTTCAATTTCCCCATTAGTAAAATTAGGGGGTTTGGACTACATGGTCTTTGAAATACCTTCTAGCATAAGATCTAAGTTACTAAGAATCTTGGATCAATTATTAAATATGTAACTTTTGACAAGTTATACTTGACCTCTCTGGATTTCAGTTTTCTCATCTATAAAATGAAGGGATTGAAAGGTGCTCTAGAGTCAGAGAAAAAGAAATAGAATCCCAGCTCTGCCTCTTATTATTTACTAAAACCTAGGAAAAAAAACAATTCATTTCTCTGGGCCTCAGTTTACTGATCTATAAAAAAGGTGTGTGCATGTGTGGGTGTATGTTGGGGGGTTGGGCTTGCTGATTTTGGAGGTTCCTTCTAGCTCCAAATCCTATGAATTTTATTTATATTCTCCTTCCCAGCCCAATAGAATATCTCTGATTTAGACTTGTAAAAGAGCAGACTCAACCCCCAAAGTCTGTATGTTCTGAATTGAATCTCAAAGCTTTTTTTTTTTTCTTAAAGCATAGGCACTTATTCAGCTAGCTGGCTCTGAATGGGAACAAAGCTTCCCAACCCTAACTAGGGAGAGGGCACTTTAATTAATGGCACCTCTTGGGTTCCGATGACAATAGCTTTTGTTCCAGGCTACCTGTTGAATACTTGAACTGCTGTTTTAGTAATGCAGGGATATAGAAAACCTTGCTCTAAATGGCTTATACACAATGGACAGCTACAAAAGTGCTAGAATTTACAGGCTTTATAAACCTGAGACTTGTGCCAGAGATACATCTCAACAAGAGTGAGAGCTTGACTTTAACAACAACAAAAAAATCTCTTTTCATTTTTTCTCTCATTAAACCCCATATTCACTGTAGAATTTCCACAAAGAGAGACCCACACAGGGGAATGTGGGTGACTGCGGCTTCCTCAACAGCTGGCACAGCTTTTCTTTCATTCAGGGGCAGATGCACCCTTTAGACAAACATACTTGGAGTTTTAAAAGGGGAAATGCAGGGCCCTCAAGGAGGGGCTCCCTCCACATTAACAGGCAGCAGCCTGGGCAGGTTTGATTTATTCCTGCAGTCTCCTCGGTGGCTGAAGGAGGCTTCATCATTTTGATTTGGTGCAGACTCAACCAGGGAATCAGGCTTAGCTGGGCCAGGCTGGGAAATTCTGCTTGGAAAGCACTGGAGCACCCCCTAAAGTGCAGAGCCCGTAGCAGCACCCCACAAAGCTCCTGGGAAAACAGGCAGGCTGGTGGAGTGCCTTTAGAAGCTCTGGGGAAGAGGGGGAATGCCTGTCAGCTTTAGGAACCTGGGACATGAACAGCAGCATGTGGGAATAGCTCACATAGACGGGGATACAGAATGGAGTCTCCTGCAGGAAACTGACCAGCTCTCCAATGGAGGCTGCCTGATGTAACCAACATGATCCACCTACTGTGGCCTAGACACTGGGGGTACAGAGGTAGAATGAACAATTCCTACCCTCAAGGAGTGTGAGGGTATTCTGGATGGATAGACGTGGTCTATGTGTAATCTTGGGTGAGTCATTTAGCCATCAAACAATATGTATTTATCCAGCACTTACCATGTGTTAGGCACTGTGCTAAACTCTGGGGACACAAAGAAAAGGCAAACCTTTCCTGGCCTCAGTTTCCTCATCTGTAAAATAAGGGAGTTGAAGATAGCCTCTAAAGTGCCCTCTAGCTCTAGCTCTATGATCCTGGGTAAATACATAATTTGGAAGCACATGATTAGAGAGAATAAAGGAGAGATCCCATGAACACATAGAACAGAGGTATTTTTTCTAAAATCCCATTTTATATTCAGCTCCAAATTCTCTCCCTCCCACAACCTTTTCTCCTTTCCCCAGTGAGAACGCAGGAAATGCATAATCATTACAAACATAAATAGTTAAGCAAAACAAGTTCCTGTAGAGCAGTGTGCTTGTGTATGGGGGTGGTGATGGGTGTCTGATGGACCTTATTTGGCCCTCTGGTGAAGCCTATGGACGCCTTCGTGGAAAACTGTTTTTTAAAGCACAAAACATATAGTGTTAAAAAAAACACCAATTATGGTGAAAGTTATTGAAGTATTTTTTCTTAAAAGTTCCCAAACCAAAAGATAAGAACCCTTAAGGTCTCTGAGGATCAGGAAAGGCATTCTGTAGAAGACATATGAACTGACCTTTGAAGAAAGCCAGTTGCCTTGAGAGGCAGAGCAGGAGCCCCGACATTTCAGGAATGGGGGAGACAACTTGTGTTGAGACAGGAAGGCAGAAGATGGAATACCAAATTCATGGACCAGCAAGAAGGCCAGTTTGGAAGGAAGGGAGTAAAAAAAGAAGGGGTATGATATGCAATAAGCCTGGGAAAATGGGCTAGGGCCAGATGATGAAGTAGTTCAACTGCCAGTAAATATTGATCGGCACCTACTATGCACCAGATACTGCTTAAGTGCTGGACATACAAAGATGCCGAATAGAAGAGTTTCTATTTTTACCCTAAAGGCTGGACCTTCAGACCCAGAGGACCAGGGTGTGATTCCTGGTTGTTACTCACTGTGTGAATTAACATCTCTTCCGTGAAATGAACTGCTTTTGACTAAGTGACCCCTAAGACCTCTTCCAGCTCTGCAGTCAGTGAGGATCACCTGTTCCTTGTAACATGATTTGTTGGTCTGGGATTTCTTTAGGAAATCATACCAAGTAGGTGTCTTACCCATACCTCTTCCCCTATTCCCCAGCACTCATTTTTATGTTGAAATAGCTCAGGACAGTGGAAAACTATGTGTTAGTTGATAGGACCTACTTTGTGGAAAGTTAGGTTGCACAGTAGATGGAATGCTGATCTTGGAGTCAGGAAGATTCCTCTCCCCAAGTTCAAATCTGGCCTCAGACTCTTACTAGTTGTATGATCCTGGGCAAATCACTTACTTCTGTTTGCCTCAGTTTCTTCTTCTGTAAAATGAGCTGGTGAAGAAACTGGCAAACCACTCCAGTGTCTTTGCCAAGAAAACCACAAATTCAGTCACAAAGAGTTAGATATGACTTAAACCACTCACCAGCAACCACAAAGGATTTCTGATCCTCCATATTCTCATCTGGAAAATGGGATCAATAGTACTTTTACCTCAAAGGGTTGTTGAAGGGAAAAACTTGAGGCAGTATGGGTAAAGTACTAAGTAAATGAAAGGTGTTGTTATCACTCCAAAAACACCAAGTTAAAATGAGCATCCACATGGACAATCAGAAGAGCCCTAAGAATGACTGGCCCAGGCCCTCTCACTCTTGGAGGCAGGAGGACTTTCAACAGAAATAGAGAATCAAAGACTTTAGAGCTAGCAAGGACCTTAAAAGACCATCTAATCCAGGGATTCTTAACCTTTATTGTGTGTGTCATGGATCCCATTGGCAGCCTGATGAAGCATATAGGCCCCCTTCTTGGAATAATGTTTGACTGCATAAAATGAAACACATAAGATTACAAAGGCAATTATTTACACTGAAATATAGTTATTGAAATATTTTGTAAAACAACTTCTAGGACTCCTGGTTAAGAACCCTTGATCTAAGCCAAAGCATCATTTAACACAGGAAGAAATACAGGCCCAGATAGGAGAAAGTAGCTTTACTCAATGGCAGATAGTAAGTGGAAGAAGTAGTATTAGAAACCCAGGCATTATACTTTTACCCCCATCAGGAGGATATTTACCAGATGCTTTCATGTCTATCAGCCTTAGAGCTGTGTTTTTTCCTTTCATTTTCTTATTTAACATAACCCCACCTCTTCTGCCCAGCCCTAGCACAGTAACCTCCCACAGTCCTTTGGGCCCCTGGCAATTGTCCCCTTTCTCCATTTTAGTTAAGGCCTCACTTGGGTTCCATTGGGTGGTGGCTCTAATGCTTTTTAACTGGTAATTTCACCAGCTGTCTTATAGCAGAACCCCTGGGGCAGAGCCACAACTAGCATTTTTTTTTTGTGCCTGGGGCAAATTGCACAAAAAAAGGAATTTAAATCAACTTTTAAAGACAAATTAACTTGGAAAGGGAGTGACCTCAGGACATGGAAGGGGAGCTCATCTGGAGTATAGCTACTGGGAGTTGGAGAGGGAGAGAGAGAGAGAGAGGAAGTACTGCCACGTAGCTTCTATTTTAACTAGTTTTTCGCGCTAATTTAAAGTTATGATCAGTCTTTTCTACTTGCTGAAAGAATATAAATTCTGTCTTTCAGTCCCTCCTAGCTTTCAGTGTCCTGAAGATCTATGAACCTCCTGCCTTAGATAACTAGGGTGTACCTAGGAAAGGTACTATTTAAATACAAAGAATTGTTGTTACTTAGGGAAATAAGTTAGTGAGTCTACCACTGCAGCTTGGCTTTGTGAATGAACGCTCAGCTTTGGGTATGTAAATTTACTTCTCCAGTTGAGAAGAGTCTTTGCATCCCACTGTTGGATTGTGCTTGGCACCTTTTGTTTAATCTGACCCTGTTTGTGCTGACTCTGATACTGGTTTTAAGGATCCTTTTTCAGCAATATGTTGGTTTTTATATTTTTTTTAAGTTAGAGTATTTGGAGGACAAAGAGATTGTCATTACACTGTCCTAGCTCTATATCGTGTACATAAGGAAACTTGAGATTCATCAAGAGTGAGTGATAGCAGAAGGAAGGCTAAGTGGATAGAGCACCTCCCAGGAGTCAGGATCAATTGAGTTCAAATCTGAGCTCAGACGCTAGCTGAATGACCCTAGGCAAGTCATTTAACCAAAGTTGTCTCCAAAATAAATATATTAGGGAGTGGGGTGGGAGAGAAAGAAAGAGGGAAAAAGAAAAAGATTGAGTAATCAACCAAGATCAGTTGGGTAGTTAAGTCTTACAGCTAGGATCCTTCAAGTCTGAATGAATGAATGAATGAATGAATGGATAGATGGATGAAAAAGCATTTATTAAGTGCTTACTATATGTCAGACAAATAGAAAAGGGAGATGATCCCTATTCTCAAGGAGCATGGATTCCTAGAAAAAAGATGAAATACACCTTTAAAATAATCTTATTCTGCCCCCTCATGTTATTGATGAGGCAAGTGAGACCCAGAAAGGTTAAATCACCTACCTGCTCAAAATCATATTGATGGTAAGTGATTGGGAGATCCAGCATTTGAACCTAGGTTTATTGCTCCAAATAAATGAATGTGGGGGGAGGAAAACAATTATTGAGTGCTTACTATATGCCAAGCACTGTGCTAAATGATAGGAATAAAAATAGAAAAGTCAGACTCCTACTTTCTTGGAATTTACATTCTAATTAAGGGAGATGGAGCATAGAAGACAGTTCAACCACAGGACAAATGGAAAGATCTAAGATAGCTCTCAGGATGCCATGATGGATGGATAGGATGACTCAGAAATCCACAAGGTATAGCAGCAGGTCTAGTGGCAATGCCTGGGATTCTGGAGAGCATAGGCGTAGGGGCATATGGCAAGGCCTAGTGATACACTATATTACTGGAAGAAATGTAGTTTGGTGATTCCTTATACATCCAAAGCATCTCTGACTCATGACTGTTGGGAAGTGGGAAGACAACCTAAGAATTGAAGTAGACTGGGGGCTCTGGTTTACCTCTCACAACGGTCGATATGGAATATTAACATTCAGTCAGGAAAGGATATCCAGGATTCACTGGGAAATGGGCAGTAGGGGCTGGGCCAGGGTAAGAGAAGCGTGCTCTAGGGCCTGCTCTTGATAGATGGTGAATACTTTAGACTGCATTATTGTTCAGCAAGTACATTCCTGCAAGCGTGCACACTGGTTAGTTTGCTTGAATATGTGAATACTTCAAATCCCTGGCAAATAGATAATACTGATACCATTCAATCTTAACAGTGCCCAGTTGAGATCGACTTGGTAGAAATGGTGTTGTCAACTTTGACCTAATTCTTCCAGAGTGATAAAGGTGATAGGAAGGAAAACTGGCTTAAATGGGGCAAAGATAAAAATGTGTGATAATCTACAGTATAAAACTTGGTTTCTTTGTTCTTTGAAGAATAACTTCTCTTTTGTTTCCCATTTGTCAGGGTCCAAAGATCTTTAGTGTGTAACTATAATTGAACAGAGATTCCAATTAGCATTTGAGGGTTCACTCTAACCCTTCATTTCTAGGCAGCTTAGTCTAGTGGGAACAATATGGCTATTCTAATCAGAAGAGATGAATTTGAGAGAAGGGATGTTAGAATTCAGAACCAGAAGAGATCATAGAGCTCATTTTTGTCCAGCCACATCATTTTATAGTGTAGATAAGGAAACTGAAGCTCAGTGAGGTGAAGGGTTAGCTTTATATTCCCTTCACCTACAGCAGCACCATGAAAAGAGTAGTCAATAGATTTTGAAGAATTGATTTGAATTGTTGTGGA
The DNA here is from genome assembly GCF_028372415.1 of Notamacropus eugenii. NCBI lineage: Eukaryota > Metazoa > Chordata > Mammalia > Diprotodontia > Macropodidae > Notamacropus > Notamacropus eugenii. Next base: position 204,607,258 of record NC_092872.1, read on the forward strand.
GAGTTGTCTGAGGCCCTACAGGTAGGAAACAACCAAAATGGGACTTAAGCTAAGAGCCTCTGGCTCCAGAGTCAGTTTTCTTTCAGGATATGTCCTTTCAGCTCTACTACACTGGCCAAGTCGCTCTCTGAGCTTCTGTTTCTACGTCAGTAAAATGAAGCCAACAGTACTTTCACTACTTAACTCACAGTCTTGTGACAAAAGTACTTTGTAAACTTCACAGTATTACATTAGTTGAGATATTCTTATTAAGCTCCATTTTCTCAATTTTCCAACTTAAAAAATATTAGTTTGGCATCTACAAGAGAAATATAGCATATTAGATACTGAAGTTTTTTTTTTTAATCAAATGTATACTTTTCTTGATATAAGAAGCTGTGATAGGGTCCCACATGTACAAATATATTTATAGCAGCTCTCTTAGTGGTGGCCAAAAACTGGAAATCCAGGGGATGCCCATCATTTGGGGAATGGCTGAGCAAGTTGTGGTATATGAATGTAATGGGATACTATTGTGCTATAAGAAATGATGAACAGGAAGACTTCAGAGAGGCCTGGAAGGACCTATATGAACTGATGCTGAGTGAAAGGAGCAGAACCAGGAGAACTTTGTATACAGCAACAACCACAGTGTGTGAGGATTTTTTCTGGTAGACTTAGTCCTTCACAACAAAGCAAGGACTTAAAAAATTCCCAATGGACTCGAGGCAAAACTTCCACATCCAGAGAAAACTATGGAACTGGATCGCAGAATGAAGCAGACCATTTTCTCTTGTGTTATGTTTATTTTGTTTTATGGTTTCTCCCGTTCATTTTAATTCTTCTATGCAACATGACTAAGGTGAAAATGTATTTAATAAGAATGTATGCGTAGGACCTATATAAAATTGCTCACAGTCTCAGGGAGGGAGTGGGAAAGGAGTGGAAAAAAACTGAAAACAAATAAAATAAATTAATAAAAAAAGAAGAAGCTCCCCTTGAGGAACTCCTATCACTGCATTTCAACACCTGTTGCAGTTATGTATGTAAGTATGGCATGGTGATGGGACCCCAACCCAGGTCTTTCTTATGCCAAGGTCTGCTCTTTTTCATTCAAAGGATAAATGAGATATAGAACCTGCCCTCAATGTACTTATCATCAAGAATGAAAAGAAAAAAGCAACTGTTTGATAGCTTCCTATTTCAACTAATTATTCCATCTACTAGATGCTAAGTTCAGTTGTTTCTAGTTGCTATAGGATGAAAGTTCTGTCAGTACCTCTCTAAGTTTTGGCCCTCCACAGCTTTCTTCCCTTAGGTACAATTTGGGCAGAAAACTCATTATTATCAGTAGTAACCTTATCCTTACTAGGATACACACCAGGTCATAATAACCTATGAGCTTCTATTGTCATACAGTCATATAATTACAAACAATAAATACGTAAGTGCCTACTATGTGCTAGGCACTATGCTAACTGCTAGAGATACAATGAAAGATAAAACAATCTGTTTTCAAGGCTCTCACAGTCTAATGGAGAAGACGACATGCAAAAAGCTATGTACACATGAAGATAAATGGATGATAATCAACAGAGAGAAAACCCTAGAACTGGAAGGAGAGATCCAGAAAAGCCTCCAATAAAAAGCAGCATTTTAGTTGGTGTTTGAAGCTAGCCAAGAAAGTCAAGAGGCAGAGATGAATAAGATCTGGCCAAAGTGTACCCATAAATGGGTCTGCTGATTTCTGGGCCTTCTAGCCTGGCAGGCATTAATAACAGCTGATTTCAATCTGGGTGGATTGGTACCATATGAGTAATTAAGCCCAAGGTACTTTCTGTGCTACTGAGGAATTCAGGCTTTACACCTGGGTATTTAAATGCCTCAGTCAAATCCATTTGTTAAAATAATTAATTGGTATTTGACTACATTGAAACTAGAGTTTAGGAATTGTGTGCCCAATGTGGTGGGTCCTCTAGCCAGTGAACTTTGATCCCAGAACAAAAGGTCAACTCTTAGTAGTTCATTTCAGGAGACTGCCTGGATCCCTAATTACCTAATTAATGCATCATTTTATAGTCCATCAGTTTAAGAGGTTGTGTAGAAGCAGGGTGAGAGAGGGCTGTCCATTTCTGCTTATGATTCTAGGCTTTTAATTTAAGAATAAAATATCTATCTTTTTTTTTTAAGCCATTACATGATTTATTAGCAAATTGATAGAAAAAGCCCTCGGGGCTCTCGGGGAGAGGTTGTGCACCAAATCTTGTTTAAAAGAGTGGCTGCTGGCTATGACTTTTTGATTTCCCTGGACCATATTGAATATTATTAGCCCACTTTCATGTAAAATAAATGTTTGAATCTGGCTTGTATAAGACTCATTCACTGCATCCTGTGTATTGTGCAGAGAATTGCTTTTTATGTTGATTTGCCCTGGAAAGAACTAAATGAAATTTTACCCTGTAGATCCTGATGTTTCCATCTGAGGAAACTGGAGAACTGGGCTTTCCCAACCTGCCTCGCTCCACTTGGTCAGTTTTAAAATGTCTGCTAAGCTGTAGATCAAGAATAACAGCCGCTTTAAATCTTGTCTCCTGAATGCAGAGTCATCGATGATCTCCCTAGGTTTTTTTTTTTTTAAACAGTGACTTGTTTCTTAAAAGGAGCATGATTTTCAGAAAAAAATACTAAATAAAAAGTCTTCTTTTCTTTATAGAAATTGAGCCCCTTTTCACAAAATTTATGAATATTGGGGTTGCCCTTTTTTGGCTACTTCTAAAAAGCTGTGATTTAGGCCCAGGATGGGCTGTGAGGGTTCTTTCCTCTTTTGACTTCCACACAATGTTAGGCTTTTTTTTTTTTTCCACTACTGTTTGAGAGTTTCCTAGAAAAAAATAAAACAGTACTACAAACCTGATGGGATTATCAGAGGAGATAAGAGACCAGGGTGCAGGTATGGTTGGATTGTGAAGGACAGGCAGCATTGGAGGGAGTGTTTACATCAATGAGGTCACCAGTCCATTGGAGTATTGAGAGTTAGGGTAGTTCTGAGGGAAATGAAAGAATCTGATCCTTCAAACCCAAGTGATCGCTTGCAGTAAGTTTTCTTTACTGGGCTGCTGGAGGGGATAGAGAGAGATCTCAGATCTCTGCAGAGACATGGGATGTGAGTATAGGAGAGCCCCTGGGCTAGGAATCAAAGTTCCTAATTCTTTTAACAACTTTGTGACTTTGGACAAATTATCACTCTGAACCCCAGTTTTCTCACTTATAAAATTGGATAATTGTACTTGGACTCTCTTCTTCATTCACAGGCTGGTTGTGAGGTTCATACTAGTTAAGTTTCATGTGAAGGTGCTTAAATATAAACCATAAATCATTATATGAAAATAAAACCACTGTCATATTTCACCCCAAAAGAGTTAACATTGGGGTCAATAACTGTGCTTTAAGTTTCTGGGTAATTGTTCTTAAATTGCTTCAACTTGTATGTCATCTCTCATATGAGACCATAAACTCTTTGAGGGCAGAGAATTCCTCCAAAACTTGAAATGTATTTTGTATATGTGTGTATATATATATACACACACATACATGTGTATATAGGATTATGTCTTCCCTCTATGGAATGTAAGCTTCTTGAGGGGAAGAATGGATTTTTTTTCGGTCTTCATATCCCTAGTACATGGCACAGTGCCTGGCATACACAGTAACTACTTATGAAATGCTTCCTGATATCTCATTTCTCCTATAATGCCAAGCATAGTGTGATAACTGAAAAAGAGCTTTCAATAATGCTATTCTTAATTGGAATCATAGGTTCATAGATTTAGAGCTGGAAGGGATTTTATTGAGTGAATACACTTATATTCCTATAATATAGAGTCTGTTGGATCTGTAATTATGGTAATATTAGTCCATACCAGTGGATTACACCTTTATCCCCTTTGACTGTGGAATGAAATGCAAGTGAGGACAGTTCTGATACTCGAATGTCTCAGAGTCATCTGAGAATAAGATGTAAATTTTCTAAATAATCAAAGTTTCTAGATGATTAAAGTTCTAGATGATCAAAGTTCTAGATAATCAAACTTTCTAGATAATCAAAATCTAGATAACCACAAGTTATAGAGTAGATGCTGACCTCATATGTTTATTAATATTTTAAAATTAATATATTTTGGGTTTTTGCCTCATCTTATTTAAAATCAAGATAGTGTAATTAATATAGATAAGGTGAATTAATATAAGGTAATGGAAAATTAACATGTAATTAAAATATCTCTTCATTTCCCACCCAGCAAGCCATCCCTTATAATTTCAAAACATAACTTTTAAGACATCACTAAAAAAAAAAAACAACTTTTATGGGAATCTTTCTGAAATAGATTTCACATTTCCCTGTCTTCTTAAGCAGAAGATACTGAATAAAATTGTTCTTTTCCTTATATAGCTTTTTTCCTTAGTAACCTAGTTTATGTAAGGATATATATATATAAACATATATAACACAAATGTGATATTATTGTACTGTACTTTATGCCTACTTTGTCCATAAAATTGTGATCCTCTCAGGTCTATTTGCCCTTCTTCTAAACAGTCCTTAGACTTCTTTTCTACGGAAGTTGCATTTACTTTTCATAGAATTTGTCTCCTCTCCTTTACATTTGCTTCTTTTGCTGTCAGTGTTTATCTCTTCCTATCCCCTTTTAATTTGCTGCTTCTAACTCATAATTCTTCAATTCTGGTGCAAAAATCAGAGCAAAGCATCTCTAAATGAGGACCTGAGGGGTTCTCCTATGAGTAAAGTGCATGGGGTTTTTAGATGTTCTTTGTGATTGCTCAGGGTTTTTTTTTTTTCTTTTGCCTTCTTTGTGATTCTCAACTGTGTTTTAATTAGCTGAATAAGTCCTAACTGGTGAATATGTGGTCCCTACATAAGTGAGTATCAATGATGTACTGTATTTGTATAGAATCTTTATATTTCTTTAAAAAATCTTTCAGCTCATGGTCATTCAAGGTTTTTTCCCTCACAATAATAGGAATTGCAAGTATTATGGTGGAGGTGAATGGATAAATAACTGAGATAGATTCAGTTAAAGCTTGGAGAAATCAGTACCTCACAACCTTTTTTCCAGTGTACTCTTCCCACTGGGTGTGATTATCCATTAACATTATTTCACTTAATCCTCATAGTATGCCTGTGATAGAGTTTTGACAGAGATTATTCCCATTTTGACAGATGAGAAAACTGAGGCACAGATGACTCAGATACTTGGCTAAAGTCACATGACAAGTTAGTTGTAGAAGTGGGCTACGAATTCATGTCTTCTCATCCTACACCCTTGATGCTACACTGTGATGCCCACTTACATGCTCACTTCTAAATCCTGATCCAGTGAATTCATTTCAAGGCTCAAGATTCCATAGTCCACATACCAAAGGGTAAAATTTACATCACTCCATCCTTATCCAGTAGATTGGAGCTAGGCATAGTGGAAGGATGAGAGATATATCTTCACGTAAAAAATACCTCAATGTGATTTTTTAAAAAAAGAACCCAGCAATTAGGTTCTAAATCTCTGAGTGTTTTTAGACTTTGGACATAGCCGCTGGCCTGACATAATAGACTATCACCCAGGAAAGGATGCATAAAAGCTGCATCCGATGCAGCCGGATGGTCACAATACACAGCATGGCTTCCAAAAGCTGCCATTACAGTCCACTGGGTCAATAATCTGCAAACTAAGAAAGATTTACACGATAGACCATAACAGCTGCTCTGGAGCCATTACGGTTTATCAAGTCAAAATCCAATTTTTAAAAAGTGGCAACAGAGAGATTTGCCCTATAGACCTGAATGGTTGAGAAGCTACCATTATCACCTATTGGAGAAATATGTGTTCACTAAATTAATAAAAGAATCCAAATACATATTTACTTGGAAGATCATAGCTGATTTTATAGTGTCATTTTATATCTCTGTGTAAATGATTGCCAAGGCCCCAATGCTTACGTTTTGAAAAGACTATTACCGAAGTGCACAGAGATGGGCGGTGCATTGACCTGAGACTAGAATCAGGAGACCCAGCCTCTACCAATGTACCATATGCTACCTGTGTGACCTTACTAACTGTGTCTCTCCCTCTCTCTAGACTTCAGTCTCTTCATCTGTTAAATGGAAGAGATTAGATAAGCATTAAAGTCTCTTCCAACTCTAAATCCTATGACCAGGCAAAGGGAGGTAGTGGAGGAAAAAGGACTGGATTGGGAATCAGAAAGTGTGAGTTTAATACTGAATCTGTTTCTTTCTAATCTGTATGGCCTTGATTAAGTCACTTAACTTTTTTCATTCTTGATTTCCTCATCTTTAAAATGGAGCTATGAACCTATGATCCCACAAGTCCTTTCCAAGTTTAATTGTGTACATTGTAAGAAAGATATCATGACTATGATAGGCGCTTTAGCCTTTTCAGTTTTCAAAAATATTTAATTGATGATAAGAGACAGGGTGGTGTTATAGAAAGCTAACCCAAAATACAGGAAGTCCTGCCTCTGACCTGTATTGACCTCAAGTAACCCCTCCTTCCTGTAGGCAACTCTTTAAAACTTAGATTCAGTGACTTACTGTAGATTTTGAAAGAGTCTGTAAACTTGGACTGGTAAAAAATGGCATCTTTATTTTTCACTAACTGAAACTTAGTTGAACTTTAGCATTTTCTTCAAATACAAACTTTCAAAAGTTATTCTCATAAAGGATCTATAGGTGTTACCAAACTCCTAAAGCGGTGCATGATCCCCCCCCTCCAAAAAGTTAAGAACCTTTGCTCTCATGCCACAAGTTGTAGAGGAGATGCTGACCAGCATCACTTTTCCTCATTTGGGAAGTCCCCATGTCAATAGAATCTTGCATCGACTTTCTATTCCTTTACTGATGCATTTTGGTTTTGTATATACTTGTCTACCCTTAGTGGGTTCATCCTTTGTTGCTGAAGAAGACCATGCCATCAGAGAAATGATGACATGACTTGCACTTGACTTTGCTTTGAGTGAGGGAGGGTTGTGCAGGTCACCAGCCTCACTTCTCCTCCAGAGCCATCTGAATCCAGTGACCAGATATTCATCAGGATGACTGGAGAGGACCCAGGATCAAGCAATTGGGTGGTTAAGTGACTTGCCCAAGGTCACACAACTAGTGTGTGACAAATGTCTGAGATGAGATTTGAACTCAGGTCTTCCTGACTCCTGCACCAGTGCTCTTTCCATTGTACCACCTTGCTGCCCCTCTGTTACCGAAAGAATGACCACTCCCTTATAACAAAGAAAAATAGTTAAGCAAAACTAACCAATAATGTGATCTTATCTAATAGTATCTGCAACATTCTCCACTCATGGTCTCCCTCATCACTACCAAAAGGAGGGAGTTGCTTCCTCATTCCTTCTCTTAGTCTGGTATTGGTCCTTATATTACTCATGGCTTCATTTTAGTGTGGTTTTATTTTCTATTATTAGAAAATCACAGCTTGTGAAGTCCAGATGGATTGGGTCTTTTGAGGCCTGTGGAGATTCAGCAACAAGCGTTTCCATAAGGTGGATGGGTCATAGATCACAGCCCAAGGGTTCCGGGGATTTAAAGTCTCTTCGTTTGGGCTGAGTCCTTCAGAGCCCTATGTCCAAAGAACACAATTTGAGTCCATAGACAGCTTTGTCCATTTCTAGCTGCTTGACCCTGGACACTTAGGGGTTTCTGAATTTCACTTTCCCACTCTCTGAGATGGGAATAATCTTACTTACCCTACCTGTCTCACTGATGTTGTGGGGAAGCTAGAAAGTACCATATAAATGTGAGCTTTTTGTATTTATTGTTCAAAATAGGGGAAAACGTTTTCATTTACATTGCTATGATTTTTGTAAATAAGGCTGGCAACTCGTAGCGTGAATAAATACTGCAAGGAAGGCACCAGCAAGGACTGAAATTCAGAAACAAGACCAACCTTTTCCACACGATCACGATCTTTTGTGCCGTCTCTCTCAGGGCTATGGGTGAATGAGAGCTTCTGCTATGCCTTGAGCTACCCAGGCAGAATGCCATGCATCCTGGATAGAGGCAAGGCCTTCCCTTCGAATTTCCTGGTTTTTGTTGGGTCCCTGTCACAACTTTAATGTTATTTAAATTGGGTGTTTTGTATTTAATATTATCAAACGCCTCCTCATCAACACTGAGCTTGTAATTGGCCTCCATGAATAGGTGATTTGGCAGATAAATTGCAATTGTGATTGTGGAAAAAGAAAGAAAAAGATCACCAGGTTTGTGGAGGACAATAATTATGTAGCTTCCAGTGTTTGAAAATATTGCCCAAATCTCTTTCCCACATGTTGTTTGTGGTGGAAAACAATTAGACAAAGAAGTCTTTGGGTAAGCTGCCTCAAATTCAGAGGCGCATGATGAATGGCCTTTATCCTGAACCCAAAGCATTTGTTGGAAGTAAATTATATGTCATTTCCAATCCAAAGGTCTGCTTCACCATGTTTATTGGGATAAATTAAATCTTCTAAGGATGGTAAACAGAAGGCCTCGATAATCATTCACTTCTGTATAATTTAGGCTGAAAAGGATGCCGCAGTTACGAGTCTGGGGCTGGAGCAGCCCTCCCTGCATTGTGTTCACAACATCCCAGATATAATAGGGAAATTTAATTTGATACTGATCTACACGAGGAGGCACAACTCGGCAGGCAGCGGGGTTCCTCCCCTCCGCCCCCTCCCCAAAGCTGCTTTTCAAATGGCAGCTTTTGAATTGCAAATTTCCACCAAAATCACCCCGATTTATTATTTGAGAATTAACTTTTATAATTTCGCTAGGACCACTCACTGCTGGCCAAGGCAGACGAGGGGCAGGGAAGGGGGCAGGGAGCTGCTTCTCTGATGAAACCAGCTCCCTGCTCATTGTCTTCCTTGCAGGGAAGGCATTATGGGCTGGCCTGGCCTAGCTAGGCCTGCCTGCCTTAGCAAAGGGAAGAACCAAGGCGAGCAGAGAGACCCACTGAATATTGTTCACAGCCAGTGAGCTTCACAGGCTGGTGGAAGTCTTTCAGAGGAAACCTTTCTTACAAGCACTGAACGTGTATTAATGACCCACTATATGGCAGGCGTTGTGTTAAACACACTGCCGGCATAAATGCCTGGAGGAAAAAATGCAAAAAATGATGGCTATGGGAGAAAGAAATGAAAAGGGAACTAATGGTTTTGCACAAGACCTTGTCCAAGAAACAAACTCCCAGAAAATTCAAATGGACCAAATCTAATTATTAGATTGTAACCTTTCCTTCAAATGATAATTTTCAGTTCCTATTTAAAATCTATGATACAAAACCTTCTTCTAGGTCACACTCCTCTCAAGAGTGGTTTGAGTTCATGAACGCCCATGATTAAAAAACAAAACAAAATCCAACTTTGATATCTTCATTTGATTCCTGTTGCCACAGGACCAGCCTTGCTTAAGTTGATGCTCAACAGAAAATTTACATCACACAGTGGCAATGACAACAGGCCTTTATTTGCATGATTAGTGATTAGTACAGTGTCTAGCATGTAATAAGCATGTAGATGTTTCTTGACTGACCAGGGCCAGAAGTCACTTAATCCTTGGGGTTCTTATACTCCACACTTTCATTGGTTAAAAATATAATGGTTAATATAATACTAACTCACATGCAAGGTTTGTAAAGGACTTCCCTGAAACAGGTGGTGAGGGAGGGACCATATTATTATGACCATCTTGCTGATGAGGAAGTTAAGACCCAATGAAGTTTCACGATTTGCTCTTGAGTAGATAGCTAGCATGGATTCAAACTTGTCTTGACTCTAAGTCTATCATTCCGGATATGATTTCATACTGAAATCATTTTAAAAAAATTGTTTGTGACTTTTGCTTAATTATAACACAGATATTTTCCCATGTCCCCCCTACCCCACCTAGGACCATCACTTATCATTTGAGTCTGTGTTTGACTCTTCATGACCCCATTTGGGGTTTTCTTGCCACAGATACTGTAGTGATTTGCCATTTCCTTTTCCAGTTCATTTTAGTAGATAAGGAAACTGAGCTAAATAGAGTTAAGTGACTTCCCTAGGGTCACAGAGCTAGTAAGTGTGTCTGAAGCTGGATTTGAGCTTGTGACGATGAGTCTTCCTTACTCCAAACCCAGTGCTCTGTCCATTGTATGATCTGGTTGCCCTTATTTATCATAGGTTAAATAAAACAAACAGGCAACCATCTGGATGTATCTATAACATCCTGACCTCAGTACCAACAGGAGGAAGGTTATTTCATCACTTCCATTTTATCTTTTTAATTCTAGAATACTTTTGGCTAAAATGCGCTTATTGTTTGGCTACTTTAAATTACAAAGTATGGCTAATATTTAAATTTATATTTTAGGATTTAAAGTTTTAGCACAGTATTATTCATAGTAACAAGAGCCATCTGACAGATGAGGAATGGAGGCTCTGGACTCTTCTTGTGTCTTCCTCCTTGTCCTGGCTCTTGGGGATCTTGGGTCTTTTGAAAGTAGCAGTCCAGTCAGAATACCTCATTTTTAATTTTACTAGCTGTGTGACTACAAGATGTCTGCTTCAATTGCTTCTTCTGTAAACGCAGATGAAAAAGTCTATTTCCAGGGTAGCCAGGAGGAAGATACTCTGCAAACCTTAAAGAACTAGAGAAATGTTATTATTATCTGTTAAAATTATCATCATTGGTAATGGTTTTCCATATTCCTCTTTGATGTCATGGTACAGTTTCGAGTTTTTCTCTGGGTACCTTCAGCCTCATGCTCTGGGGATCTGGAATGGGGTACTTGGCCAGGACAGGGAAAAGGAGGAAGGAGGCCTTAGGCTCTTATTAAAGAGCCTTAGGAAATCAAAAGAAAAAAGTTGCAGAGCAGTAGGACTCAGGAATATTCTTCTTCTTTTGTTTTAATGAAGAGGACATGAGTATATCCTTAGTATGCCTGTTTGATATAATCTGTACTGGTCCTTCTAATAGGTAGGAGAGAACTCCAAAGCCTGTATGAGCTTTGGGTTGGTTTTATCTAAACCAATACCTGGTTTTATTTGGTTGCATCTGGAAGGACCAGAAATAGGATGAAGTAGATTGTGGAGACTATGATCTTGCCCCCAAAAGTGTAGATTTTCTCCTGCCCATTTCCTTCCCCCCTAATTTACAAGGAAGAAGGAAACATACCAAGAGTTTGAAAACTGGGAATCATTGTCAGGCCTCAGAGCTCTTTTGTAGCTATTGGGCAAATAACTAGTACTGGACTTATAGTTTAGCCTTCAGAGATGAAAATTTGGGAAGTCTATTGAGGGCTCATCATAAACAAGGCTTTTTAGAGATACTTAAGCCCTCACCAGAAAGAAAAATTAAAAAAAGACTAAACCCAGGAATATTAGCTAGTTGAGATGACCCAATCCTTCTCTAGGTTTTAAATAATTTAGCACCTGGCACTTGAGAATCAACAGCTAAGGAGATGAGAGGCCTCAGGGGCCAATATGGTTAGAGAACCAGACCGAGGAAACCTCTTGTTGCTCCTAAGGTAAAGTTTTTCTGCTTTTTCTAAAAGATCTGGGGAAAAAAACCCATACTTTATTTAAATTAAAAGAGCATGTCAGCATCTACTTTTCCCTGAGGAAAAGATAGTCAAGAATTTCAGCTGAGCCAGATGTTATAGTCAAAAATGGCCAAGCAGCTTCTAGTGGAGACCTCAAGTCCAGCAGGGCAGTATTCAGCAGTGGAGACCATGTGTCTGACATGTTTGCTCAACAGATAGTTTGAGATCGTCTATAGTTGGGAATAGTATAATAATATCGCCAGAAATGATCAAGGTCTAGCCTGTAGTGCTAGCAGCATGAGTTGTTCCTTCAGATGGGCACATGGTTCCTGTGTTGCTCCTTGATTCCTTCCATGCATGCACCCTCTAATAAATATTACAAATATTCCCTACCTATGCACCTTGTGGCAGTGTTCTCTACATATGTGTCTACCTCTCCACATGTGTTTCCTGTGTGTTTCTGTTCCTCTAATCTCATGTATATTTGTGAGTGAGCAGATCCTATGATTATGGGAGAAGCATTTCGTTGCTACTTTTCTTACTATGGTATTTTATTAATGCCTTTGTTCCGAGTAAAGTGTGTTCTCTGTCCGAATGTTACAGGTAAATGGAGTTGTGATCATAGGGGATGGGAATCTACCTAGTATTTTGAACCAAGCCAACCACTAGATGCCCTGCCCTGCCACTTTGGATATGGCCTACATATAAGACACCCTATTCATCATGTACATTTTATATTCCATATGAGCCCCGCCCCTGCTTCTTCCATCTGACTTTCATAAAGCCTGAGTATGGCAGCCTGTAATTTGGTGTCATTTTTTAATGTACCACAATGTTTATTTTTTCCTTTCAGAGAAATCTCATTTTAAGACTGTGGGCTGAGTCTGGGAATGGCTTATATTTGGAAATGACTGATATTTATACAAAAACAGCATTTAAATAGAAGGTACTTGTCTTACACCCATAAATATCCAATGAAGGTACTTTAGGGGCATGAAGAGGAAGAGTCTTCCAGAGTAAAGAAAGCTGCTGTTTTCAGGACCTGTCCCAGTTTTCTGTTTCCTAAATTCTCAGTCTTCCTGGAGAGGAAGTATGTTGCTCAGGGATATCAGCCAATTCAGAGTTAAGGGCTTCATCTTTCTCCCTGATTGAACTATGAGGTGGGCCAAATCTCTAAAGCTCCCTGGTTCTTACCTACCATACCCTGATGTGGTGGGGAATGGTCCCCATTGTGATTTCCAAGCATCCTGATAACTGCTAATTACTAGGGCCAGGTTTTATTGGGACCATAATAATAATAGGTGGGATAATCCTGAATAACACAGCCTGCTTAACTAGAACTTGAGAGATTTGGCTACATCAGAACAGTTTGTCAGACATTGAGGAAACACTAGGTTAGCATGAAGCCACATAGCAATATTGCTTTTCATTCTCTATGGGTATGAAGAAGTCATAAGATATTTGTTCTTTGATCCCTGCGTACATGTGGTTTCTTTCCACCAATGTCCCCTTAGTTAACATGTTACATACAGCAAAACCTAAGGGAGTTGGATGTTTTTTGCAGATAGCATTTCAGTGATCCGTTTGAGTCCTTACGGGAAGCAAAGAGTTATAAAATGTCACAGCTGGAAGGAACCAGAGTTCTCTAGTTACTCAGCCCCTTCATTATACAGGTGAAGAAACCAGTATCTCCCGAGAGGAAGTGATTTGTCCGGGTTTACACAAGTAGTTAACAGTACCTTAGGAGCCAAGTTTCCTGTCTTAAGTAGATAGTGATTTGGATTAGAATAAAGCCCTGTCAGTAATGTTTGGGTGATGGTCAGGGACTGTTTCTGGTCAGACTGTGGTTGCTATTTTTCTCCCCTTCTGGTGATTTTATTGTGTAGGAAATTCCCAGTGAGAGAAACCTATTGATACAGATAGGTGACCTTTATAATTTAGTCTTAGGTTGTTGCTTGAAGGACTGAGAAATTAACTAACTTGTCCATGGTCACAAAATCAGCATATGTGAGAGTTGATATTTGACAGTGGTCCTCCTGACTCTCAAGCTAACTCTCCACATGCAATGCCCTTTACATCCTTTTTCACATAAAGCCAAAAAAGGCATTAGGTGATTTTATCTTATCAGATCCCATGGTTTTAACTGTCAGCTCTACCTAGATGATCCCCAAACTTGTGTATCATCCGTCAACATGTTGGGTCTTCTTACCCACCATCGTCTTTCTTCTCTTAATGGTGAATTGTTCCTTTCAGGGCCTCCATTTTGGGAATATGCCTAGGCTGACCTGGCTTCATTTCCTTCTACACCGTTCTTCTGACTCCAAAGACTTTACTACCCTGTCTCTGCCTGGGTACCTCTTAATTATCTTACTTCTTGCTTCCTTTTACATGTAGTCTTTTTCCATTAGAAAATAAGCTCCATCATGAGAGGGACTAGTTTCCTTTCTGCTTCTATTTGTATCCCCAGCAGTAAATATACTGCCTAACGTGTAGTAAACTACAAAGATTTGCTTCCTACCTTCTTGCCTATCATCCTTTTTCTCTGAACTCCAAACCTGTATCTTCACCTGGCTGTTTCTAACTATATTCCATAGGCATCTCAAACTCAATATGTTCAAAAAGGAACTCATTACATTTCCTTTCCAATTTGGTTCCTCCTCCAAATTTCAACATATCTATTGATGACTCCACTATATAGAACCACCCCTACCTTCAGACATTCACTCATGTTCACAATCTTTGAGTTGTCATTGGTTCTTCCTTCTCTCTCATAACCCATTTCCAATTAATTCCTGATTCTCTCATGATAGCTCTCTCTTTTATCCCCTTTTCTCCATCTGTACAATCTCTACCCTAGTTCAGGTACACATTATCTCTTGCCAGAACTATTGTAACAGATTCCTAATTTGTTTTCATGTCTTCCTTTCTAATTTATCCTTACTGTAGCCCCTGAATTGATATTATTAACACACACACACATACATACAAAATACACATACATGTCTGACCATGGCACAGTTCTACTAAAAACAAACAAACAAAGCCTACCACTGCCTCTAGGCTGAAGCACAAAGCCTTATACTGCCATTTTAATCCTTTCCCAGTCTCATTCCCAACTACTTTCCTAGTTTTGTAGCACTGATGCTTCCTATATTCTCTATTCCAATTGAACTGTCCAGCTAATCATTCCCTGTACATGACTTTTCATTTTCTACTTCCTTGCCTTCTAGGTGTTGCAGTAGATAAGAGTACTGGGCCTGGGGTCAGGATGGCCTGAGTTCAAATCTGGCTTCAGATACTTACTAGCTGTGGGGCTCTGATCATGTCATTTAACCTCTGTTTTCCTCAGTTCCCTCGATTATAAAATGAAGATTAAAAACATTACTTCTTCAAAGGGTTGTTGTGAAGATGAAATAAGATAACATTTTAAAAGTGCTTAGCACATAGTAGGCTTATGAATACTTATTCTCTTCCCCAAGTGGTTTCTACCATGCCTCCTTCTCACCCCCAATATCCACCATGTACTTCTTTCTCACCTTTTCCACATAAATCCCAAGTTTTCTTCAAAGCTCAACTCAAGAGCTACCTCCAGTAGGAGTGATGGGGTGCTTGGGTGCCTGTGCTTGGACCCCAATTCTAAAATCACATTTCTCCCTAACCTCAAAACACTATCCCAGACAGTTTCTCCTCAGCCCAAGGACACAGCCTGCCCCAGCAACAACCATTATCTCCCTTCCTGATACAGCAGCCAGATGCACCTATAGAACTTATTAGTCTGAACCAGCTGTGTACTGGCTGATCTAGCTATGTACTGGGTCACAATGACATTTACTAGTCACTAACCAACCATATGTATCCTAGACTTAGACGTATGTATACTCCCTTACATTTATCTTGTCTAACAAGGCATTGATGAGAGCGGCCTGATATTCCTTAGTCAGTCCTGACCATAAGTTGACTTTGTGACATTTCAGGAATAAAACCACACCTCCATATAGCACCCCTTTGGGCTATGTGGCTATGAATTCTGGGTAAAAATCTGAGCAGTAGATACTAACAGTGGGTGTTCCTTTAAAAACTAACCACTCCATAACCACTCCCTAATCCCACCCTGAATCACCTAGTTAGCATATTTGGCATGCATTTCATTTAAGAATATCCTATATAAACATTACCTGAACCCCTCTAAGGTTGCAGGTTCCCTAAGAACTCTTGCCTGCTGAAAAGCACACTAAATCTTTACCTTGACCTCAAGAATGCATGAGTCCATGAATTCATTCCAGGTGACCTGCCCCTGTACGCCTGTCTTTGCAGGGATCTCACCCCCTACCTTCCAACCCTCATCAGGGGGACTTTTGTCATTTCCCTACTCCTAGTCATTAGGATTCTCTTCTTCTTGAAATCATTTTGTGTTACTTTGGAAGAAAATAAGCATTTATATTGCACATGCTATGTGCCAGGTACTGTGTTAAGGCTTTAGAGATATTATCTCATTTGATCCTCACAGTCCTTCTGGGAAGTAGTGCTACTTTTATACATATTTTACAGTTTAGGAAACTGAGGCAGATCGAAACTAAGTGATTTCCCCACACAAGTAGTAAGGATCTGAGGTAGGATTTCAACTCAGGGCTTCCTGACTCCAGATCCAGATACCAAATAGCTTCCTTTCTGTCTGTGTTTTGTATTTATGCTCTTACCTGACATTTCCTCTCCTAATGAATGTGTATTCTTTATCTGACTAAAGCCATTCACATCAAGGTGGACATGGACAATGGACTGGGAATAAACTGACTTAACTTTTGTTGAAGTAAAGGGAACAGGCTTAATCCTTCCATAGGACATTTGAATTTCCAAAAGGAACCTATTTGCCCAATGTTTAATTGATGAAATGAATGCAGGGAATACTTTTGAGTGTATATACATTGGATAGTGGCTTTGTAGGGCGTCTTGCCTACCCTGGGCTATTATCCACCTCCCCCACTCCTTGTGCCAGTCAGAGTTGCAAGGTCAGCCATTTGGCACTGGACTCCTGAAAGGTTGCCAATCCATGTCATTGAGTCTAATTATTTAAGCTAACAAATAGTTATTTTTTCTAACAGAGGCATAAACAGAAGTCTGATTTATGAATTTGCTAATTGTTCCGTCCTAATGTGGTCTCTGTTCAGTCTTTATGTCTGCACGGACTCAGTTAAGTCATCAGTGGTAGCCAAAATGAGAGAGGGACTGAAATAATTTAGTCATTAGAAGAAATAGCAAATATAAAGTTTTTCTATCCATATTCCTTTTCAGAGAATCACAGTGTTTAAGACGAGAGAGAGAGAGAGAGAGAGAGAGAGAGAGAGAGAGAGAGAGAGAGAGAGAGAGAGGCACACACAAAGAGGGAGGAGAGAGGGAGGCGAGATAACCAAAAGTTAAAGTCATCCAACACTTCTATATCATGCCTCTGTGTCATGCTTGTGATCTGTTTCTAGAACTCATTTATTTGCTTTTTCAATTCAGGAAGCCTATAAAATACTCTACCAATGCTATTATTGCCTTCCTTTCTCTTCTTTCTCTTTTGTTCTTTGCCCAAATCCTTGCCATCCTGTCTCTCCTTCTGGCTTCTGAATTTACTTACATCTGGATGCTTCTTGTTGTACAGTGTTACTCCACAGCCCTACTCATTTTTACCTATTCAATTTCTATTAAACAAGGTGTAATCTTCCAAAGCCTCATTTTTGTACATGTACATGTACATGTAATGTAATCTTCCTCTCCTCTCCTCTCCTCTCCTCTCCTCTCCTCTCCTCTTCTCTTCTCTTCTCTTCTCTTCTCTTCTCTTCTCTCCTCTCCTCTCCTCTCCTCTCCTCTCCTCTCCTCTCCTCTCCTCTCCTCTCCTCTTCTCTTCTCTTCTCTTCTCTTCTCTTCTCTTCTCTTCTCTTCTCTTCTCTTCTCTTCTCCTCTCCTCTCCTCTCCTCTCCTCTCCTCTCCTCTTCTCTTCTCTTCTCTTCTCTTCTCTTCTCTTCTCTTCTCTTCTCTTCTCTTCTCTTCTCTTCTCTTCTCTTCTCTTCTCTTCTCTTCTCTTCTCTCTCTCTCTCTCTCTCTCTCTCTCTCTCTCTCTCTCTCTCTCTCTCTCTCTCTCCCTCCTCTCCCTCTCCCCTCTCTCTACCTCACTCTGTCTCTATGTCTCTCTCTGTCTCTCTCTTTCACACACACACACACACACACACACACACACACACACACACACACACCATTGTATATTTTTTTTCACTCCATTTCTGAATGCTATTTAGTTGGGCAACACAGCATAGTGGAATGGGCACCATAGTGGGGGTTAGAAGACTTGAAAACAAAACCCAACTATGGCACTAGTTAATTTCCCTGGCATGGGTGATGAGAGCCCTCTTGTGTTTGGCCTCAGTTCCCTCCTCTGTAAAATAAGAGCCTAAGGCCAGGCAGCCTCCAAGGCTCTCTCTACCCCTCCCGTGCTAGAATTTTGACAGAACAATATGTGTCACTAGCAATCTTTGCTTCCTTTTCCCACTTAACGTGCTCAGAAACCAGTTCCCATTTGCACTCCTCTGATATTAGCATTCATGACTCCAAACAGATTGAATGCCTGCCATTCTAAGGCAATACAATTACAATCTGCTAAGGAAAATGGATATAAGTTCATGTATCTTGAAGCATAAACATTCCCACTTTCATATGTTGGGAGTGCCTATTCTAAACATTCACCTTCTTCCAGAGGCTTCTCTCCTTCTGAGGCTTCCCTCCTAGAGGTCGTCCTGTTTGTGCTTTGACTCAAATGCCCTATCCACTGCCCAAATCTACTTTTTTGGTCATTGCTTTAGCTATCGAACCCAGGAGGATTGCTGGAGAGGGAGGTCTGGTAGAGTGTGCCTCTGTGTACAGATCCCCCCATTATAAAGGCTTTAGCTCTACTTGTGGAAAATAATAATAATAACAAAAAACTCACATTAATATTGTACTTCAGAGTTAACAAAATAATTTCCCCACAATAGCTTTGTTAGGTAGTAAAATGGATGTTATTCTCATTATGTGGATGAAGAAATGGAAATGTAGCAATCTTAAGTGAATTAGCCATGGTCATATAGCTGGTCAGTATGAGAGATTGGACTTGAGCCTTGACTCTATTTATTCCAAGTATAATTTTAGCATACTGCCTCCAAAGGCCAATGAAGTCATCAGCAAAGAAGCCAATGGCAAAATGGGGAAAAAAAAAACCCCTGTTCTTGGTGCTAGGAGAGTTCTTATTGTCAGTTACCAGCTATGCCACCTTGGGAAAGTCACTTAATTTTGCCATTGTGGTAAAGGTTAACATTGTAGTAGGAGTCACTGGTTCCATCATTTAGAAGGTGTCATCTTGGGCAAGTCTTTGAAACTCTCTGTGGCTCAGTTTCCTCTACTATAAAATGAGAATTATTCTAACAAAATGTGAAGTTTATTTGCTCCATAAATCCTGAGTCTAGATCCAAATGATGAGTCAAGTATTTTTTTCACTTTTTGTTGTTGTGAATTTAAACACTGAGAAAAATGAACATTTGAATAGACAACAGAAAAAGGAAATAGTGTATGAAACCATAAACTTGTATTTTGTAGAATTTTTATGTGTATATTCAATTTGACATGATCATAACAAAGCTATACATTGCTTACCTGAGTTCTCTTCTGACTTCCCTTCTGTTTTAAATCTTTTCTTATTTTAAATGTTTCCTTAAAATTATTTTGTTCTGTTTTTTATTTTGTACTTGTATCATTACCTCTGTACACACTCCCCCAACTGTAAGTTTTTATAAAATCATATTTAAAAGATGAGGAAACTGAGGCCCAGAGATATCATGTGCTTCGATTAAGTCACACAGTTAGTTGGTAACAGAGCTAAGATGAGACATCGTGTCCTGACATCTAGTCTGCAAAATTCTTTTCATTTGCAAGAGACAAGTTCTTATTCAGCAAAATTTGTCCATGATATTCAGATCCAGGATTAAGTGGATTTAGACAATTTAGGCCAGAATAGGACTGGAGGGAGGGGTGGAGTCTAAACCTTTTAATTCAGTCACAAAACAGCCTTTATTCCTCTATTATTTGACAATTATCTTGACCTTCCTTCTATACCAGGGCTACAGAGAGCTGACCCAAATATGCTGCCAGGGGAAAAGAACAGTTAATTGATTTCCAATTAGAGAACACTATCTTAACAAATGTGAATTAAAAGCCCTCAATATTTTAGTGTACTAATAAGATTCTGATTATACATTAATTGGTTGCATCATTATGAGCCAATTAAAAATCTAGTGAGTTATCTTTTGTACATCTATGCTAAAAAAGCCCCTGTCAGCAGTCAGTTACTCTGTGGGATTAAGGGTGCTTGATAGAAGGCCCCTGCCCTTGCAACACCAGGAGACTGAGGACCTGGATTAGGCATGGGTCACAGCATAGGGTCACACGGAGAAAGACCACATCAGGCTTTCCATCGAGGAATTCAGTCAGGCAATACAAGTGATTTTTCTTTCTCTTATCTAAACCAATCTCTTTCCAACCTGGACACTTTTCAGGGAAAGCTAAAATGTCAAACAAATGGGACATAGTGATGGGGATTTGGAGATGCTACTGATTCTGTCTGTCCTTGCCTCATGGCCAAAGCAACTGTAAAGGTTTGGAGAATGGAAAGGCTTACCCCTGGCAGAAAGATGAAATCTCCATCAACATGTGGTTTCCTAGGGTCTGCATGCCTCTGTTTCCAATAGGAAACAGAGGACACACAGGATGGTTTGTGATATTTGAAAAGCGGTGAAGGGAAATACTCAAGAGTGCTTTGCTGAATTTGAGCAGATAGCTTGACAAATGCTTCACTAAAAGGGCAGATTTTTTTTTTCTGTTCTTTTTTTAAAGGTGAATGCAATTGTGGTTGTCCTGAGCAGGGGAAAAACCTGTGTTAAAAAAGATTTGGAATTTAAGTGATCTTAAAAGCACCCTCCTTGAAGACTGAAAAAGGAAAAAGTACTAATAGATTTGTTTTTGAATGTTGTTTTTCTCTCCAATCAGGGATCACTTTTTCTGTCACTCTTGCTGAACCTAGTAGAGTCTAGGAGTTTGGATAAGTGGGTTTGGGTTCCAGCTCAGCCAGTTACTAGGTTACTAGATGCATGATTGTGGCAAGTCTTTTAGAGTCAATGAGTCTCAATTTTTCACTTGTAAAGTGGAACTGTGCTTATCTACAAGGTAGCATAGACTTTCAGTTCAGTACCATAGACTTTTCAGAAAGCCCTTTGTAAACTCTAGGTTTTTAGGGTCTGTGAACTTAGTTTTGGAAAAAAAAATTGATAACTGAAATTTCAATATAATTGGTTTCTTTTATAATCTTGGGTATTTTATTTTGTGCATTTTAAAACCAGATCACCAGAGGGCTGCTAGACACTAAACAAGTTAAGGACTCCTATTCTAAAGTGTATGTTATCGCGAGCCATGACTACCATTTACACTAAAGTATAAATCAGGCATACCAACTACAGACGTTAGGACAAAGTGCTGCCCCCTTCTCCCCACCCCCAATCGTATGTCAACCCTTTTCCCTTGGTTCAGAATAATCAGTGTTCTTTGTGAAAAGAAATGAAAATTTAGATCCAAAAATGCAAATAGTACTAGCAACTTAAGACAAATTTACCATTTTAATTTGACACAGTTGATATAAGTGGCATAATCAATGTTCTTCATGGGTGAACTCTTCAAGGAACATACATATGATTATTAAAAAGGGAAGGGGGCAGCTCTGCAGTGGATAGAATATCGGGTCCTGAACTCAGGAAGACCTGAGTTCAAATCTGAACTTAGACACTTGACACTTACTAGCTTGTGTGACTCTGGCAAGTCACTTAACCCTAATTGCCTCACAAAGGAAAAAGGGGAGGAAGGGGGTCAGAAGACTAAATAATTAGAGTACAATAGGTAAGCTTTAGTTATGGGTGAGTTTGCAGAAGAGGTGTTTGTAGGAGATTGGCCAGCAGGGCATTGGGGTAGTGCAGTAGTGGGGCCTTAGGACACTGTATCTATCTCTTTTTGCACTCAACCTTATTAGGGAAAGAATAAATATCTCAATCTCAAAAGAAGTACTAAACAGACAAAATTTAAATTCTGTGAAATCAACTCCCCAGACTCATCTAGGGTAATACCCATTGGTCTACCCTAGCATTTGGAAGAACTTACCCGAAGGCATTGGACACCTGGTAGTTATGACTTCAATTTAAAAAGCCTTACCAGAAACTAGGGCAAGCTCCCAGAAAGGCCAGCCTAAACTTATCCTTTAAATGAAATGCAAGTGGCAATATTCTTTAAGCTTTTAATTAGGATAGTTGTATATTTGCATCCTTGCTTAATACTATTAAATTAATCTAAACTAGTTATTTCATATTTCAAAGCCTCACTGGAGCCTACTTGTCATAGGATCCAAACATGGAATGGAGCCAATGACATTTTTTTATACCTCTCCCTAAAGAAAACTTTTGTCAGAATGGTTTTACTTGTGTTTCTCCAGAAATATATTCTGATAGTAAATAGACATCACTTCCAAATGTCCCCTGGATAAATAGGTACTGACAGTAAGAGCTCTGATATATGCTAAAGGGGCCGACTCCTTCCTAGGCTAGCAGCACATTCAAGCTCTTTATGGAATGAATAGGCCTTTATCCACTAGCTTGAATTTTACTAGGCATGAGAGCGATAAGGACCCTTCTTTGTTAGGAGTGGACAAGGGAAATGATCTACGTAAATGTTCGGGCAAATATGTGAGGTTTTTTAAACAGGGCTGTTCTTTTCTTAGTGGCATCGTTTGCATGTATATCTGATGGGGAGGAGGGAGAAATCCAGGCCCGGCAGATAAAATATAACTGAGATCATTGAATGAAAAGCAAATATTTGCTTTTCTTAGCCCCTTTGGAGGCAATTTGCATAAAAACTTCAGCATTTCTAAGGACCGTTGTTGGGGGAGAATGGGGGTAGGTAGGGAAATGATCCATAATACTGGGAAAATATGGCTAATGGATGAAATGAATTATTCCTATTATCTTAATATTTGAAGCCACAGTGATATAGAGCTGCTGGGATTCCCAAAGATAGGTTAGGTAGTTGGCCTACTAAACTGTTACAGGAATTATGTCAGTAGGGGATAAACAAAAGGAAGGGAAAAACAAAAAGAGTCCTTTATTTCTGGCAATGTCCTGGGATGCTTTAAGAAGGGGTCCTTAACCTGTGGTCTGTGGATTTTAGTCTTATTTTTTTAAAAAATACTTTGATAACTCTATTTCAATATAATTTGTTTCCTTTGTAATTCTATATATTTTATGCATTTAAAAATTTGACAAGGGGTCCATAGGCTTCACATCCATGACACAGAAAAGGTTAAGAATCCTTGCAAGGATCTAGGAGTGGGAGACTTTTTGCCCAAGCTTCTAAATAACCCTTTCATCATACCTCATTTACTCCATCCTGACCTAGGGCCCTGGAAGGTATGAGAGATCCAGTAATTCATTTCCTTCTTTTCTCTGCCCAGGAACCAGTGGCTATAGACCAGAGCAATAGGGGAATGCTCCAATACTTTCTGAACTTTTAGAAATAAAATCAGAGGTTACCTTGATGGGGTACAGGGATACTAATTTATTCTGAAGGACACCAATGAGTATTTGGTAGAAAGAGTATAATTCCCCATGGACCTTGGGGTGGAACACTTGATATCATACCATCTCCCTCAGACCTAAAGAGCGACCCTCACATTGGGGTTCTAGACAGTCAGCTTAGGGCTAGAGAAGCTGGCAGATCAAAATAAAAACCACAATCAAGGCTCATGAAACTGATCATTGGAAATGCTACAGCACCATCCCAAGAGGGGACCAGCCTGCCACCTTGTGGTACTTGGACTGTATTGCCCATGTCACCCTTGAGTAATCGGAAATGTGCCCTTTACAGGATTCAACACTCAGGATTCAGCCTCATTTTCATCACCTGCTGTCCCTCTGTGAAGGAGATTGCCACCTATCTTATCTACTTTTATGGTATTATGCCTCCCATAATCGCCTTAAAGTGGGGTATTCCCTTGGCTTCCCTGAAGTCCTAGTTGGGAGACCAGAACATGGAATCATGTGTATACTCAGTTTGGGTCCAATCCTTAGGCTGCAGGACTCATCAAATAGGGGAATGGGGTTGCTTAAAATATAATTCAGGCTTTACTGCCTTCCTATCCTGTAAGGGTTGGTGTGAGTGCCCAAGAGATAGGATACAATCTGAACTTGCACTCTGGCTCTGTTTCTCCTATAATCAGAATGTATATGGTCTGGGAGAAAGGGTTGGAGAATCAAAGGTCTCTCTCATTAACAATGGACAGGAGCTCAAAGCTTTTATCCAAGCCTTCATAACAAGGGAATAAGTGGAAATTAGTGGGCCAATGGATATACTGACCCACTAGATAAGAGTAACCCTTCTGTTGCCACATACCCCTAAAGGTATGGAAGATGGGGCTGTTGCCTGGAGACTTTGGACTGCTTACCTCCTGCTGTAGCCTAGCAACATGAGATTAAACAATAGTAAGGGAGAACATTCACATTGGTTATATGTCAACAATAAGAATTTATTAAACAATTTTACTTAGAATTATGCTAATCTCTGAGGATCCAAAGAAAGAGAAAAACAGTGCTTGTCCCCAAGAACCTTATGTTCTAGAGGGAAGGCAACATGAAATGATTCGTTACATACAATAGAGATAAAGTAGACATCCTTAGAGGGAAGGGTGGCTAGCAGCTGAGGAGACTAGCACAGACGTCTTGAAGGAGGTACAGTTTAACTCATGAAGGAATCCAAGGATTCTAAGGTGCAGGTGTGAGGAAACAGAACATTCCAGTCACAGGGAGAGTCAGAAACATGGAGATGGGACAGCACTAGAGACAATATTTCATCTGATAGAACTTCCTAGGATTCTAAATTCTATTTATTTATTTTTAGTAAAGGCTTATAGAGGCTCCTCAGTCAGCAACTGTGCACCATCATGAAGGCATACCAAGGGAAGGGATCTAGCACTGAAGGGCACTTTAACTAGTGCCTGCTCTATTGAGTAGGGAGGACCAAGTGCTGTTCATCCTCACTTGTTATGTGCACTAACCAACATCGACATCAATGCCCTGGAATAATCACCAAGTTCTCATTGACTCTCAGAGGTGCTAACTCCACCCATTTGTGGGGGCAGAGAGAGTAGCACATTATTTTCCTTGTTCCAAGACTTTTTCTGTATGCATTATCTAATCAAATCTCATGGTTCATTATATCCTCCATCTTACTCTAGGAAAATTCTTCCATTTTGCTGTGTAATTGGCTGTGTGCTTCATTGATTTGCTTATAAAATATATTGTATACAACTTTCATCAGAATATTAGAAATGAATTAAACTAAGGTAAATTACATGAATACTCTCAGCATGGGCTTATCCCATCCCACTTTACACAATCCTCTGCAGACCATACAAATACATTCTGCAGCAGGCAGATCAAACTATATCTAGAAGCTTACTTCTCTCCCTCCCCCCTCTTCCAGGAACTGAGGACTCTTAGAGGACTGCCCCCCATTTCCACAAATGTCCCCAAGGGAAGATGGCAAGACAGTTACCCTGGTCTTTTTCCAGTCTCCACCAAACTTCCTGACATTCAGTGTCTAGTCTTTTAGAGCTGATCAAACTAGGTTCAAATCCTGTTTCAGCAACTTAATTAGTTGTATAACTCTGAACAAGTCACTTAACTTTTCTGTCCCTTAGTTTCTTCATCTATAAAATTGGAATAATAATAGCATTTACTTGAAGTGTGAGACTACCTAGGTAAAGTGCTTTGTAAACCTTAATTTTTTTTTGTTATTCAGTCCTTCTGTTAATGTTCTAATCTTATGACTCAATTTTAAGCCCTACATAAATATATTATTGTTCTGTTATTGGACCAGATAGTCTTGTATGCTAGATTTTGTATGTCCTCTATACATCTTGAACTCAACCTAGAAATGTTGAATTTGAACTCCACTGAAACTCTCCTCCAAAATAGAACCCTTCTCTCCCAAGATCTCTCCTCTTCCAAGTTTCTCTAATACCACTGAAGTTACCACCATCCTCCCAATCACCCATGTTTCCAACCACAGTGTCATCCTTAACTCACCTTCACTCAACCCATAGAGCCAATCAGTTAACAATTTTCATTATTTCTACATTCATAGCATCCTTTGATGAGTACCCCTTGTCAACACTCATGAAGCCAGTACTCTAACCTAGACCTTTATCACCTCTTGCCTAGACATTTATGTGACACCAAAAGTAAGTCAACTGATTGTTCTTGGTCTGGGTACATCTGGGATATTTTAGGTTTTTGCAACTG
This sequence comes from Notamacropus eugenii, assembly GCF_028372415.1. Lineage (NCBI taxonomy): Eukaryota > Metazoa > Chordata > Mammalia > Diprotodontia > Macropodidae > Notamacropus > Notamacropus eugenii. The sequence goes on from NC_092872.1 coordinate 204,633,245, forward strand.
AGGAGAGAGAATGGCAAGCTGAACTATGTCTAGAAGGAGTGATCAGAATGCTTAGAAGTCTGGAGGTTAGGCCATAGGAAGAGAAAGGGGGAACATGATATGTTGCTTTAAATATTTGAAGGAAGAGAGAAAAATTAAGAAGAGCCACATATGGGTTCATTATAAGGAGAAAATTCCTAACAATTTACATCTAATCAAAAGAGGAATGAACTACTTAGGTTGTAGAGTCTCTTCACTCTTTAAAAGAAGGTTGGATATTGTTCTGCAAAATTTACAAAGTACTTTCCTCACAGCTCTACTAGAGGAAGGATATCAGGAAACAGAGGTGGAGAGATATGAGGAGAGGTCACACAATCATTAAGTCCCAGGACCCAAATATAGATTGTCTGACTCAGAGCACTAATCATCCACTACATTGCATTGCCTTTATTTAGAAATATGGTTAAAGATGAGAGGTTCGTAACTTTTCTGTATGTCATGGACCTCTTTGGCAGTGTGGTAAAGTCTTTGAACCTCTTCACTGTTTAGTTATTTCTCAATTGCCAAAAATAAAATGCGTAAGATTACAAAGGAAACAATTACATTGAAACACAATGATCAATTTTTTTGAAAGTTCCCACACTCAAGGTTAAGAACATTCACTGTAGATAGATATTTAATTCAAGAGAAACACTGTTAATTCTATGTCTGCCATGGGGCATTCATTGAATATTTTAGCGAATATAACAATGACCCTCCACTAGTTTAAAAGTATAAAGATGCAGATGTCTTTCAGACAAAGCATCTGTGCCAGAAGTGATGTGCAGACTCCAATTCATGAAATGCTTGGAGACTTTGGGAAGTTTTCAGAGTCAGATCCGAATTGTGATTTAGAAGAAATCAGACCTTGGTGGACCAATTCAGAAGCTCTCTGTGGGTTTTAATCACTTCCAGAAAAGATGTGGGCAAAGGAAGATAGGAGAGGTTTTTAGAACCTATAGTTGTTTGAAACCGTTGATTTCACTGGTACTCTCATGGGGTGCCCTGGAATGGATTCAAGAGTCTAGGGATTCCCTGGCTTAAAACCAGTATGGGCTCAAAGTGTGCTTTGGGATCACAGGATTTAAACTGTAATGGACATTAGAGGTCAAAGAGTGACAGATGGAAATTTGGAAGGGGCCTTAAAGACCACATAGCCAATCCCCCTCACTTTATAGATGAGGAAACTGAACCCAGGTAACATGATTTTGTTCAGTTGTTTCAATCATGTCTGATTCTTCATGACCCCATGTGGGGTTTTCTTGGCAGATAGTGGAGTGCTTTGTCATTTCCTTTCCCACCTCATTTTACAGATAAGGAAATTGAGGCAAATAGGGTTAAGTGACTTACCTAGGATCACGCAGCTGGTAAATATCTGAGGCCAGATTTGAACTCAGATATTTCTGACTCCAGAACCAGCATTATGTCTACTGTATCACCTAGCTGACAGGTAACATATTAATAAGTAATAAAGGTAGTATTTCAACTTAGATCTCTCTACTCCAAATCCAATACCCTTTCCACTATGCTTCTACTCATTCTAGTTCAAATCCTCACCTCATGGGATAGCCCCATGAGTCTGGGAAATATCAAGTTCACCCTCCATGCTTCTGGGACCCCTTCTGCTGCTCAACAGTGGTGAATATATGGTTCCTTTCTTACAGTCATCCCATATCTCAGAAGTGACAATTTCTGTGGCCCACAGTATATGAAAAAGGTCCACATTTCTGGCAAAAAGGAAGAGTGACTCCTTGTTATAGAAAGTTGAGTATTAAAGATCACTAAGTATTGAAGGAGTAAGCATCAATTCAGGTTGACTAACTTCACACTAGCATGTAGGTCATTACTGACAATAAATTGTGATTGCTTTTAAGAGTTACAGAGATCAGAAAATTAGAAATGTAGTTTTAATCTTAACTTGGATTGGGGATGTTTTATCCAATGTTTACCAAATGTTTAGTTTGTACTTAATAAACAATTTCTTATGCTATTTAAATGGCACCTCATAGGTAAAAAAAAGCAAAAACCCAAACCCAAGCACCTCCAAACAGAAGACAGATTTTTCCAGCCTTGGGTTTCTACAATTTCATCATATTTCATGGATTTTTCCATTATGGTGTTTTGTGAATTATGAAGTCACTTTTGGAAAATGTCACATTCAATTTGTAGACTTTGTCTTCCGTGTTTGTGAAATTTCTCAAAATGTTCCAATTGAAGAAGCAGGAAGAAAAGGGCACCTCACATTCACTGCTTTTGCTTCGTAGGATTTATGGAAACTTGCTACCACCTGGGCATATTGACTAGCGTCAGAGTAAATCCAAATGAAATTTGAATGTGAACATTCTATTTGCTCCTTCTTCCTCTTTCTCCCTTAGTATTTCGCCTTCTGGACCAATTAGCAATGAGCTTCTTAAATGGATAACCCTGAAATTGCCCTTAAGAATTAAACCAAACCAGGGATTCAGAAAGAAAAATGAATTTTGAGATAACATATTCAGAACATCTGCAAAGTTGCAGCTGGATGGGAGAAATGGGAAGGTATGTTACTACTTGCAAAGGCATCCTTGGTTGATCCAACTTTCTAGTTTGGCATATTTAAAAAATAATTAATGATATTATGAATTCATAAAGAGAAAAAAGAATAAAAAACTGGAGTGAAATAAATAAATTCATTTGATGTCTAAAATTTTGAGAAAAAAATTAGACTTTGCAAGAAAATGCAGACTGAGACAATAAAGCTAAATCACTGGGAGACACTATTCTGTATTGTATGAGGAAGGATGGCTACAGCAAAAATTTGTTACAAAATACGGCATCAGTAGAGAACTATGGGGCGTTATGAAGGCAGTCTGATGTGGCAGAGAGTACAATGGACTTGGATCCGGGGAGAGGACAGAGCTTAGCTCCTGTTTTTACTGTTTACAAGCTATGTGATTTTGGGTAAATCACACAATCTTCCTGAAACTCAACTCTCTCACCCACAGAATGGAGATAATAATATTTGCATTACCTGTCCCTCACAGGTGTTGTGAGGAATGAACTTTGCAAACCCCAACGTCCTTTATAAATGTGAGTTAGGATTACCATTATATATGATCTGTACTCAGAAAGTTTTCATCTAAACTAATGACAAAAGAATCGTTATCAAAGTCCAAGTGATCAAGCACAGATGAATGAAGGGGAGGAACAGGCAATAATACCTGCTGAGGATTGGGTTTCAGAACAGTGACATCCCATGCAGATGTGCAAAGGAAAGCTGTTGTTGACAACTACAATGTAGCAATTAGCATTTATTATTACTATTATTTATTAGCATTTAATACTTTGAGTGAATTTCATACATAGGGAAGTTCCTCTTTACTTACGGAATATTAGAGCTATAATATACCTTAGTGACCATCTGAAGCAACCTCCCTTCTCCCAATCTACAGATAAGAATAGTGAAGGTTAGAGAAGTAAGGTGACTTATTCAAGGTCATATGGCACATATAGGCCAGACTTGAGATCTTCTTACTCTTAAAATTAGTGCTCTTTCTTCTATACCCCAAGGCTTTTTTCCCAGATGTGATCCATCCTCGATAGAGCCTTTTAAAAAGTAAGAGAAACTCAGCAGGCTAACAAACATGGAGTCTCACCACACCTCTGGTTCCCTTTGCCTTTAAGAATTCTTATTTGTGTCCGAGTCTACTCTTCTTACACAATTAATAAAATGAATGACCCTCTTCTAAATTTAAAAATACATATCCCACATTCTTAAAGCTGTGAATCCCAGCTGGGAACCTGAAAGGCGTGAAATGCACAGTAATCATCTCACATCAACAGAAACTGATCCTCAAGCTGTAATTCCATGATAAATGTCTCTATGACACATGCCCACTACTAGGTTATGCCCCAGAGACAAATGTCAAGAGATAAAGAGAGAGGAGAGGGAGGAAAAGGCTAGGAGCAGAGCTGTTTGTGCAGTTTGTATGGAGAATCAGTTTCCTTCATAGGAGAAGTGACTGGGTGATAATAAAATAATAACAGTCAAAAATATAGTCATACAGAATGCTTTCCAGTTAAAATATACTTTATATGTAATGTCAGATTTGATCATCAAAACAAACTTATGAGGTAAAAATAATGGCTCACATTTATCCTTATAACCACCCTATAAGGAAGGTAATACTCATAACTGACATTTATATAGCACTTAAAGGTTTGAGAATCACTTTACATACATTATCTCATTTGAACTTCGTGACAGCCCTCTGAAGTAGGAACTCTTGTCTTACAGATGAAGAAACTGAGGCCCCAGAGGGCTGAAGTGATTTGTGCTTAATCACATATCTAGGAATTGTCAGAGACAGGATTTGAACACAGGTACTTGACTCCAAGCCCATCATTGTTATTAACTTGTTTTATATAGGAGGAAACTGAGGCCCCAAAGAGATGAAGGCAATGGAAAAAGCATTGGCTTTGGAGTCTGATGACCTTGGTTCATATTCTTCCTCCGATATTGACTAATCTGTTTGACTTTGGGCAAGTCCTTGAATTTCCCTGAATCTCAGTTTTCTCAATTGTCAGATGAAGACATCTCTGAGGGCCCTTGCAGACCAGACTTGATATCAGCCCTATTGTAACAGTTGAAAAGGGGGTTCAATGGCTTCTCCAAGGTCCCACAGCTCACACATGAAGTCCTGTTTTCTGACTCCAAGTGCAGTCTTCTGCCATGTTGTGCATCTCATTGAGAGGGAGCCTGGCATGGCTGATGCCACAAAGATCTGGGTCCAAACTCTGCCTCTGGCATTTATGAAATGTGTCACCAAGGGCAAGTCATTTCCTGTTTCTGGGTCTTAGTTTCTTCAACTGTAAAATGGGCATAATAAAGCCCATTGTACCCATTTCACATTTGTTATGCATATCAAAAGCAATAATGTATTTAAAAAGTGTTTTGCACAATTTAAAGCATCAAGTCCAGAGTCAAGAAGGCTCCTCTTCCTGAGTTCAAATTGAACTTATTTCCTAGGCAAGTCACTTAACCCTGTTTGCCTCAGTTTCCTCAACTATAAAATGAGCTAGAGAAGGAAATGGCAAACTACTCCAGTATCTTTGCCAAGAAAACCTCAAAATGGGGTCACAAAGAGTTGAACAAGACTCAAAAATGATTAAACCAAACAAAAAGAAAAACCCAACCTTTGGAAATGTTAAAAGAAACAAACAAAAAGTCCTATTTGGAGGAAGTCATGGGCCAGAGCAGAGGTACCCTAGGTGTGTTACCTTAGGCAAGTCACTTCATTAGTCTTGGCCTTGAGGGAATTGATGGAATTGAACAGTCTCTTCCAATTCCAAGAAGCTATAGAATTAACGAATGCTAGGAAGATTGAGTAAACAAAAGTATTATTCTGACTCGTCAGTGCAAAGATTTGGAAATGTATTCTTAGTATTCTTTAAAAGTCTAACTCTATGACACTAGGCAGATCCTCAATATCTCTCTAAACCATAGAAAGGAAATAATAACATTATTTGCTCTATTTACATTGAAAGGCTACTGTTAGGATCAATTGAGACAATGTCAGTCAGTCACCAGTCAATAAGCATTTGTTAATGTGCCAGACACTTTAATATGAGTCTGCACTTCTAAAACTATAACTCATAAGCCCTCACTGGCAAACTTTCCCTTAAGTTTCATGCAGTAGACACAGTTAGCTTAAAGCAATGACTTTCATTTCCTAAGATAGCATTCTAAAATCAATACTTCCAAAATATTTCCTCCAAAAATTTCGATCACACTCTTTCACAAATTCACATGGCATCGATGAGGAAAGCAGAACAAATGGACTGCAATTATAATGTGGCACTCATGTAGGAAACATTCTTTTTTTTAAATTTATTTTTAGTTTTCAACATTCATTTCCACAAGATTTTGAGTTTTAAATTTTCTCCCTATCTCTCCCCTTCCCCTGTGCATTCTGATTCCCCCTTCCCCCAATCTGCCCTCCCTTCTATTACACCCCTCCCTTCCCTTATCCCCATCTTCTTTCTTTTCTTAGAGGGCAAGATAGATTTCTATACTCCATTACCTGTATTTCCTATTTCCCAGTTACATGCAAAAACAGTTCTCAACATTTGTTCCTAAAACTTTGAGTTCCAACTTTTGTCCCTTCTTCCCTCCCCACCCATCCCCACTGAGAAGGCAAGCAATTCAATATAGGTCACAAGTGTAGTTTTGCTAAAGAATTCCATAATAGTCATGTTGTGAAAGACTAACTATATTTCCCTCCATCCTATCCTGCCCCCCCATTTATTCCATTCACTCTTTTGACCCTCTCCCTCCCAAAAAGTGTTTACTTCTAATAACCTCCCTCCTCTCATTTGCCCTCCCTCTTATCATCCCCCATACCTCACTTTTCTGCTTCTTCTCTACTTTTCTGTAGTGTAAGATAGATTTTCATACCAAATTGAGTGTGCATGTTATTCCGTCCTTGAGCCAAATGTGATGGGAATAAGCTTCACTTTTTCTCTCTCACCTCCCCCTTTTCCTCTCCATTAAGAAAGTTTTTTCTTGCCTTTTTTATGAGAGATAATTTGCCTTATTCTATTTCTCCCAGTCTCCTTCCAATATATTCCTCTCTCATCCCTTAATTGTATTTTTTAGATATCATCCCTTCCCATTCAACTTACTCTGTGCCCTCTGTCTATATATATATATATATGTATATGTATATATACATATATGCATAATCCCTCCAACTACCCAAATACTGAGAAAAGTTTCAAGAGTTGCAATGTAGGAATGTAAATAGTTCAACTTCTGTAAGTCCCTTATGATTTCTTTTTGCTATTAATCTTTTCATGCTTCTCTTGATTCTTGTGTTTGAAAGTCAAATTTTCTATTCAGCTCTGGTCTTTTCATCAAGAATGCTTAAAAGTCCTCCATTTCATTGAATAATCATTTTTTCCCTTGAAGTATTATACTCAGTTTTGCTGGGTAGGTGATTCTTGATTTTAATCCTAGTTCCTTTGACTTCTGGAATATCATATTCCAAGCCTTGAAATCCCTTAGTGTAGAAGTTGCTAATCTTGTGTTATCCTGATTGTATTTCCACAATACTCAAATTGTTTCTTTCTGACTGCTTGCAATATTTTCTCCTTGACCTGGGAACTCTGGAATTTGGCTACAATATTCCTAGAAGATTTTCTTTTCAGATTACTTTCATGAGGTGATCAGTGGATTCTTTCAATATTTATTTTACTCTCTGGTTCCAGAATATCAGGGCAGTTTTCCTTGATAATTCCATGAAAGATGATGTCTAGGCTTTTCTTTTGATCATAGCTTTCAGGTAGTCCCATAATTTTTAAATTGTCTCTCCTGGATCCATTTTTCAGGCCAGTTGTTCTTCCAATGAGATATTTCACGTTGTCTTCTATTTTTCATTCTTTTGGATTTGTTTTGCAATTTTTTGGTTTCTCATAAAGTCATTAGCTTCCATCTGCTCCATTCTAATTTTTAAATTAGATTTTAAATTAGAATAAATTAAATTCTTCAGTGAGCTTTTGAACCTCCTTTTCCATTTGACTAATTCTGATCTTTAAAGCATTCTTCTCCTCATTGGCTTTTTGGGCCTCTTTTGTCATTTGAGTTAGTCTATGTTTAAAGATGCTAATTTCTTCAGGATCTCTTTGGGTCTCCTTTAGGAAGACTTGCTTTTCCTAATTTTCTTGCATCTCTCTCATTTCTCTTCCCAATTTTTCCTCCACTTCCCTTACTTGATTTCCAAAATTCTTTTTGAGCCCTTCCATGGCCTGAGACCATTGTATATTTATTTTGGAGATTTTGGATGCAGAAGCCTTGACTTTTAGGTCTTCCTCTGATGGTATGGATTGTTCTTCCTCATCTGAGAGGATGGAAGAAAATACCTGCTCACCAAGAAAGTAACCTTCTATTGTCTTACTCTTTTTCCCTTTTTTGGGCATTTTCCCAGCCAGTTACTTGACTTTTGAGTTCTTTGTCAAGAGGAGGTTATACTCTGGGGAATTGTAAGTTCTCAGTTCCTCCAAGGTGGCACAATCAAGGGAGAGATGTTTACTCCTCTCCTGACCTACACTCTGGTCTGGGAACAACTATAAGCACTCTTTTCTGCCAGCAGATTTCCCTCTCCAAAGCCACCACCAGCTCCACCAACCAAGCTTCTCCTCACCCCAGGGCCACCACTCAGGGCTGAGATTCAGATCAGCTGCTCAATTCCCCCAGGATCTTTAGGCAAGGGCTCCAACAATGGAAGCTAACCCTGCCTGGGGCCAGGGCTAGGCTGCTGCATTCCCTTCTCACCCAGGTAAAAGCTCTTTCTCACTGACCTTTGAAGCTGTCTTTGGTGTTAGTGAGTTGAGGAATCTGGGACCTGTAGCTGCTGGTGGTGGTGCTGGTGCTGTTGGAGTGAAGCCCACTGAAGTCCTGTTCTTGCTGCTGCCCAGGCAAGACTGCTCCACATCTGCTCCATATCCAGTGCTACAGACCTTTCCTGTCAGCCTTCCAGTCTGCCTTGGGTTGGAAACCTCTTTCACTCTGTTGGTTTGTGGCTTCTGCTACTCTATAATTTGTTTAGAGTCAGTTTTTACAGGCATTTTATGGGCTGTGGGAGGAGAGCTTCTAGGGGTGTGACCTTTTACTCTGCCATCTTGGTTTTGCCCTCCAGGAACCACATTCTTGATGTTCTTTCTTCCCTTGTGGAGTCCTCACATGCCATTGCCCTGGGCATTGCATCTCTACTAGGTTGGTTACTGAGAGGGGTGGGCTTCTATCATTTTCTTGTCACCATAACTCAACTTTAAATTGCCTGGGCTAGTTTCCCCTTTGACTCCACAATCAGTTCTCTTCTTTGCTGCCAGGGGTGATGTTTCTTGATGTTGCTTCTTGTCTTACGTCTCTGTCTCCATGTCTGATCAAAGAGTGTACATATCTCTCCTGTTCCTTGATCTATCTTGAAAGAATGACTTGAAATGTTAGACTTTCTTTTGAGGGCCATCATAGGTATGGTCATTCTTCTCCTGGCCAATGGAAGTAACCCTTCCAAAAAGTTCAAAGAAAGTTCCTTCCCCCTTCATAAAAGGATGATTGATCTTCACCTCTCCAATGGTGTTGCCCTTTCTAATTCAAAGATAACTTTGTCATTCTTCATAAAGGGATGTGTGAAGTAAATGAATTTTTGCATTCAGTTTGTTGTCTCATTATCTTTCCCTTATTTTCTGTGATTCTATCCATGGCTTTCTAGATGAGATGGCTAGCTAGAGTGAAATGATCATTGGCCTGGGAATCAGAATACTTGAATAAGAGTCCTAATCAACCACTGACTAACTGTGGTGATGTTGCTCATGTCTTTATGGTCTTCTTTATGGTCCTCGGATTGCTCCTTTGTTTAAAAAATCTGGGGAACAGAACAACACATAGCTATTGAGGTACTGGTCTAGGTCTTGTTGTGACTTGTACTTACTGATGATAGGGCTGCTAGTGGACAAATTTGCTCCTGTGTTTATCATCAATATATCTATAAGTCTCTCATGTATTCACTTCATTCATCTCTTATTTTTTTTAAATTATTTTATTTGTTTTCAGTGTTCTACAATCACTTTCATATATCTTAATTTTTTCCCCCTCCCTCCCGTTCCTTCCTCCCTCCCTCCCCATTCCCTCCCTTTGATGGCATACAATCTTATATGGGTTCTACCCATAGATTCCTATTAAATACATTTTCACCTTAGTCATGTTGCATAGAAGAATTAAAATGAATGGGAGAAACCATAAAACAAAACAAAACATAATACAAAAGAAAATGGTCTGCTATTCTGCGATTCAATTTCATAGTTCTTTCTCTGAATGTTCCATCTCTTAATTTGATGGAGAGCTCTAATTAGCTTGTCCATTAGGCTAACACAACTATCTAGAGATATAACTAGAATTTAGCTCTTCCTGGATGGAGTGAGGTAGATTAGGCAGGTTGGTGGTCAGAGGATATCAGAGAGCACAGTGTCTTGTGCTCAGTGGCCAGGTTGTACTTATTTTTCTATCTTTCTCAGTGCTTTATATATCAAACTGCATTTTTTTTTTTTTGGTTAGGGGTGGGATGGGATGTCTGGACCTATGATTTAATTGAAGTAAAGAACTTTACCAAAGGTATCAGCAACTGTACTGAAATTTAAGGGTAGTTAGGTGGTACAGTGGATAAAGTACTGGGTGAGCTTGGAGTCAGGCATATCTGAGTTCAAAACTGACCTCAGGCACTCACTAGCTCTGTGACCTTGGGCAAGTCACTTAACCCTGTTTGTCTCAGTTTTTTCAACTGTAAAATGAATTAAAGAAGGAAATGGCAAACCATCCTTGACAAAAAAACCCCAGTGGGGGTCACAAAGAATCAGACAAGACTGAATAACAACTGAAACTTAAAATTTTAGAGAGTGGCCTGAGGGAACTAAGAGACAAAGTTTCAGATTCATTCTTTCTCTAGGCCACACAACCAGTATGTGTCAGGCATTGGATCTGGATTCCATTGTTCCAGTCTCTGAGGCAAACTCTCTATCCACTATTCCAGGGAGTCTTTTTGGATAGAATGGGTAATTCTCTTGATTGAATGAATGATGCTGTAGGGTAGAAACCTCAGTATTTTTTGATCTGCACATTCTGGCTGCGGATGAGACTTGCTTGGCTTTTCCATTAGTTCTCTCCATTTCCCACCAATCTACCTCAAAGAGTTTAGAGTTAGAACATTCAGAACCCTTTGTCTGGTTTGCTCAAAAATTGGTTTTTCAGTACATTGTACCTGCCACTTCACCCATATTGTGCGAGAGAGGACTCTAAGGTAAGTGAAATCATTAGCTGAGGATAGACTTCTTCTTTTTGAGGGATTCCTCACATTTAGGAGTTGGTGTAGGCTATTCAAGTACATGGGGAAATTGGAAGGAGAATAGGAGGTGGAGAGGTTAGTAGCAGAGTGGCACTCTACCCCTTTTATGTTCCACGGCTGAATTACTGAAATCGTAAGAATTAGAGATAGAAGGGACCTTGGAGATCTCCTACTTCAGACCCATGATTTTACAGATCAGGAACCATGACCCAAGAGATTGAAATGATTTGTTCAAGGTCACACTGCCAATAAAGAACAAAGCCAGCATTCAAACTCAAATTCTGTCTCCAAATCTAGGGCTCCAGCTAATATACTTCATTGCATCTCATCTGCTAGAAGTTAGCAGGTATTTTCTTCTTGCATCTGGAATAACTGAAAGAAAAATTGTACTGCATATTTACAGTGAACTTTAGTGGGAGCTATCAAGTTAAAAAGAATCTTTGGGATTGTTAATATTTTTGACAAAAATTAAAAAAAATCATGGATTCAATAGTTTGATCAAAACTCTTCTTGGATCAAAATTGCAATATTGTTGTGATCTTTAAAAAAAATTCCATTCTTACTCAGTTCAACTTCATCGAATTCAGTTCATTTCAATAAACATTTATCAAGCTTCTGCTCTGCGCAAAGTACTGGGATGCCTGATGACATTAAACAAAGGCCTTCCAAGCTCCTTAAATCCTCCTGTGTGCTCTGGGGCTATTTGATACTAGAAAAGAAGAAAACTAGGCAGTCTCAGTTTAAAAAAAAGATACAGGAACAGCTTTAAACTTATAAAGTGGCTCATTGTGAATTCAACTTGAACTTTATCCAGGGGTTAGGGTAAAAAGTTTCAATCTTTCTCTAAGTTAGACATTAGAAAGTTGAAAGTTGCTGTTTGAATTTAAGGAATTATTTGCCCTAATTTTTCATTCTAACTGGAGAGGACATAGCCATTAATGAATGAAAGAAAAGTAAAAATAATCTTTTTGATTGTTAAAAGACTAAGAAATTACATGCCACATTGGAACTGGGATCCATTCAGTCTAATATTTCATCTCTGATGATGGTTCCAAGTATTATAATAGAGCATGGAGATTAAATGAGATCATATATGGAAAGTACTTGGTGAAGTATAAAAATGCTATATACATACATATATATATATGTTTATACATATATACACACATATCTAAATGATTACCAGCATTATTGATTATTGAGAGGTGTCATAGTGGAGTGAAATGGAAGCTGACCTTGAAGTCAGGAAGGTCGGGGTTCAAGTCATACTTCTGATACAAATTGGCTGTGTGACCCTAGAAAAGTCACTTAACCCCTCAGTGTTGTAGGCAACTGGCTATGTACCTAAATTACAGAGAAGGTGCTTGCTTGCACTGGTGGAGGTCGTTTTCTCACCCTGGAACTCACTATACCAATAAAATCACAGATCTAATCTCCATTCTATTATTAATTATTAGCATTGTTAATACTAGCTTTTTTCCTCAATACCAACCCTGCAAAAGCTAAAACTGTTTCCTCCCCAAACCTCTAGCTTTCTAATCTGTTGTGATAAGGTCCCAGAGCTGAAACAAGTATGGTACAACCTGGACTTTATTTCCAGATGCCAGTATACAGAAGGAACATACTCCTTTTGGGGAAAGCACTTCCTCCTGCTGTCAGCCACCAATTCTTGCATCTTGCCTCTTGGTTCTGTGCAAGCCTGTGTGGCCATGTTGTATGATCATACCCATGCCTTCAATCCCAGGTCCCATTTCTTTGGTACTTTTTTCTTAGGGTCTTCCTTATTTCCTAACTCTTACATACAGGAAGAGTATTCTGGTTTTTCTGGAGGGCAGGTGGTTCCCTGTGTCGGAGGAACTACATTGTTGGACCATCGTCTGGACCACCAACCTTCTCCTCCTGCCTACCCCAACTGAATTGAACCCAGTCACAAGAATTTCTGTTAATAGTTCTTCTGGATACATGTATTTAACTAAATTCTTCTTGAACCTATTTATCTTTCCAGCCTGAACTACCTCTTTGGATAACTAGTTTCATAAGTTTATTTCCTTAATGAAATAGAGCCTCCTTTTTATATGTTATAAATGAACATTTTCAAACTTTAAGGAATTTTTTCTAGTCCTAGGGTTCAGGATTCTAACTCATGATTTTGGTCAGCTTTGATTATATCCCTCATTATCCTTCATGTTGCTAGACTCAAGTACTGATCTTAAAAAAATCGAAGCATTATGGATTCTTTATTTCACAGGAGAAGGAAGAATTGCTCAGTTTCTCATGTGGGTGCTTATATTTCAGAGCTGATTAGTTAGCTATCATAACTGTCAGGCAGAAGCTACTTGAATGTCCTTCTCCAACCAAATGAAGTTCTGTGACCACATCTTTGCTAATTCCATGACCATACAAACTGATGAAGAGAGCCCTTCACAGTTATTTTTTTTCTGACCCTGTTCTCAGCCTTAGTGGTTTGTCAGCTAATCAGACTTACGTGATCATCAAGCTTCATCCTACCTGAGGCTCTTTATTTCTTTTGATTCAAGTATTGGCAAAGATAGAGAAACACAAGTCCTTGAAGGCACCTGGTCCCATCCAGTCACTGACAAGGGAGATGTGAGGCGAAATTGTTCTCAGAAATGCAACTAAATTGTCCATGCATCTGTCACCATCTGGAGAAGAGAGAAAAATTTGGGAAACGAACAATGGTGCTTTTGAATTCTGCTAATTAACTACTTTGGGCTACGTAGATCTTGAGTGTTACACGGTTGACGTACAAAGGAGCTGGGCCAAGGATGATACAAAAACAGAGGGTGCCCACGCCAAAAGAAGCATTTACCTGTAGGCCAATTCAATTAAAACTATACAATTGAACAAAAATACGCAGTTGGTTTTGTTGATGATACTAACAGTTGTCTCTGGGTCTGCACAACCCTCCCCAAAGTAGATATGATAAGTGTTTGGAGAACTGCAGTTAGCTCCAGAGCAAATCTCAAATTTTCTGCAGGATTAGAAACATCATAGTTTCCTATTTCAGTGATGTTTTTTGTAGCCATGCACATAAAATATCTATCATATGTCATATGCTCATCTTATATTTTTAGTGGAATTTACATTCAGATGGGGATAATTCTACCAAAATCAATGAAAAAATAGCAAAATGGTTTTGAGGTAAGGCGTGCTAGATTTGGGGTTAGGAGACTCCCTGCTGGGAACTTTAAAAAGTTATTTCATAATTCTAGGTCCAGTTTCTTCATTTTGAAAATCAAAAAGGTTAGACTATGTGAATGAAGGAAATGTGGTGCAATGAAGGAAAACCAGCTTTGGAATCGGAGACCTTCCACCAAGAACCCTGCAAGGTCATCCTGCAGAGCTTAGTTCACCTTTTGGGGTCTCTGGTTCCTTTAAAATTAGGGGCTGGCTTAAGCCAGGTTCTTAACCTTTTTATAAACCCCTTAGCAGTCTGGTAAAATCTATGAACCCCTTCTCAGAATAATATTTTGTTCAAAATAAGATACTTAGCATTCCTAAGGAAACCAAATGTATTGAATTACAGTTGACAAAACATTAAAAAAAAACTCAATAACTCCAGGTTGAGAACTCCTACCTGGACTAAGGTCCTTCCAACTCTTAATCTATGATCCTCTAGGCATTATATATTTCTAGGTGACAGTTAGGCAGCACTGTAATCAAGTGCTGGACCTGAAGTCAGAAAGACTGAGTTCGTATCTATCACTTGCAGCTGTGTGATCATGGGCAAAATCACAACCTCTCTGGGCTTCTCAGGTTCCTCAGATGTAAAATATGGACAACAATCATTGTCATATCTGACTTCATAGGATTGCCATGAGAATTGCATGAAAGCACATGTGCTTAACATCCAGTACCTTCAAACAGCATAAATGAGAATGAGTATAAAAATTCCCTCCAGATGAACTGAAAGTTAAAGCATATCACCACTGCTGGTTTTGGTTTTGTTTTTGCATTTTCACACTTGTCATTGGTTGCTTCCTTACAGAAGCCAGTTGGAATTCAATAAAATAAGTTAGATTCAGTCAAATAATTAAATTAGGTTTTTTTTTTTTAATTGGCATGGAGGAATCTGCAAAGCATCATGGATCAGGAGCTAGAAAGGAATGTTGGAGCTGCCTAATCTGACCTATTCTTCACAGATGAGGAAACTCTGGCCCACAGAGACTGTCACATAAAGAGAATTAAACCAAGATCCTCCCAATTCTCCTCCAAATCCATCCCACTTTCTGCTTCACCATACTGTCTCTGTGACACCGAATTATGGTTTTGATAAAACTTCTCAGTTTTTAAACATACATTTGTTTGTGTCCCTTTAGGGCTGTTTGGACTCCAAAGTTCAAATTATTTGGCCACTTGTTTAATCGTGTCTAACTCTTTTTTTCCCAGTTTGGGGTCTTCTTGTCAGAGATACTGGAGGGATTTTCTATTTCCTTCTCCAGCTCATTTTACAGATGAGAAAGCTGAGGCTAACAGGGTTAAGTGACTTGTCCAGGGTCACACAGCTAGTTAGTGTCTGAGGCCAGACTTGAACTCACCAAGCTGGGTTTTCCTAACTCCAGACCCAAAGTTCTATTCACTGTTTCACCTAGAGGGCCATTTTACTTCATTCCAAAGCAACCCAAAGTATTTTAAAAAGAATTGTGTTTTTTATCATGCCAACTTTTTTTTTTTTAACATGGCAAGAATGAAAATATGCCTTAAATGGGGTGCGCTTCCATTCTTTGGGAAAAGAACGTCATTTCTATTATTACCTTGAGTTATTCTATTTCATGGAGAGAAATAATAATCATAGAACTCTAAAATAATTGAGCTGGCTGGCACATTGAGTGAGCATCTAGCTTAACTTTCACCTTGAAGACAAATGCAGGGTTCCCTCCACTATCCAAGAGAGAGAGTTGTTTAAAGTGTCAAGTATTTCTCAGACTAGAAGACTCTTGGTAACCCCTCCTAGGGACATAGATATCACATAATCTTGAACTGACATAGGATTATTAGGATTCTATTCAAGTATATATATGTACATGTATGTTAGTGTCACTCACACAATAGTTGGTATCTACATAGTCATTATTTACCTACAATTACAGGTTGTAGCATCAGAATAATCACTACTGGGTAATTGCTTTGTCGTAGCAATATACCTATGGTTATAGCTACCGTGTAAATTATAACTTTTTAATCTCATAATTATAGTGCAGAATAAAGGCACCAAAGAGGTGGAGATATAATTGCTAATTGCCAAACAGTGCAGTGGGACTTTATTTATTTCCTATCATGACAGTTTAACTGCAGAGTATAAAGTAAGTAGTGTAATTTAAGAATGATTTGCATATATCTAAGTCACAGACATTTCCTGGCTTTTTTTAGTTGGTATTTCAACGAGGCTGTACCCAAGTTCACAAATTCCATGCAAATATTCACTGCCTGCCTTTGGCCCCTTGTAGTGATTTACGTTAGAACACACATTAATATGGGTATTTTTCTCATAGATAAGACTTGCTCTGAGTGATGTCCTTAGGAAGAAAAAGTAGAGATCAAAGGTTATAGGTTTAAGGAAAAGAATGTGAAAATCTATGAAGTATTTGGATCAATGTTAGAAAATCCTGGTAGAACATTTAGCTGATTTAGTTAAACATTTATTTAGTTCAACAAATATATGCTTAGTAACTATGTTTAGGTTATTGTTGTAAGAGCTGGTACTGGATGTCTCAGCATCAACATTTTAACTAAGTTTATATCTGGGAGACTATAAGCTCTCTGAGGGCAAGGACAGTTAGCATACTGTCTTTTTTTTTTTTTATTTTGAAGGAGGAGGGAGTCTGGAACTATGGTCTCCATGTTGTGGGGAATTTATAGCATGGAATCCCTCTCCAACTGGTCTGCAGTTTGTAATATTAAGAGACTTGCCTGATGCCCAAAAAAGTTAAGTGATCCATGATCACACAGCAAATAAACATCACAGGTAGGACCTGAAATTATGTCGTCCTAAATACGAAGCCAGCCAAGTAAATGCTTAAGAAATGCTTATTGGATTAAACTAAACCGAATTTACTTAATCTTAAGAACATTAACCAAGAGAAGTGTTTTCCCTTTGAAAATATTAGCACATGTTGGCCATTCTTATAAGAATGTTAGCCATTTTTATTATAAAGCGTAAAAGTATATGTTTACAAACCCCGTCTCCCCCCAGGGGGATTATTCTATCAGGCAGGGATGGGGAAAATCTCAAGGGAATTCATTTTGCAGGGTATGATTTTACATTTGAAAAAATAATTATTTCCCCTCCTACATTTCAAGTCTGCAGGTTGTTGTTCTATACTACAGAAAAGGACTTGGTCATCAAGAATGTCCAACAAAAAGTTAACTGGGCCAGATATTTCTTTGACTGAAATATTCCATTTATTAGATCAAAAGTCTAATGTCTTCCACAGGCACTAGCTAATAATCCAGGCCTGATCTTTTGTAAAATCATAGATGTCGTGAAATATCCTCTGACCTATTTTCAGTGCTGCAAGTGGAAACTACCACCACAATTCTACCTACAAAGAGGTTGAAACAAGTCAGAAATCATAAGGCACCCCATCTTTAGACAAATGAAAGAGAACATGTTCTAAAATGTTATGCTTTTTTTAAAACATAAATACATGGAGAATAGCTTTATTATGCTCAACTTATTTCTGAGATCAAAGCCAAGTACAAGGATAAGATAGACTATGAAAGCACTACAAAGTATAAAGAACTCATGTCTACAGTTTTAATACTGAAAATAAAAGACTTTCTATTCTTTCTCAGAGTCCTTAACTCTGCCTCCCTGGAGATTGTGGACTACTTTATACCCTGCACTTGTGCTTAATTTACAAAACCCAGGTATCAGCTACTAGACAGCAGCTTTGCATAGTGAATAGAGTTGGACTCTGAATCAGGAAAACCAGGTTCAAATCCTCCCACTAACATCTACTAACTGTATGATTCTAGGTAAGCCATTTAAGCCCTTTGACCATCAGGCAACTCTCTAAGACTTCTGTACTCAGTTATAGAAGGGTCACAATCTCTCTTGGTGATGGGAATTTCCACACCAGCAATTACGTACACTCAGACCTTCATAAATTCTCAATGGATGTACCAAATAGTAAAATATCTCCTTGTAGGCTACAAAACTTACAGTAATCATCCTCAGTGGTGTTCAAAAATTGTTGTTTGCCATTATTTTTTTGGGAGAGAAGATACCCCTGAGTTGGAACTATGAGGACGAGAGCTGATTAAAATAAGAAGTGTAGTCAGACATGCAATCTAGACAGTGGGTAAGGAGATTTCAAAGCGTGAAGATGAAGAGTGTGCAAGATACATTAGACTAATATTTTGAAGTTCAAGTAACTGAAGATGATTTATAAGAGAGGGGCAAAGTCCTACAAGAACTGTGCCACAATTGTTAAAAGGACAGAATGGGCAGAGGAGAGGTGATAAATAGTAAGGACCACAACAGCAAAAAAGGTTGTTTATATTGGGTTTTTGATGTTTATTTTGTTATTTTGTATGTTAAGGACAAGAGGACAATGAAAGAATGGACAGGAGCAATACTCTGGGAGAACAGCAAGGACTACATTGGGATGGAATTTGGAGGTATGCCATTTGGATTAGGGGGACTCAATTCCTTCCATGCCTTAGATTTGCTGGTTCTGTGACTGTGGGAATGTAACTTTGTCCTGAATCACAGCATTGCTAGTACCTAAGGAGACTTCATTCAAAACATTTGGGTACACACAGAGTATCAAAGAATCTTATAAAAATAAATCCATGAGTATGGCTTCAACAGATTATACAGTTTTGGTTTTTCTTCTGGTGATATCCCTTGTCAAAGCCTTATTTTCACAGTGTTTATTAGCCTAAACCCACTGTGCTTTGTTGTTTCTCTTATCTGTTTGAAAGGCAACATTTTAAGATGAGATCCAAAATGGTATAGACCCTATTTAAAAAAATTAATAAACTAATAAAATATTAAAACTGACTTGTAATAAAAAAGAGATATGTCTTTAATTCAATACTTTATTCAGGGCTTGGAATGAGAAATATGAGACTAAAAAAATTCCCAGTAGCATACTATAGACACTATATAGTGAACTTCCTGCTAATGTAATAATTAATGATGTTATAATTAATAACTAATGCTGCTTCTACCTAGGTTGAAATTCACATCCTGGTCTCAGCGGATGCATTTATTTCAATCTGACTTCAATAGCTAAAGCTGCATTTCATGATTTCTTTGGGGTTAAAGAGAGACTATGTTTAGAGGCATACAGAGCCTAGAACCCTATGGAATCTAAAAAGCTTGACTTGACCAGGAGGGAAACATGTACTGGAACATATTGTCAATAACTTATTTAGGCAAGCTGACCTAGGAGAGGTTATGCTTTCTGAAAATCTCCTTGGTGAAGGAAAATAGAGTTTTCTATGAATAGAAAGAAGGACCCCAGGGCTAGGGAATGGTTTAGCTGGGAGGAATTAATAATAAAGAATGGATGATGACATGAAAGAACCTCAGGAGGTTTCCCTAAAACTGGATAAGCATCTCAACTCTTTGTCATTAGCTAATTGAAACTGACGATCAAAACCGCCAATGCTAATTAGTAAAAATCCATAGCTCTCTGTGAAAGCAATACCTAGATTTATTTTGCTTTTTCCAACCATGGAACTCCAATACTAATTACAAACTTCTATTTTTTTTTTCTACATAAAGGCATTGTATGAAATGTCCAAGGTTGCTAGATTCAAATGAATTCTACAGTGTTTTGTTGAAAGAAAAGAAACACATCCAAATTTAACCATGGCCTGGGCTTCCTTGCTCCATCAGTCACAAAATAAATTAGATGGGTCAATCGTTGTAGATTTAATCTCACTGTGAACTGAAAACATAGTAGCTCTCCCTGCCATTGGAGTATCGTCAAGCATACGGTGACCCCCCGGTGAACTGGAGGAGAAGAGGGATCGCTAGCAGGTGCAGTCTGATAGAACTCAATGTTGCATTCAAGTTTATTCTTGGGACCATTCTGAGAACAGCAGTATTGTGTTTTGAACCAAATACCCCAGGGCTTTCCCCTACATTCTCACAATTACCTGGGCAAGACACACACACACACACACACACATACACACACACGCACACACAAGACAGAGAGGAGGAGGAGGAGGAGGGAAAGAGAGAGCAAGGGAGGTAGAGTGGGGAACCCCGGTCAAGGGCAGTTCAGATGAAAAGCAAAGATTGGCACAAGTTACTGAATAGAAAAGCCAACTGAATTTTTTTGAAACAGAAAAAAAAGAAGAAAACATCCTGTTTAATAGAAACTAATTGCTCTCCACCTCCCAGTGACATAGATAGCCCAAAGCCAGTACAAGCTATTTGGGCAGCCCTTTGTAGAGAATGAGGGAGAGAAATGCCCTTGTCCTGAGAAGATCCGGGCTGATTTCATTACCCTGGGCTCTCTGACGATCACAGAACAAGCCTGGGGGAGGAGGGAGGCTGCCCTGTGCTGGGCAGAGAGGTCTGTGGCACTTGAAGGTTAGGGACTGCTCTGCAGCACAGGACGTTCGCAGGAAGGAGGGCTTGATGGCGGTCAAGCTACCATGAATAGGTGTTTGCCTGGCCTGCTGGTTTTTGGATGAATCGAGGCAGAGAGCTACTCATCCTTCAGTGGCTGCCCAGGAAGCATGGCTAGTAGAGAAAGAGGCCCTTTAAACTGAGCTGAGCCATCGCAGGCTGGTCCGCAAGAACACGTCTCCTTCAGACGTCCCTGAGCGCACCCATTAGGGAGGGCTGGCATTTTGAAAGGTCAGAGTGGAGTGCATTAGAACATATTTATGAACTGACCAGAGCCAGATTTTTAATTTTGATCGTAAAAGAGCAAGTAAAAAAATGCAGAACTCTAATTGGTTGCTGACAGATGCTAGGCATGATCTTTTTTCCCTCCTTTTCTTTCCTTCCTTTTCTTTCTCTCTTTTGTCCTTCCTTCTTCTCTACCTTTTCTTCCTTCTCTTTCTTTCTTCTTCCTTCCTTCTCTCCTCTTTTCTTTCTTTTTTCTTTGTTTTCTCCCCTCTTCCGTTCTTCCTTCTTTCCTTCCCTCTCTTCCTTCCTTTCTTCTTTCCTTTTCCTTCCTTCCTTTTTCTTCCTTCATTCTTTTCTCTTATTTCTTCCTTCCTTTCTTCCTTTTCTTTCTTTTTTCTTTGTTTTCTTCCTTCCTTCTTTTCTTTCCTTCCTTCCTTCTCTCTCCTTCCTTCCTTCCCTCTTCCCTGAGTCTTGGGCTCAGGAGAATGACCAACCGTCAGATATATTGGGAACTTGCACAGGTATGATGGTGAGAACAAGAATGGGTCCACCTCACCTCACTCAGCAGCATGGGAAGGTCTTTAAGCTGGTTACCCCATTCTCCCTACACACACACACAGTTCAGGGTTTCCTCTTCTTGTTAAATGATACCTGAAATTGTTCCATAAGGTTTTATCCCTTTGCTTTAAAGTTTTCATCTACAGATAGTCAAATCCTATGGAACTTCTTAGTTAAATTTTGGTAGAAATGAAGGTTCTGACAATAGATTTTTGTGGGAGAGTGGAGATGATAGAGGGAAAATAGCAGTGAAGTTAGGGCATGAGTAGGAAGACCTGAGTTCTAGTCTTCATTCTGCAATTTACTAGCTTTGTAACCGGAGGCAAACTACCTCATCTCCCTAACCCTCAAATTCCTCATTTCCAAAATGGACATAATAATATTGCACTATGATTTCTTTATAGGGCTCTTTAAAGCATCAGATGATATAATGGATATAAAAGTGTTTTGTGAACTGCTTGATGTAGTAGAATAAACCCTGGATTAGGTCCACAAAACGTAAGTCTCAGCATCCTCATCTCAAAATGAGGATATCTTCATCATCATCACCATCATCATCAGTAATGTTACTGTTATTCTTCACAGGGTTTGTTGTGAGGAATACACTTTTTAAAACCTGATATAGAAGGAAAATATAACATATCAACAGAGACAAATATAAGAGGTTAATTATTACTGTAATTAAAGAATTTTTATGGAGAGAGGTTCCAAGACAAGTTTTAAGGATTTTACAGTTTTTCTGAGAAAATTTGAAAATATCAAGGACTGAACAATGCACCCAGTTCCTCACAGCTTAGGCCCAAGGGTAGAATGTCTGTCTGTCTGTCTATCTATCTATCTATCTATCTATCTATCTATCTATCTATCTGTCTGTCTGTCTGTCTGTCTGTCTGTCTGTCTGTCTGTCTGTCTGTCTATCTATCTATCTATCTATCTATCTAATCATCTATCATGTATCTCTTTCTCTTTCTCTGTCTGTCCATCTACCTTTCTATCTCTCTATGTCTATCTGTCTGTCCATCTATCTGTCTACATCTATCTGTCCATCTGTCCATCCATCTATTTATCTATCTGTATATAAATCAATAAATATGCATGTATATAAATATAAACCTTTTCCTGAAGGGTCAATAAGCTTCATATTTATTTCTTCTCATTAATATTATAAAAGAAAGGCAACTATTTAATTTATTCTTCCTCTTCAATGCCTACTATTGCTAGCTGACATCTCAATGAATCAGAAGGCATTTTTAAAGTGTCTATTATATATATTCCCAGTATCGTATTAAATGCTGAGCATACAAAGAAAGGCAAAACAGTCTTTGCCCCCAAGGATTTACGTACTAATGGGAGAAACAATATGTAAATAACTATGTATATGCATATATATAATATTTATAAATAAGCGTAAGTACACATGGTATAAGAGAGTTAATCCTAAAAGGGTAAACTCAAATGGCTGGGGCCTTTCTGCAGAAAGAGTTGAGTCTCAGAAGAAGTCAGAGCTGTCAAGATCCATAGGAGAGGAGGAGGAGCATTCCAGGTAGAAGGAAAAGCACAAAGCAGCTGAGATGGGATTTGGAGCATTGTGTGCAAGGAGCAATGAGTGGGATGTTCTCATTGGACCACAGAGTGCATGGAGGGGAAGTGGAGTTGAAGGGTAGGAAAGGGATAGGTTGTGAAGAGTCTTAGATGCCACACAGACAACTTTGTAGTTGATTCTGCAGATCACAGGGGACCACTGGGATTTATTGATCTAGGAAGTGGCATGGTAGGCCTTATCTTAGGAAAGTCACTTTGGCAGCTTAATGGAGGAAGGATTATGGTAGAGAGAAACCTAAGGTAAAGGAATCAAGTAGGAGGTTATTTCAATAGTCCAGAGGAGTGGTCCAAGCGAGGGTACGTGCTGAGAAATGTTGTGAAGGTAGAAATGACCAGAAAGAGCAAGGGATGAGTGAGAGTAAGAGAACACTGATGCTGTGCCATGTTGCTTTAAAGTTAACGAAGAACTTTTTATACAATATTGCTTGATGACTTTGGGTAAAGTCATTTAATTTCTTGGGTACTTAGGTGATGTGGTGGATAGTATGCAGGGCCTGGAGCCAGGAAGACCTGAGTTCAAATCTAACCTCAGACACTTACTTAGAGCTGTATGACTTTGCACATCACTTAACCTAGTTTGCCTCAGTTTCCACTTCTGTAAAGGTAACTGGAGAAGAAAATGGCAAACCACTCCAGTGTCTTTGCCAAGAAAACCCCAAATGGGTCACAGAGTCAGACACAACTGGAACAACAACAATTTAATTTCTATGGCCCCTCAGGGTTGGCAAACCACATATAGCCAGAGGTAGTTTGCTGACCCCTGAATTGGATGATCTTTAAAGGCCCCTTACAGCTCTAAGAGTCTATTAGTCTGTGATTGTCAGCAATGGGCAGCTCTTTGAGGTCTTTAATACCCATATTCCGAATGAGGAAAATGAGACAGTGAGGTCTTTGTTGAAGCTTATACAGCTGGTAAATGGCATAAGCTGGCTTCACATCCTGAACTTCTTACTCCAAATCCAATATTCTGGACATTCTCTTTCATTGGGGGAGGTTTCAGCAGTCTACTGTCTGGCAATGAAGAGAGCAGCTCCTTTGAAAACTGTTGTTGGTGTTGGTCTAGGTTAACTACTGGGTTTATACTCTCTTAGAATTAATCCAAGTAGATGAAGAAACAGAATACTTCTACTTCTATGCTATCATCCATTCCCTGTTTTCACATGGAGATTTTTTACTCTCTCCTTCCTTCCCCCTTCCCACTGAAAATCTTCAGTCTCAGTCTGACTTCCTTCTGCTACTAAATTATATCTCTTAGCCAGCTCCCTTCATCACATACTTTGTGAATAAAAACTAATTTCATTAATGAGCATACCATAAAGGAAATAAAATCTACTGTCCTCACCTCTAAAAGAAAAATGAATTTAAAAAATCAAGTATTAATGCTTTTTGGATTATATGCCCCTTAGAAAGAAAGAAATATAGTAAGTACATTTATTAAGCACTTACTCTGTGCTAAGTACTATATTAAGAGCTTTACAAATATCTCATTTTATCCTCATAACAGTCCTGGGATGTAAATGCTATTATGATCCTCATTTTATAATTGAGGAAACCGAGGCAGGAGGTAAGTGGCTTGCCCAGGATTACAACAAATTACACAACTAGTAAGTGTCTGGGACTGTATTTGAACTCAGGTCTTCCTGACTCCAGGCCCAGTGCCTTATGTACTTTGTCTTCTACTGTTCTTGAGATAATCTGAGCTAGGATTCCCCTCAACACAAATAATTTAAAGGCAACCATATTTGACTCATTATTAGTAACAAGAAGAACCCTTTTATCACATTAGTCCTCCAAGGCTTTGATATTTCAAAACATCCATGACTTTATCAGTGTAGGTACCTCCTTCACTTAGAAAGACTGAAGCTTCACTATTACATGATTTCTTGAGTTTCTGTAGCCATTTTTATCACCATGCAGCCAACTCTCCAATGATGGGCATCTTCCAACATAACTTGGCCAGTAGTAGGTTGATAGTTCCTCCCTGGGTAGATGATACTTAAAACCTTTCTAGCTTGGAAGAACTATCAGCTCAGAGAACCTCAGAGTCATCACCCCTGGGCTATGATGAGATATCAGAGGATTACTTTGAGGCTAATGCTTTTCCATGATTATGTCCTAATCTGTGCAATGATAAACCATGGTTTGCATTATAAAACATTATCTATATTTCTTAAGAAGTTTCATTATAATATAATATATTCAGAGACATTCTTTTATTAGATTTTAAACAAAAGGCCTATGAACCTCTTTCCTTAGGTTTGCACAGAACACTGTCATTAATGTAAAAAGAAACCTGACAAAACCAGACAAAGATTCAAAGCATCATTCCAGAAGCTCAGCCTTGCAATTAGTCTGGAAGGAAAAATCAATTCATATTAATTGCCATGATCAGATTTCAACTACGGTACACAAGACTGATTGAGTCTGTTATATTTGGCCATGCTAGTTAGACAATAATGATAAACATTTATTACATGCCTACTATGCAACAGGAACTATGCTAATAGGGAGAATACAAATAAGAACCCTCTGTGCTTTACTCCTTCTCCTTTTCTAAACCCTCTGCTTTCTAGCTCTGACCAGATTATTCAACTGAAGTTGCTCTCTCCAGTATTCCCAGTGATATGTTAGTTGCCAAATCTAATGGCCTTTTCTTGATTCTCATCTTTCCTGACTTCTTGCAGGCTTCGGCTCTGTTGGCCACCTTCTCCTCCCACCTTCTCCTCCCAGAGACTATCTCCTCTCTTGGTTTTTGTTTCCCTAGTCTTTCTTGGTTTCCATCTTACCTCTCTGATCACTCTTCATCATCCTCTGCCAGATCACCATCCATGTTGTACTCATTGTGTCTGTATTTCAAGGCTCTGTCCTGGATCTCCTTCAATTTTCTTTCTACATTCTCTCACTTGGTGACCTCACAAGCTTGTATGGGTTTAACAATAATCTCTTGGAGTGCAGATGACTCCAAGATCTATATATTCAACACTTTTCTCCCTTTAAAGCTCTTCTCTTGCATTAACAATCAAGTGGGTATCCCATATGCATCTCAAACTCACCATGTCCAAAATAGAACTCATTATCCTTACCCTAAACCTTTCTTTCTTTCTAACTTTACTATTATTCTCAAAGGCAGCACTGTCCTTCCAGTCATCCAGGTTAACAATCCCAGCATCATCTTCCACTCCTTCCTCTCACTCACTCTACTTACGTAATCATTTCTGTCTTCACAATGTTTCTCAAAAATCTCTTCTCTACTCACACCGCCACCCCTTGCCACCCCCTGATCCAGGCTCTTATCAGCTCTCACTCGGAATATTGTAAGCACCATCTCTTTAGTGTCTCTGATTTGTCTCTCTCCATTTGGATTCATCCTCTGATAAGCCACCAAAATGATTTTCCTAAAGTATAGGCCTGACCAGGTTACATGTACCATCCTCCTCTCTCTACCATTGGGTCTATATTCCCTCTAGGTTCAACTATAAAGTTTTCTGTTTGGTGTTCTAAGCTTTTTTTTTTAACAACACGGTCCCAATCTACCTTCCCACTCTTCTTTCCTATTATTTCTTCAGGAACTCTGTGATCCAGGCATACTGGTCTGCTCACTGTTCAGCACACATGATGGGAAGAACCTTGGTGATCTCGGGCAACTCACTTTCTGTCCCTGGGTCTCAGTTTCCCCCTTGTAAAAATGAAGACTAGATGGTCTCTGAAATCCCTCCCAGCTCTAGGGCTAAATAACCATCTTGATTTATTTCAGAGCTCCAGCTATTTTGGAGTTAAAAATTGTGAAGAAATTTGGACCACAGGACAATGGTCCCATGAGAGAATGTAGCCCAATTGTCAGAGACAGGTAGCCCTGGCACCTTCTAACTTATGAAGGGATCAGGCAAGGTGAGATTTAAGATACTTTCTAGTCTCAACACCCTATGATGCCCACGAACTCACTGACTATCAAAACTTCCCAAAGTGACTCCCACTTCCTCCTTAAGTCCTGGATCTTTGACCCAGGTAATGGAATTTGTCCTATAATCCTCCTTTGACATTGACTTCCTGAGCTCTCATGCCAGCTCATCTACCTTGAAATTGGGCCAATTACCCACCATGGGTATACTTCATTTTTATTCATTGAAATTATTGATGCATCAGTTTCTCTTTGGGGAAATATTTTCTCCCCACCCCAAATGTGCTGGGAGAAAGGGAAGCAGTAGGGAAGCACATTTTATTCCATCTCTACATGACCTTAGTTAAATCATGGTTAGAACAAGCAGAGCATGACTTTAGAAATGAAAAGAAAGAACATAGTTTCTGACTCACATGATTAAAAACTGTCCTCCTAAAGTGAAGATATCTGGTCATTCAAGGAAATACATTGTTGAAGATGCACTATGGGACCCTGGATGGAGTGTTGGAACTGGAGGCAATAAGCTCAGTATCATTTATGAAGCAGTTAATCTGTGCCAGGCACTGTGCTAAGAGCTCGGGGCACCAGAAAGGCAAAATTAATTCCTGCCCTCAAGGAGCTTATATTCTAATTGGGGAGAAAACATGTATGTAAGTATATATATATATATATATATATATACATATATATGTGTGTGTGTGTGTGTGTGTGTAATACATACACACATACATATATGTATATATACACTTATTTATGTATACACAAGGAAATAGAAAGTAATCTCATAGAGAAGGTACTAGTAGCAAGAAGGACCGAGAAAAGCCCCTTGCAGAAGTTATACTGAAATGTCTCTGAAAGAACATTCCAGGTAGAATGTGCAAGAAACAGCTTGCAAACCAGTGAAGTTGGATTTTAGGGTGTGTGAAAGAAGCCAAGTGTAAAAAGATGGATGACAAGATAGCAGGGGGTCAGGTTAACTTTAAATGTCAAACAGGCACATGGAGGTCTGGGTTTGTAGCCTTCCTCCAGCACTTGCTGGGTGTGTCACAGGGCGGGCATTTGCAGTTGTTTGAGCCCATTTGTAAAATAAGGATAACAATATTTGTCATAGATGATTGTTGGGGGGGGGCTCAAATGAGGCACTGTATCACAGTACCCTATACATTTTAGCTGGCCTAATTTCGTTCCTTTGAGCCTCAGTTTCCTCATCTGAAAAATGGAGCTAATCATTTTTGTACTACCCATCTCACAAAGTTGTTGTGAAGGGAGTGTTTTGAATCTTAATGTCTTCTTAGCCAGATCCCTGGATTGGCAGTAGTGGAATGGATAAATATTTTTGGATTCAGCAGTCAGAGGACCCACATTCATTTTTATTGAGCAGTGGATCTTAGAGTAACCAAAAATTACTGGAAGGGATTGCATAATTATTGTTTTAACATTTTCTCTCTTATTTGTACTTTGGGAAGGGGAGTTTTGCAAAATTCCAAAGGTGTTAAGTAATAAATGCTTAAGAACCAAATAAACAGGAATTATGGCAATTCTTTTCCTTGAAAGGCAATTTGACTGAAAGAAAGAGAAAACTCATGTAAGTACAAACAGCTGATCAGAATTTCTGGCATGTTTCCCACAAATTCTGCAAAGAATTCTCCCACCATTGAGTATGGAGCTATCAGACACAGTAGGACTTTAAAAACTTACTATATATTTCCCTTTGGATTTATGAGTTATCCAGTAAACCTTGATTGGAAACATATGGCAGCAGGCATAGGCAGGGACACAAATGATGTATTTTGGAACTTTGTCTTGATTCCTAATTACTCTAAGATCTATTGGACAGTAAAAATTGTGTTTTGATTCTTGGACTGTTGTATTCATGAGTCTTTATTCACTTCCACCAATCTTGGTATCTGGAAAGAAGCAATTCATGGCTTATTTTTATATATTATTATGTGGCTTGTGAAGCACTTGAAACCTTCCTGAGAGGTAGGTAGTCCATTTTACAGATAACAAAACAGAGGCTCAAAGAGGTTAAAGTGATTTACTCAATATACTTCCCCTCCCTCCCCTCAGTTTATAACTAGAAGAACTGTGATCCAAGTACAGACATTTTGACTCCAAAGCCACTGGACCAAAAGGACCAAAGAAGTATCTTAGATCCCTCCTGTATTCCCTCATGCAGAACCACTCAATCCACTTGGTACAAGAAACAAATATTTATCAACCACTTGCTATATGGAGGACACATAAGTTATTCTCTCTAGCTTGTAGGAGTAACATCTACCGCATAGATCCAAAGAGCAGGCTTGTCCTGCTGTCAGCTATGGCCTCCTACATCATTATGCCAGCACTTAATATTGTACCATATGAGTCTCCACTCATAGGACATTTAAGGCATCAAATATAAGCCCCACCCAAGTGGTAGAGCTGTTGGGTTTAAAAGGTGCAGACATTTCTAAATGGACCACAGGGCTTCCATCATTATGCACCAGCATATCAGTGATATGATTTCTTGTCGTTTTCACAATGGGTTACCCGTCAGGAAATCCTCCAGTAGCCACTGTTGACATTCTGTCATTCAGTACTGGTGTTTCTCAGTCTTCATTATGATAGGCTGTTTAAAATATACTTAAAGATCCATCCTTTTAAGTCATCCTTTTAAGAAAAGCCTATGGGTACCAGATTAAACAGGGCTTACAGCTGAAACCATTCTTTTCTTTATGACACATAGTAAGTGGTAGGTAATCCTCATCTTAATCTTCTGGCTGCTCAGCTTGGCTTATAGTAACTGATACTCCTGTGACTGTTACAAATGCTTATTATATTACCTTTAGAACTGAACTCTTCTTCCTGTTTCTTTCCTAATGGAATGTCACATAAAGGCACCTTGAAGTTGACCAGAGTCTCTTGAGATGTGGTGCTGAAGAGAAAATTCGATTTCCCTTAAGCTTATGGGATATTCTCTTTTTTTAAACTTTCCCTTGCGCATTATGCCGAGCACCTCCACTTTGACTAGTGCACACCTGTGTACAATTACAACTTCGGGGGGAAAAGAATAGTGGTAACTCAAGTGCCTGTTATTTTTGGTGCTGGCAGAGCAGAGGAGTCCAGGATCAAACAGTTGCCTCTGCTGGAATTTTGCACTCAAAATTTATACTGATTTTCTCCAAAAGGATTAAGGTTAGCATTATAGACTTCATTGCTTATTACAAATGTAACTTTAATGTGTCAGGGATGATAAAAAGGAAACTAGAAATCATTCTAACTTATTTTATCTGTAATATCTTTTTGGTAGGGGAGACTAGGTTTAGATATTCCAAAGTAAACTTTTGTTGGCCTACCACCTTATCTTTATTTTCATCTGGAAGTAGGGATGGTTTGTGGGGAACAAAAATGAGTAGATCAGAGTGAGAGAACCAGAATTCTAACCCTGGCTCTCTGTATGACCTTGGAGAAATTGATTCATCTCTCTGGACTTTCCTTTCCATATACATAAACATAAATACACACATACATGTGTCTCTTATACATATACATATGCACATATCCATTAGGCTGTGAACATTAGGCAGGGACTATCTTTTACCTTTCTTTGTATCCCCAGCATTTAGCAGAATGCCTGGCACGTAGTAGGCTCCTAATAAGCATTTTTGATCGACCTTCTGGTATGCAAAACAGCAAGGTAAGACTAGATATTCTCCAAAGATGCTTTTGGCTCCTACTTTATATGGCTGCACAACTTAGGGGTGCCCTGTTTCAGTCTTGCTGGATGATAGCTTTAGGTAGATATATGGATGGTAAGGAGGTTACGGTAAGTGCAATTGTTATCATCAGATATTGGTAGCAGAGTCAGGTGGAAAAGGAATTATAAATATTAAATATGTTTCTGGAGAATAGAACTAGTAACCATGGGTGGAAATTACCTGGAAATAGATTTTTTGGTGCAATAGAAAGAAGAATTGTTTTCTAATTAGATCTTTCCTTCAGAATTTGTTCTGTAACGAAGTCTATGATGGGTACCATCATCATGTGAGGGGAAAAAAGAAACATGAACCTTTATGGTGAATGGAATATCTGACTTTTGGAATAATAAGATCTTGATCAGTTCAAGTATTCAAGAAGAGGCTGGGTGACTAGCTCCCTAGCTTGTTGTAGAAGGAATTCCTGCTTTGGATGGTGGGGGAGGGGAGGTTTAATTAAATTACCTCTAACATCTCTGAACTCAAATATTCTTTGATTCTAAGGGGAAGTTATAAAAACATGAAAAATATGAAAAAAATTTGAAAACATTCTGGAAAATTGTTCTCTTTCTAATACTGGATCTCTTACCATTCCTGTCCTAAAACATAAAGTGCTATATTTATTCTAAAGGGATGCTCTTAAATAGAAAAACAAAATTTGGTCTTCAGGAGTTATACCTCTAAGGGGAGCCTCTAGTTTTCTCAACTCAGTAGTGTTCATGAATGTATTGGAAATGAACATTCAGTTGTATTTCTGTCAAATAACTAAATCCTATTTTGGTGCCTTTTTTGGTGTGGAGGTGACCCTTGTTTCTTGAAAACTATGAAAGTAGTCTCATTCTGCTAAATGAGATAGGCTTTGAGTATAGGCCTATCAAGAGACTCTGTGTCTGTTATTCAAGGCCTGACAAAACTAAGTCTGAGAGACTCATCACTGGGGCTGGCCACAATATAGAAGACTTTGGGTAACTTACAAAGACTATTCCATGAGCCATAAAGAGGTGATGATTTTTACTGGAGGAAGGATCCTTCACACGGGGCAAAATCTGTATCCTTCAAGTAAACTATACAACATGAAATTTCTCCCCAACATAAGGACAAAGTAAATGGGTACTTGGTAAAAGATGTAATGTAATGTCATACAGGTTAGGGTTTAAAAATCACCAGTTTGGTTTACACAGTCTACCTGGGGACTGGCTTGTAGATTGATTTTCGTTAAAAGTAGGTTTAGGAACTTTAAGTGAATTAGTAATAGTGCCATTAAAAAATGACGCCTTTTTTAGTCAATCATCATTCAGTTATTGAGATCTTACTATATGCCAGGCACCATACTAGACACTGGAATAAAAAGATAAAATTGAAATAGCCCCTGCCCTCAAGGAACTTATATTCCATTTGGGAACAACATGCATATTTATAAATACACATAAAATATGTACAGGTTACTTTCCATCTACTTGAAAAGTATCCTATATAAATCTAATTAATCATATGTTTTTTTTAATAATAGAACATAAGCTTCTTAAGGGCAGAGACTCTTCCCCTTTCTTTTTATCTCTAGTGCTTAATTCATAGTAAAATCTTAACAAAGCCTTGCTGATTGAAAGAGAATACAAGGTACTTTTGAGAGGAGGGGTATTTCTTAGAAACATCTAGGAGACTATATATTTCTTATTTCCACAGGGAAGAAAAGGCAGTCACTGAAGTACAGGGGATCTGGACTTAAAAGTCATCTTGCCTGTGTAGACCTTGCCACAGTGGGCTAGAAACACCAAATCTGGCAAATTCTCTCAACCATATTTTTATGGTGAGGCCAAGCCTGAAATATTGCGAGCATGTCCCTTACATCACCAGCTACTCAACCCAAGGAAAAAGGTCATTGTGAGCCTCAGCGGTTTGAGCTTGTAAAGGTTTTTATAAAAACTCACCGTCTTGATTTGTATTCAAGTACTTTAAAGCTCACATATTTCTTATGTGAACTTTGCTGCCTGTGGTAATTTTATTCGCAATCAGCCTGGATTGGTACTGCTTATTCAGATCCCATTAATTATAGGAAACTAGACTCAGGCACACATGTCCCATTCACTGGGCTCCCCTCAGGCTAGCCAATTTATCTGACATTTAATAAGGAGTTTGAGACTTTGCAAGTGATCAGAAGTGGGCCATGTATAGGTTAGCTTGTGAATTCTCAATCAGTGAGCTTTTCAGAAACTTCTTTTAGCCCAAACCCATTCTGATTCAAGTAGGATTTGAGCCTCCCTTTCTGAGCAGGTGTGACATCCTATCCTTCATCTGACTCTGTGAGTTTTCATGCTGGAAGTTCTTTGTAGGGTAGAATTTTTTAAAAATGGAAATTAATTTGCTTTGAAGAAATTCTTGTGAACTTAAAGACCTCCTTTGAGATAATTGAAGATAGTCTGGTCCTGAAAAAGCAGGGTAAGGAAATTTCTTCTGACTTCCTTCCAGGACCTTGACCCTCAGCATGGAAACCCCTGTCCATTTCACAAAACTGGCTAAATGTCACACTCTTCCAAATGGCCTCTTGGACATGCCTTGGTTGTTCCCAGTGTAGAATTTATTGTTTCTGGATAGGATTTATCATAGTATTTAGAGTTGTTAATAGACTTTAGGGACCATCTAGTCTGACCACCCCATGTACAGAAGAAGAAAGAGATGCCCAGAGGCAGAGCTATTAACCTAAGTGGAACAGGAGATGAGGGGAAGCATAAAGGACAGTTCAGAGTAAATAAACATTTATTAAGGGTCCAAGCACTGTGCCAAATGTTGGGGATACAAAGAAAGGTAATGACAACCCTTATTCTCAGGGAGCTCACAGGCTAATGGGGGAGAAAATATGCCAATAACTGTACAGCCATGCTTACCTAACATATGTTCATTTGGGGATAATCGAGACAAAGAAGGCACTAGCATTATGTGACAGAGGATCAGGGCAGGCTTCTTGCAGGAGATGGGTGTTTAGATGAGACTTAAAAGGAGCCTGGGAAGCTAGAGAACAGGCAGACATGAGGAGAGAGTTCCAGGCATCAGGGAGACAAGAAAGTGAAAATGTTCAGAATCAGGAGATACAGTCTAGTGTGAGCAACAGCAAGGAAGCCAATCACTGGAGTGCAGAGAATGTAGGGGATGGGAGACATGAAAGAAGTTAGAAGATTGGAAAGATATGAAGGGATCAGGCTATGGAGAGGTTTAAAAGCCAAAAAAAAGATTTTTCTATTTCATTTAATCCCAGAGGCAATCTCTGGACTTGACTGAATACTGGGATATTCAGACTTGAATAGGTCAGACTTGTGCTTAGGAAGGTCAATTTGACAGCTAAGCAGAGGATGAATGAAGTGCAGACAGACTTGGGGCAGGAATCAGAACTCTCCATTTTCCATCAGCGACTCTGTTTGGTTTGGACCCTGCAGAATACCACATCATGGCCCCACGCTGGGTACCCTTTGGTACTCCCACCCTTGCTGTTCAGTTTCCCTTTGTGTGTTCCCTTCCCCTAGTAGATCGTAAGCTCTTTGATGACAGGGGCTGTCTTTCTTTTTCTTATTTGTATCCCTAGTGCTTTGCACATAGTAGGTGCTTCATAAGTGTTTATTGAACTGAATAGATCAAGCAACAGGCTATTTCAATAACCTAGGCATGAGATGATGAGGACTGGCCCTAAGACAGTAGCAGTGTCAGAGGAGAGAAGGGGGCAACGACAAGAGGCGTTTTTATTGTTTAGCCATTTCAGTCAGGTCTGGCTCTTCATGACCTTGTTTGGGGGTTTTCTTGGTCAAGACACTAGAGTAGTTTGCCATTTCCTTCTCTAGCTCATTTGATAGATGAGGAAACTGAGGCAAACAAGGTTAAGTGACTTGCCTAGGGTCTTAGATTTGAAGTCAGGTCTTCCTGACTCCAGCCCTGGTGCTCTAACTGCTGCTCTGATAAACAGATTCTATAAAGTGGGCAGCCTTAGACATGGTATTACTTACTAGTTGGGTTACCATCTGGTTTACATGTCTGTGAAGTTAGGACAAAAGTATATCCCTAGGAGAAGAGTACCATGACAACAGATCCCTATGGGTAGCCACATTGGATAAAAAGAGGAAAGTGGTCATGCCATGTAGCACAGCCTGGGAGAGGACTATGAGGCACGAGATGTGTGGGTGGTCATCTCTAGAAACACATCCTTGTAGGGAAGAACTCTCTCAATTTCGATACCCTGGAACAAAGCTTGGGTCATCCTTCCCTAGTTCCAATCCTGCCCAGAGAAGGCAAGTGATCTGCTCAAAGCTACCCTGCTAGTAAGTGAACCATGTCTAAGGTTGCCTAACTATATATCCTGTATTTCTTGCAGTATTGCTTGGCAAAATGGTTCCCCCATCTCCCCCTAGTCACATTTCATTTGGAGTTTCTCTTCTGTATTTTCTCCCTTCTCTATGTTACATACATTTTTCCATCTGCCAGAGTAAATTTTGGTCTTGGAAGTGCTCCTGATCTGTATTGTTTTTTCTTCTTGCCCAGGTTACCTTTGCCCAATACAAACTGTTGTTATGGTCAAGTCAGGAACCAGAATCTTCTCCATCTTTGCTTGCACAGAAAGTCACTTTCCACACCAATCCTTCAGCCTCTTAGCTGTGGTCTTGGGAAAGAATGGCCACCCTCCCACACACCAGTACCCACATTCACATCTCTGCTGCCTCTTACTGGCCTCTATAGTCACAATCTTTCCACCCAGTTAACTCTTCACATCCTAGGCTACTTTTGGGCTAGGATAAATATAAGATGTAAGTTCATTTTGTTATTCTCGAAAGACTCTTAAAAGAACTTGTTTTAAAGGAATTTTATTAAATGAGATAACAAATTCAGACAAGGAATAAAAATGCACAAGTCTGACTCCAGAAATTCCTTTCCTTAGGTGAGTTTGTGATTAATGAATACTTCTTTTAGGAATATATTTCTTATTTTCAAAATTAATCTTTTAAGATACTCATGGTGCTTTATGGGAGAATTATTTTTACTTGTGTAAGAGTATGAGCAGTTATCAAGATACAGAATCTTTCCTGTTCCTTTAATTTTATCTCACTAAATTTCTGTTTTATTTTTTAATTTGAAATGCTCAGTAGTAAAATGGACACAATCTCCTGTCTTTGGCTCCTGAGTAGATGTACAGGATAAGGAAGAGTGACATAACCAAGGATACGAATTTGGGAGACTTAGAAGGATGTGATCCCTTTGAAAGAAATAGAAAAGTTTGGGAAAGGGCAGAGTTTAGCAGGTTAAATTAAATAATATTAGGGTTAAAATAAACAGTAATTTGATATTATTAAAGATAATGACTTAAATTTTGGACATGTTGAGCTTAAGATATCACTAGGACATTGACATCAAATTTAAAATATCCAATAGGCGGTTGATGATGTAGACCTGAACTTCAAAGCATACGCTTGGGCTGGTTATATATATACACACACACACATATACATATACATATATACATATATATGTGTATATATATATATATATATATATATATTATATATATATATATATATATATATATATATATATATATATATACATACACATCTGGGAGCATTTGCATAGAGGTGATAGTTAAATTTGTGGAAGTTGATGAGGTTACTAAGAGAGAGAATGGAGAGGGAGAAGAGAAAAGGGCCTAGGACAAAACCTTGAGGAATATCCACAATTAGGAGGCATAAATGAATAAATGGATAGCTAAGTGGCACAGTGGATAGAATGCCGGGTCTGGAGTCAGGAAGACTCACCTTCCTGAGTTCAAATCTAGTCTCAGACACTTACTAGCTGTGCGACCCTGGGCAAGGCACTTAACTCTGCCTTAGTTCCTCATCTGTAACATGAGCTGGAGAAGGAAATTACAAATCATTCCAGTATCTTTGCCAAGAAAACCCCAAATAAGTTCACAAAGAATCAGACATGACTGAATTCCAACAACATGGACGATATTATATAAACTGTTCAAATGTTGCTACCCATTTTATTTTCAGTTTTTAATTTGTATTAATTTTATTTGTATTATTATTAATTAATTTTAATTAATTAATTTCCATCAAATTAATTGTTTGATTAATTTTATTAATTTTGTATTATATATATATATATATATAATTTTACACTTATATGTATACTTGTTTCCACTGTAGGATATAAGTTCCTTGAGGGCAGTCACTATTTCATATTTAACTTGACATGCCCAGTGCTTAGCAGTGTCTGCCACATGATAAGTGCTTAATGAATATTTGTTGCCCAAAGGGCTACAAAAATGTACATACCCTTTGACCCAGCAATATTACTTCTGGGTCTCTATCCTAAAGAGATCATAGAAATGGGAAAGGGTCCCACATGTACAAAAATATTTATAGCAAGTCTCTTTGTGGTGGCCAAGAACTGGAAATCAAGGGGACGCCCATCATTTGGGGAATGCCTGAACAAGTTGTGGTATATGAATGTAATGGAATACTATTGTGCTATGAGAAACAATGAACAGGAAGACTTCAGAGAAGTCTTATGGAAAGACTTGGAAAGTCTTAGACTTTCCACTGGAAAGACTTATATGAACTGATGTTGAGTGAAAGGAGCAGAACCAGGAGAACTCTGTACACAACAACAACCACAGTATGTGAGGAATTTTTCTGGTAGACTTAGTACTTCATTGAAATGCAAGGACTTAAAAAATTTCCAGTGGACTCTTGAGGCAAAACGCCTTCCACATCCAGGGAAAGAACAATGGAATTGGATGGCAGATAGAAACAGACCATTTTCTTTTGTATTGTTTTGCTTTGTTTATTGTTTTTCCCATTCATTTTAATTCTTCTATGCAACATGTACTTAATAGGAATGTATATGTAGAACCTATATAAGATTGTATGCCATCTCAGGGAAGGAATGGAGAGGGAGGGGGAAATGAGGAGGAAAGAGACGAAAACATCTAAGATATATGAAAGTGATGATCGAACACTAAAAAAAATAAAATAGTTAAAAAATAAGTATTTGTTGATTGACTAATTTACTACTATGACTAATTTACTTCTATGAACCTATTTTTCAATATTTAGGAATAATTAGGAAACCTTTTTGTTTTCTTAACTTTTCTTAGTATCATTCTTATCTGAAAAACATGTGGTCTCTTACCCATATTTCTTCCCACCAAAAAGACTTTATTGCTTTATATGATCTCTTTAAACATGAGAGCCTTATTATGGGCTTTGGAATATGAACAAACTAAGACTCAAAGATATTAGCAAAAAAAGTCATAAATCTGAAAGAGATCGGCGTATATAATCTAACTTGCTCAAGGTCTCAGCCAGTTAGTTAAGTAGGTCTAGGTTTAGAAGTTATGTCTTCTGACAACCAATCCAAGACTGGTAAAACGCTATTTCAGAAGAAAGAAGAGGGGGGGATGTGGAGGATAGGAATGTTAGATGAAAGGGCAGGGGGTCATGAAGGGTGCAGAGGAAGAGGATAGGTACTGCCAGAGAAAGAGAGACCCAGGAAGACAGAGACACAGAGAGAGACAAAAAGTGTGTTTTGGTTTTGGTTTTATACCAAGTTAGTGGCATATCTGGAATGAGAACATAGTTCCCTTACTTACTGGCTATGGTCTGTTTTACTACTTATCTTCTCCAGAGGGGAAAAACTTTATTACATTTAAAATAATGCAATATGAAGTGAGAAGACACTTTCTGGTTGTACAAGATTGCCATGCAATTGAAAATGTCTACTATTATAAAGCAGAATTTAGAATGCTTCTGTCATCCAGTTTCCTCAATTCTTCTATCCAAAGGGTCACCCATCCCTCCTGTATTCCACTCCCCCTCACCCCAGGAGATTTTATCCCTGATTTATTTTCTTGCCATCTGCTGCATGAGCCCCGAGTGTCATGTGGTGTGCACAGTCCAACTGAAGCTCACATGTTAAGTGGCCGTCCCACTTAATTAGTGGATCCTAACTCTCATTTCCTAACCTCATTGCAACATTTCCCCCAAGAGCATTGTTGGGCAAGTTAAATAAACCTAATAGGAAGATATCTGATTCTAAATTTTTTGAAATTGCTGGATCTGCTAATCAAATCATTTTTGCTAACTGGGGATGATGCACTCTCTGGATGCAACTTCTTTTGGTCCTTGAGATGAGAAGGGACAAGAACTTAAGCAGTTAAAAATAGAAATGTGTACAAGACATTTGGAACTGATATCTGAGAATCGTGGTGTAGGATTCCACCTGCCTACCAGGCAATGGACTTGACATTCTTTTTATCCCCTTTGGTGGGCAATTATACAGTTTCTTATTCTAAAATGACATTCCTCAGAGCTCTTTTCTTATTTCTAGAAATCTTTCACCTAACTATAATTAGTAAAGGGAGAAGAGTGGCATGGCTCATAGGACAATTCAGTCCAATTGAAGACAGTCATACCAGGAGAGGAGTTGGTACTTGACTTAAAGGATAGTTTGGGTAGAGAGGCTTTGTGATGTCCTCAAGAATGAGATGCCCTCAAACATAATAATGTCATAGGTTTTCAGAGTTGGAAGGGACCTTAAATATTATCAAATCCAATCCTGCTAAAGGCATTTAGGAACTTTATGGTAGAATTGGAACAAGACACCAGATCTCCTGACTCCTAAACCAGGGTTTTGTCCACTGTGATCCCTAGTATTTTTATAGAACATAAGAAGGAAGATCATATAGTGGAAAAGGCAGTGACTATGATGTTAGAAGACCTGGATTTGGATTCTGGTTCTGTATTTTACTAGTATGCCACCTTAAACGACCCTAAATCTCTTGGGAGCTCAGTTTCCTTTTCTGTGAAATGAAGAGGGTGGGCTAGATACCCCACTAAAATCCCTTCTGACTCTACCATTCCATAATCCATTTTATGTTCATTTTTATGACCTGTGGTTTTGAATATGATATTAAAATATGTCTCATCTTAGTTGATATGTTGTTTGGTTTTGCTTAACCATTTTATTTTTCTTCTTTTGATTTTTTTTTAAGTAAGAGTTTGCTTGCTGAGTGGAGGAGGGACAATACATAATAAAAGAAAAGGGGCCAATTCAAATTTAAACTGTAAAAACATTAAATAAAAATCAGTCTGGGGTGTTCGCTTGTTGCTTTATTATTTCCTAGTCTTCCGTAGCTGGTTTGGGTTACTCTGGTATCGGGTTACATACATGTTCTAGGTGACCCTTCTCACATTCTTGTGCTTTGTACATAATAAACACTTAACAGAAGTTTACTGGTTGGTCAGTCAATGCCTTTCATTTTGTGTGACGCCTCATTTTTCTGGATTCTCAAAGGCTCATGAACCCTGGGAGTTTGGCAACAGCGATAGCTCAGAACTGACCCATCAGAGTCTGCCCAGCTATATCAGAAGAATGCAGTAGAAAGACTGGAAGTTGGAAGGTCTGCTGCTTATTTGCTGTGGGTCCTTGGGCACTTAACCTCTCTGATTCTACCTTCTTATCTGAACACCAAGAATAATAGAGAAATACTTGGATGAACCTACTTTGTGAGTTTACTGTAAGAGTCAAAATAGGTAATTAATGCTTATAAGTTGCTTAATAATCATCAAAAGCTATGGCCCAATGAGTACACTCAATGCGAAATAAAGGGGATGCTGCTTCTTCAACCAATGAGCTTGCCATTCCAGCTAAATTTGGAGCATAAGCGTTCAGACTAGTATTTTATTCAGAATAATTATAAAAAGAGTTCCTTTATGCTAGTTAATGCAGTCTAACCCTTAATAATTTATTAAACATCTACTGTTTGCAGGCTTTCCATGAAAGTCATTTGCTCATAGTTAAGAGCTTAAAGGTTTAGTACAATTTCTTCATTTTTACAAGATGAGAAAACTGAGTCTCAAAGAGGTTGACTTGCCCAAGGTCCCAAAGGTAATCGGTGGCAGGGTCAGGATTCAAACCCAGGTCCTTAGATTCCAAATCTAGTTTTTGCTTCTCTAAGTATCTCCAAGTGTCTCTTTGTGCCATAATAATGTCTCCTGTATTCTCAAAGACCTTGTCAGGTGAGCACAACATCTGATAGGCCCTGTCAAGTAGGTAAATAAAAACAGGTTCTGATCGGTACAAATAATGAATCTTATGAAGTGATCATGTGTATTTGAATTCATAGTATTTGAAGTTAAAATTATGTAGAATATGGTAACTACTGAAAGAATGAGGTAGTGTAGAGGATAGAGCACAAAGCCTGGAGTCAGGGAGAGGCGAATTCAAATTCAGCCTCATACACTTACTAGCTGCATGACCCTGGGCAAGTCACTTAACCTTGCTTGCCTAGTTTCCTCCTCTACAAAGTGAACTGGCAAACCCTCCAGTACTTTTGCCAAGAAAACCCCAAATGGGGTCATGAAGAGCCAAGTA
This sequence comes from Notamacropus eugenii, assembly GCF_028372415.1. Taxonomy (NCBI): domain Eukaryota; kingdom Metazoa; phylum Chordata; class Mammalia; order Diprotodontia; family Macropodidae; genus Notamacropus; species Notamacropus eugenii. The sequence continues at coordinate 204,674,189 of NC_092872.1, forward strand.
TGACTGAAGCAACTGAATAATATGCTAACTGGTTCTAGCCTAATTAAAATATTCAGTACAAATTCTGATAATGTGACCACTTCACAGGGATTCATTATTCCCAATAACAGAGGTCTAGTTATACTTTGAGTATAACTCTAGTTAAGGACTTCCATTAAAGGATCACCCTGGCTAATGGAAACAACTATTTACTAGGATTTACTATGTGTTAAGTACTATGACAGGTACTGAGTATACTAAGACAGATGTGATAGATGCCAAGCTCTCAAGAAATTGTGTGGTCCTGGGCAAGTCATTTAACTTTTCTCTGCCTCAGTTTCCTCAGCTGTAAAATACAGATAATAATAACCCCTGCATCCCAGAGCTGTTATGTGAGTCAAATGAGATAATATTTGTAATGCGCCTAGCACAGTACTTGACACATGGTAGACACTCTGTAAGTGCTCATTTCTTTCCCTTTTCTTCTCAGCTTCTCTATGCTTTCTTTTCCTCATTGGTAAAATGGGAATGTTGGTGCCTTCCCTTCAAGGTTTTCATGATGTCCAAACTGAATCCCATGTGAAAAGTCATTTTCAAACTCTCAAGCACAAGACAATTGTCAGGTTGAGAGCCAATACTTGTTTGATTGGCTGTTGTCATTATGGTTTAATAGAGAGGTTACCATCAAGGTTTGGAGAGACACCTCACCAGAAAGCTGGCCACCAGCTGATAATGTTTTCTGGCTAGAGATATCCACTAAGTTATGTAGAAGAGTTATAATCTGTGTTAGTGAAGGGAGTTATTGTAATGATAAAGTCACGATTCAAGGAATCATTGCCTTAGGGTTCAAAAGTCCTTAGACATCATCGAATCTTACTAGCTCATCTTACTGATCAAGAAATGGAGAGCTAAGGAGGTGAAACTGACTCAAGGACACAGAGGAAATAAGTGGCAAAGACAGGATCTGAATCCGGGTCCTCTGATTTCAAATCCAGTGTTCTTTCTACTGCCTCATGAGCATGATGTTCAGCCTCCAATGATCTTTGGAAATATTAAAATTTGTGCAACAAAGTCATTTATATCCTGAAAATTTTTTCTTTCTTCTCTCTTCAGTTACCTTTGAATGATCATCATTTTGAACATAGAAAATACTGCAGATCCATCTAATTAGATTCTAACAAGGTAGCAACTTCTAGTATCTTCTTCCTTGTTATAATACATACACAAATGTACACACCAGAATTCTATTGTTTTAGATTTGAGTTGATAAGGAGTTGGGAGTGTGGTGGGGCAGAGACATAATGGAGATATTAATTAAATTAATGTGACAGTGATGTACAAATAATGAAAGTCTATTTTCTGAAAGCCCACATGATTTCTGCTCCTGATTTTTGCTAATTAAGCTTGTGTCCACATATGCCTCCTTTCAGGAAGGTTGCAAAACCCAGCGAATTGATTTCATTGGAGGCAGCTGATGCTGCTGATTTGACCCATTCTTTTTTCTCCAGCAAAATGACTGCCTAGGAGATATGATGGAATAAATTCTCCCTTAATATCGATACTGTGGTTGTCTCATCATGAGGCAGCTTTGAAGAATTAGGGTGGCCACATTTTGGTGTTTCTGTGGTCTTAAGTTAAATTAAGGTGGTTCTCTCTGGCTGTTGTTTATTAATTAGTTCATACTGAATAGGATGCTGCATTTGGAGTCAGGAAGATCTGGGTTTGAATCACACCTCCACTTACCAGCTGTGTAACCATGGATCAGTGACTTAACTTCTCTAGACATCACAGAAATCTCTATTAAATTATTGCAATGTTTTGTTTTAGTTAATACCCATTTTTTAAGTCCTTATCATTGTCATTCACTGTTGTTGCCTCATTGTCATTGTCCTCAGCCTTCTTTGTGTGTCAGAACTAGATAGAATTTCATCATACTTGATCCCTTGATGGGATGTAGATATCCTTGGCCAAAACCTGGTTCATAGTTATAGTTGTTACAATGTCATGTAAGCATTAGGATTTAGAGAAAGAAAGAATCTTAGAAAGAAATCATTTAGATGAGCAGGCAGACCAGAAAAACCTGGAAAGACTTACATGAACTGATGCTGAGTGAAATGAGCAGAACCAGGAGAATGTTGTATGCAGTGACAGCCACATTGTGCAATGACTGACCTTGAGGGACAGCTCTTCTCAGCAATGCAAAGATCTAAGACAATTCCAAAAGACTCCCAATAGAAAATGCTATCTACATCTAGAGAAAGAACTTGTGAGTCTTAATGAAAATGGGAGCATATTATTTGCTTTCCTTTTCTTTTGTTGTTTTGTTTCTTCTTTCTCATGGTTCCTCCCTTTAATTCTAATTGTTCTTCATATCGTGACTAATGTGAAAGTATGTTTAATATGAATGTATAAATACATCCTATATCAGATTGCATGCTGTCTTGGAGAGGGGGAAAAAAAGGGGAAGGAGGAGAAAATTAAAAACTTGAAATCTTATGAAAGTGAATGTTGAAAACTAAAAATAAATAAATAAATGATTGAAAAAAGAAAAATCAATTAGTACAACCCCTCATTTTACAGATGAGGTAACTGAGGCCCAGAGGTGAAGTGATTTACTCAAGATAGTGCAGTAGGAAAACTGGAATACAAACTCTCATCTTCTGACTTCTGATCCATTGCTTTTCCTACTAGGTGATCTGCTTTTGGCCTAATCAAATACATATAAGATAACAAGGGGGCAACCTTTTAGGAAAGAGCGAATTTTATAATATTCAAAGTCTGGGGGGCATTGAGGTGGCACAGTAGGTGAAATGCTTGTCCTGAAATCAGGAAGACTCATCTTCCTGAGTTAAAATCTGACCTCAGACTCTAGCTATGTAGACCCTGGGTAAGTCACTTAATCCTGTTTGCCTCAGTTTCTTCATCTGTAAAATGAGGTGGAGAAGGGAATGGCAAACCAATCCAGTATTTTTGCCAAGAAAACCCCAAATGGGGTCATGGAGAATTAGACATGACTGCAGATGACTAAATAACCACAAAAACAACAAATCTAAGGATATAACTTTTGAAGAGCTGCATCATGTGTTATTACATGCATGTAACTGAGATTACAACTCTGTTTTCTTGGTATAATTGCTGCATAAAACACCTACTATCTTCCTTCCCCTTTCCTTCTGATGTACTAGGAAGAAACATCTTTTAATATAATATGTCTTATAATAGAAGTAATCAAGTAATAAGTATAGGGAGTCACATGTTGAGAAACACTTGAGGAAAGCTTCCCCTGAGCTTATGAGTTCAGAACCTGGAGGCCACAATTATCAAATGAACCATAGGGTGATGAATTTTTCAACCACAACAATTTTGAAGACCTTCTGCTGAGTTAAAGAGGCATCGTAATCATTATCAGTGGAGAGAGTGCTTACCCTGATAAAATTGGACATCTGTAATATATTTAAAAGAGTAGCATTATTGTTAGGTAGAAGTGGTAAAGATCATAGTAGTTCCACTGATGATGGTGGTAGTAGAGGTAATAAAGACAGCATGTAGCTCTCTTTATTACATGTAGCCACAGCAGGTCTAGAAGGTAGAGTGAAAAGAGCAGGATTCGAACCTCTGACCCTTACTTGAGCAGTCTCACCAGGCATTAGTTACTTCACATCTCTAGGTTCTATTTCATTGTCTCTTAAATGGGAATAACAATACTTAGGCTGCCACAACGTCATAGGACATTGTGGGAAAAGTAGTTTGTAAATCTTATGTCACTATATAAGCATGATAATGAGAATTATGACCATTACTGTAATTATTGCCTTGGTAATGGTGGAAGTTGTGGTGGTGATGGTGATTGTAATGAGAGTGATGATGATCTTCCTAAGTTCATTTACTAGTTTTTATTTCCTTAGAGATTTAGGGGAACCTTTCACCTCTTCTCTATGTCTCTCTGGGGAATACTGAGTATGTAGTTTGCCTGTATTATTAGCAAAGTAATTGACAGAACCTCTCATGTTATTCTTATGAATGAAGTGTAGAGATATGGGCTCTATTAGTGCTTCTTAAACTGTGGGGGTTGTGACCCACAGTTTAAAAGTGCTGAAGGGGTTGTGAGTAGAAAAAGCTGAAGAAGCTCTGGGCTAGATGATAGTATAGTAAAGTGTGTTTGGGACTCAGTGTGTGACTGGATTCAATGTATAGTCAATCATTAATGGCAGATAGGTGGTTTAGTGGATACGATACTGAACCAGAGTCAAGGAGATCTAATACAACCTCAGATACTTCCTAGCTGTGTGATCCTAGACAGGTCGCTTAATCTCTGCCTTGGTTTTTCTGGAAAATGGGATAATAACAGCACCAACCAGGGTTATTGTGAGGATCATATGAGATAACATTTGTAAAGTGCTTTATAAACCTTCAAATGCACTGCTATTGTTGTTATATTCCATCTTGGAAGTCTCCAGGTAAGTACCTTAGGGTGCTATGCTTAGCTCTGTGGTACTTGAAATTTTTATCAATCATCTAGATAAAAGTATAAATGCTTGTAAAATTTTCAAATGACATAAAGTTAGTTAAAATCCAAATGTAGGCTCAGTGGTCTAGAAATTGGGTTGACTTGAATAAGATGCAAATTAATAGTGATAAATGTAAAATCTCAAATGGGTTCAAAACTCCACTTCTCAAGGACAGAAAGAATTTTCTGTTAAAAGGATATAGAGAGGACTTTTGGGAGCCAAGATGGTGGAGTAAACAGTTAATCACCATAATTCTCCCATATTCACCTCCAAACAACCATCAGAACAAATCCTGGAACAGCAGAATCAGCAAAATGATGGGATGAAACCGTCTTTGAGCCCAAGAAACTTAAAAGTTGGCAGGGAAGGTCTGTCTCACTCAGGTAAAAGGAGAGCAGAGTCCAGGACAGGAAGTATTCCAGCAAGCCAGTGACAAATCAGTGGTAGATCCTAAGCCCCACTCAGGTGGAGTGGACAAACACCAACACCAGGACCCCCCATATGTCTCAGTATAGCCAATGGAACTGTCAGACTCCAGCTCTGAGAACCACCATGTTCTTCAATATAGCCCCAGAAAAACAGGTGGACTTCAGCAGTCAGATTGCCAAGTGCTTCAGTGTTTCCCTGGGGAAATATAGAAACACCTCACTGATCTCAGCACATGCCAGACATCAGAACTAGGACCCTGGATCAACAATAGGTAAGTTACCAGACTTTTATAGCCTCTAGCTTCACCCTCTACCCTATCTCCTCAGCACCAGACACTTGGGTTCCCTGTGGACCTCAGGGCAATATTAGTGCAGCAGTAGGTAAATAGCCAGGGCTGGTATACCCTGGCACAAGAAGCCTGAGACAGTATCCTTCCACCCCAGGAACAGAGCTCAAATTTAGAAGAAAAGAAAAAGTCAAAAAAGATGAGCAAAACAACAAAAAGGAATCTGACCATAGAAGGTTATTGTGGTGACAGGGAAGATCAAGGCACAAACTCAGAAGACAACAAGGTCAAAATATTTATGGGCAAAACCCCAAAGAAAAATGGGAAGTGGTCTCAAGCCCTGAAAGAAGTCATGGAAGAGCTTCACAAAAAACTTTAAAATCCTATAAGAGAGGTAGAAGAAAAATGGGAAGAGAAATGAGAGTGATACAAGAGAATTATGAAAACAGAGTCAACAACTTGGAAGAAGAAAACAGTTGCTTAAAAGTAGAATTGGTGAAATAGAAAAGGAAGTACAAAATATAATCAAGGAAAACAACTCCCTAAAAGTTAGAATTGGGCAAGTGGAAGCTAAGGACTGTATGAGACATCAAGAATCAATCAAACAAATTCAAAAGAATGAACAAAAAAGAAGAAAATGTAAAATGTCTCCTGGAAGAAACAACTGACCTGGAAAATAGATCTCAGAGAGATAATGTCAGAATCATTGGACTACATGAAACCCATAATCAAAACAATGACCTGTATAGCATTTTTCAAGAAATTACAGAGGAAAACTGCCCTGATATCCTGGAACCAGGCAAGTGGCATAGCATCCAAATTCTTAAAGAAGTTAAGTAAGTTACAGGAAAAAATAGACAGTAAGACTATACTAGTGGGGAACTTCAGCTGTTCCATCTCAGAACTCAATAAATCCAACCAAGAAACAAAGAAGAAACTAAGAAGGGAAATAGAATATTAGAAAAAAAATAAATATGACAGACTTTTGGGGAAAACTTAATGGGAACAGAAAGGAATATGCACTTTGAAGTTATTTATATTTTCCTTCATAGAGATAATGCATGTAAAGCTCTTTGTAAAATTTAAAAGTACTATATAAATGCCAGCTATTGTTATTTTCTTGTTGTTGTTGTTCTTCTTTTCTTCTTCTTCATTATTGTCACTACTACTATAGATACTTGATATTTTTAAAAAAATCATTTCAGACTTTCCCCCTCCATTTCTCTCATCTTTTATCCCTATGACTTTTCATTTTGGAGACACTCTTCCTCCATTAAATGCAGGTCATATCATTAACATAGTTAATGTTATTATGTAGATTGGTATATATATAGACTCAAAAAGGAAAATCTTTATTCCTTTCCCTTCCCTTCCTTTCCCTCTCTATCTCTATCCCTTCTCTTCTTTCTTCCTCTTTCCCTTCCTCTTTTTTCTACCTCTTTCTCCCTCCTTTCCTTCCTTTCCTCTTTCCCTCCTTCCTTGTTTCCTTCTTTCCCTCTCTCCTACTTTCCTGTTTTTGTTGGAAGAGTATTTTGGTCCTTGAAGGGTTAATTGCTCATATTCCCTTTGGATAACTTTATTTTTTTCTTTATCACAATATGACATATATGGCATCAATCCTTTTTATGAAGAAAATAATCCCTCCTCATCTTTATCCTATTTAACATTAGTCTCTGTGGAAAAGAGGATAATTCCTATTCATTCATAATGGTTTTCATCTGCAAAGATTGCTTAATCTTGTCAACCGTTTCCCTGCTAGGAGTTGGGCATATTCTTTCTGTCACATATTAGGTTTTAATGCCAGTGCTGCGTGGATTTGTCGGTGCATTAACTTTATAGCCTTGCCCCTCTAAAAAGGAATCACCCAGCGCTGCCATCAAGCTACCATCTCTGTTTGATTGTAGCCCAGACACTGCACAAGAAAAACGGGCTGTTTAAAAGCTAGTTAAACATCATATAAATTATCCAAATTCTTTCCTGAAGATCACTTGCGTCCTCCTGTCCTTTCTAAATCCCTCAGAAGGAAACTCCAGCGGTCATTTGCAGACCCTGTATCTTCTTCATGCCATCTCCCTGAGCCTCTGGAGCAGAGTTGAAGCTGAGGTCCACCCCCCACCCAGACCCAGAGAGTGAATTTATTGTATAAGCAATGTGTTTGACAAGCTGCATTTTTTTTCTTTAGGGGTCACCTGTCTTCTCTGCAATATTCTTACCCCTAATTAAATCTGTTGCTTCCTTCATCCAGGGATTAAGAGCTTCCAGAGGAAATCTGTGCACTTCTCTTACCCAATCTATTGTCCTTAAAGAGATAGTTTTCCTGTTTACAATAATAATAGTAACATTTACATTTACATGGTGCTTCATGGTGACAAAACACTTTACATGCATTTTCTTATCTGCTCCTCATTACAACCATTGAAACACGAGATTTGGATCTTCAAGGGACCTTAGAGTTATTTCTAGTTGAATCCCTGCATTGGAATTTGGGTTAGCCCAGAAAGGTTAAATGATTTGCCATAGGTCACACAGCAGTTTGAACCTAATTCCTCTGTCTCCAAATTCAAAGCTCTTTCAATTAGTGCCTCTTTAAGTGAGGCTCACCATGGTTGATACAAAGGCTCATATGTTAAAGGCAGTGTGTGGTGAGAACAGTGAAATAAGTAAGGCCATGGAGTGTGGTGAAGGTCGGGTTGGGGAGGCCTAGAGTTGTGTCTGGGTGAGAAGAGATTTAAAAGACATTAGAGTTAATAACAGTGGTTGATAGGCATGGTTGGGAATAAAAAGCAAGTGGTGAGATGGACGGGGGTGGGGAGAAACTAGTACCGGTCCCACAATTGGACCATCATTAGTATTTTATTCCACATCTATAATTCAGGATTGGACACCCTTCTTTTCTGATCCTTGATGATATCTTTTCTGTCCTTTCATGGGAACAAATCATTGATGGTAATGTGTTACAGACTGTGCCCATCCGATGTCACTCCCTTGTCCTTCCAACCTCCCACAGTTCTGATTCTTCTGAGATTGTGATGTTCCATGATCCATAGCCACATATCATTATCATAGGAATTCATCAATATATCAAAGAACTATTATATAGGTGTGGTAATTCCCTCCACCAAAGCAGATGGTGACCCATCTGTAACTTAGCTGATAAACCTTGAGAGTTGCCTGAGGCTCAGGGAGGTGAAACATTTGGTCACTCCGCTCCTAGATGTCAAAGGCAGGAATCAAACCCAGATCTCCCCTAATCCAACTCTGATATTCTATTTAATATGCCACCGTGGTGACTATAACAAATATATTAAAACAGTGATGTGGTCAATTTTCAGGTATTTGAGAAAAATGGAACATAGCAAAAATAAAAATGGAAAAATGATTATGCCACAGAGAATACTGGCATAAAAAGTTGTTGGGGGTTTTTTGGGAGGTGTAGTCAGGGGACAATTTGAAATAATTGAAAATGGTTGTAATTTCCCTAAGGCAATGCCATCTGTGCTTTGCTTTCTATTTAATTCTATAGTCAACTCACTGTCCATTTCCAATTCTTTTCCAAGACACACACACACACACACACACACACACACACACAGACACACACACACACTTTTATAGATTAATTCAATTGGTTAGCCTTCCATCTGCATGCCATGATCTAAACTAAGTGTTCTCAAAACATGGCCTAGGGTCCATGTTGGGGTGCCCTAGAATCTGAGAGTTCACAACATCAAAACTATTTTTATAATAATGCCAAAGTGTTTTAATTTATAATATGTAAAATACTGACAAACACAACCAACATAAACAAAAGCTGTGTTCTCAAATAATTGCTAAGAGTGTAAAGGGGTTGTGAGAACAAAAAGATTGAGAACCATTGGTCTAGAAAGTAGTTATGCTTGTTTTTATGTGTATGGTTTGTTGGGCTCCAAGCTTGTGAGTGGTTATCAATATCATGAGGAGACCCTGTAATATTCTGGGGCTTGATGCTGTCAGTACAATAATAATCAGAAATCATTCACTGTCTACAGGACTTTGCTGCAAGCTGAACTCACAAGACCTTCAGGACAATGGCAATTACTTTTGCAAGGATATATCTCCCAGTCTTATATTTTGTTTGATATTGATAATTGGAGCATTTATGAAAAAATTTGAAACTTTTAAAAGGTGATGCTGCACCTGAGTCACTTCATTTGAGTAGAACCTTTAAGGTGACATTTTAATCTACTGCATCAGAAACTTTTTTGTGATTAGTAAACCAGGATCTTTAAAAAAAAATTAAACAAATATTTATTAGGCATCTTTTGGTCAATAGTATGACTGTTAAGGTGAGATCTCTTGTAGAAAGTCATGGAAATCTTGTTCTCTTAGAAATTCCTCAAAGATACCCTTGGTATCCATTCCCGTAAGGATTTTAAAGAGATGATAAGGTAGGTATAGAAGTCAGTAGTTGCTGATATTTTGTTCATCTTTTGGGGTTAAAATACTCTGTGGATTTTACATCCTTTTTTAAAGTTTCTTACCTAAGTATTTGACAAACTCTGCCTGCTCTTGCACGCATTTCATCGCTGTGTACTTACTCCAGTGCAGTTCTTATCCTAATTTTGATTTGTTAGCACCATTTCCATTTCTTCAAGATCATGTTCTAAGGTATTAAAGTGCAAATGGGGTGGTTCCATCATCATCTTGAAAGATGAAAATATAATTGTAGTAATTCTGAAAACATGTTCCATTTTGAAATGATTTGTTGTCTTTCCAAATATCTTTCTAAGTTCTCTTGATATTCATGGGTCATGTACCCATCCTCCTGTAGACTCATTTTACCCTCTGCTATTTTGTGAAATATTCATATTCCTAATTGTATGCTGTCCTATTCTGTTATGGTCCAGAAATACACTGGTACTTTGAACTTATGTTAACTTGTGCATGGAAAGGAGGTGAAGATAAACAGAACACACAATGTTCTTGCTCTCAAAGAATCTATGATTTGAAAAGGGAGAGAAAGAAATATACACGAAAAACTAATAGTAAAAATTAGAATGTATATGCATAAAAGAAATCTAAAGTGTTATGAAACTAGGTGGACACAGACTTTGAGCTAGAAGGGACTTTGAGTTCTTTCTTTATTTTGCAGATAAGGAGCTGAGAACCTGGTGTTAAAGCCAAGGTCATGGAGGCATGGAGTGTGAGCGCTCAAATTCAAACCCAAGTTTTCTTACTCCTCAGCCAGCACTGTTTCCATCATACCCTTCCCCTCATCCTAGATTCCATCCAAACAAAAGGAATCAAAGATTTCTCTTCATGCAATAGAGCCCAACTGAATTTTGCTTTTCCCGCATACATCAACTGATCCCACACCCTCAAATTCCCCTGAGGTCACTTGAGTCCCTTGCCTCAAGTCTCTCCTCCAGGGTTCTTTTCACCCTCACACTGTCTCTATGAGGTAACTTTCTCCTTGTTACATGCAACACCACTCTTCGGCCAGCTTTGGAGAGAGCCCCCCAAATGACTGAAATCTCCACACTGTCCAGTACTCCTGATGAAGGGATCAATCAGAAATTCATAAAGTATTTATTTAACTGCCAAAAAGAATTCCCAACCTTCCTTTCATGTATGTTAGAATCGATGCTAAGTTCCAGAGACAAAGCTGCGATTGTGGCTGTCACCCAACAATGACATATTTCTTTTCTTCTCTTAAATTCTCGGGCTCATTCTCTATAAGAGGGCAATTTGTCTGTCAGGCAGGCAAAACAGGGTCCGTTCCCTGCCCTCATTAAACTGACAGCACTGTTATTAGCAGTAAACGAAGCCAACCTGCGATGAATTTAGGCACTGTTTTACGGCGAGTGCCAGGGAGATTTTTTCAGTAATTAATTTGATAAATATATTAATTATGAATTGAGTTGACAGTACAATCAGATTGTCAGCCTTCCAGACAGCCTCTTGTGATAAGTAGCTTTGTGATGAAGTGGTAGGATTTCAAGTCCTGTCATCCAGCAGTGTCAGTCCCTTATCACCATCCCGGCCACTCGCCCTGTAATTTCCTGTGCGTTGTAATTAAATGGTGGCTTTCTGATTGGAAGTGACTTCTCAAACTTAATCTCTCTTTCTCTCAGAATATGGTGGGGGAAGGGGGGCAAAAGGAGCCCTTTGTTTCAGAGGCTTTTTAATGTTAAGAAGCAGCTTCCCCCCACTCCCCTGTCTCCTTCTGTCTGTCCCTCCTGCTTTTTCTTCTTTAAATGCTCCTATCTATCCATTGTGCTGGACAGGTCAGGAATTGACTAGATTACCTAGAAACCTTCCACAAGACCAGATAATGGTGCTCTGCCTTCCCAGACTCAAACAGCTTAGTGTAATGAGAAAAGAAAAAAAGAAAATAAAAGCACTGGTTTTAGAAGCAGAATGAACCTGGGGTTCTAGTTCAAGGATAGCTACAAACCAGCTGTGGGAATTCTAAGCAAGTGATTTCTGTCTCAGCTCTCAGTTTCCTCCTCTGTAAAAAATGTAGGATCTGGACTAGATGGTTTCCAAAGTTTTCCTCAGCTATAATGTGCTATGCTGCTAGCAAATCTGCAGGCTTTGTGGTCAGAAGACTGAAGGAAGGAGGAAGGGAGGCAGTGGGCAGACCCAGAGTATGTCACATTTATGAGAGAAGGGTCATTCAGGGAGCTTCTTGCCAGCTCCCCCCTCCTCCCTGAATGAAATTAATTATGAACACTGCTTGAGGTCATTTGGCTCCAGAGATACATGTCAAGATAAAATATTTCAGAAACACTTATATTTAATAATTTAATACAATGGTTAGCATTTGGGTACAACAGAAAGAATTATTGGTAATCGCAAATTTAAAGGAGACAGAAGGAAACCAGGCAAAGTGTGTATGGGGATGGGACTGAAAACAATCAGGAATCCAGATTGGAGCCCAACTGGATGCAAGGCCTCATTTCAAGGAGGGCCCATGGTGAGGGTCTATTGGCCTTGGCAAAAGAACAATCCTTCCCTGGGCTTTCACTTTGGATGGTGCTGCTTTTGTTACCACTAAATTACATTCTGAACCACCTAAGGCTGTGGAGGCTACTTGAGTATAAACACAATCAAAGTTGTCTTCCTGAGAGACTTTGGAGCTAATTAAGCTCCAAGAGAGTGAGGAGTCCTACAGTCACCAGTCTCTAACACCATGTTTGGTTGATGATGTAAGGTCTTTTTAAGGGAATGAAGGGAAAGTACTCAGCAGTGGTGGCCAGTGCCATCACTAACATGGCAGTTACCATGACCAACTGACCAGGAATTTGTGTCAGCTGCCCTGGAAGTGGCGTTCTAGTTTTCTCCCAGTGATGATCTCCCCTTGATGTTTCTTCAGGCCTCATAGTCCTACAAGGACCCAGACTTGCTACAACTCCCACTTCCTCAGCTGGTATTGGGTTGCCCCTTCACCAGCTCCAAAGATCCCAACATTATTGTAGGCATCTCCTGGTACTTCCTTTCTACAATACTGTTCTAGTAGTATTGGAGCTGGCCGCTGGAGTGGTCTATGATGTTGTACCATCGGATTTGGGGACTCACACTATGCTTGGTACCCTATGTCAGTGGCAGGTTTACCAGAGGTGGCACATGCCAGCCTCTCTAACAGCAGCCTTGGGCTCTATATTCTCCACCCCTTTCTCCTTAGCTGAATCTATAACAGCTAAAATCTTCCCTATCTAATCTACAACTGATTATAATTTTATAATCAGTATGCCTTTTATATTCAGTCATTTCAGTCATAACTCTTCATGACCCCATTCAGGGTTTTCTTGGCAAAGATACTGGAGTGGTTTGCCATTTCCTCCTTTAGCTCATTTTATAGATGAGGAAACTGAGGCATTATCCATTAGAACAAGGGTGGAGAACCTAGCATCCTTGAGGCTACCTGTGGCCCTCTAGGTTCTCAAGTATGGCTCTTTGATTGAATCTAAACTTTACAGACCAAATTTGTTGATTTGTTGCTAATAAAAGGATTTATTCTGTGAAGTTTGGATTCAGTCAAAGGGCTGCACCTGAGAACCCAGAGGTCCACATGTGGTCTTGAGATCACAGGTTCCCCACCCCTGTTCTAGGCAGATGGACTAAACCAGGTTAAGGACCTCAAACCTTTTGTTGAGTTGGGGGATGTCTACCCCAAACATGTGAAGACATCCCCCAGCAGAATGGTTAAATAAGAACAACTATTCCAATGGCCTTGAAGGCAGCTGAAGAATGTACTGTGGAATGCTTAGAGCTTAGTCAGATATGGAAGACAACAAGGTCATCCACACTGCATCCTGAGCCATCACCAGTTGTGCTGACTTTTGTCCCGCCACTGGACTTTGATGACTCTGGAAGAGAGAGTAAGGCTGATTGATGACTGTGCAACTCCACCTCACCTAAACCCAATTCACAGAGGAGTCAATACATCATTCCATGATGTCACTGGTCCTCTTTAAAACAAAGGACAAATGGCAACACATTGATTGACAGATGAGTAAATGGAGGCTGAGAGAGGTTAGGAGAGCTGTCCTGGATCACACAACTAAAAAGTGTCAGAGGTAGGATGTGAACTTAGGTCTTCCCAAATTCAGTACCAGTCCTCCATCCACCACATCACGTCATTGTGTTCTGAGCTTAGTAACCAGACTTTGTCTCATATAGAACCTTTTAAAATATGAGGTAAAGTTGAGTGCAAATGTAAATGGCAAGGGCAGAAACATTGACTCTAAGAAGGCCAGGTTGGCTTTTGTTAGTCCAAAAAAAAAAAAAAAAGATTCCAGGATGGACCGTTGTCTCACTGTCCCTCCTAGAATCAAGGCAATCTCCAACATGGAAAAGTCCCAATGAATAGGGAAAGCAACATAGTGGACTCTTTATTTAAAATCTGGATATTTGTACTCTGTAGGTGAAATAACTATTATTTTCCAATATATATTTTTCTGATGTTTTGTTGTGTTTTGTACCGATGGAACTAATCTATGTTTTGTGATGTATTTGGAGAAAAAACAATATGTTTACATATATGTTAATTATATAATACATATATATGTAGTAATGCATGTTCTACATAATATATATGAAGCACCTACTCTGTGCAGAGCAATATGCTCAACACTGGAAGAGAGGCAAAGTTTAGATATACTGTCTCTGTCTTCAGGTTGTTTACAGTCTAGGAGGATCAGATTCCAACACACATAATTATTGTTATTGTATATTACATGAAACACAATAATATATGATATATACTTTAGATCAGAGTATAAAATACATGGTCCACACCACTCCCAAGAGTGGCCTAAAAGAGATTAAAATGTAATTTGGAAATACTTAATAGAAATCAACTAATTAAAAAAATGTAAACATGCAGTTTTCTAAGTCAACATGCAACCTGCAGAGATCATATGTGTAATTTAGTGGCCCTCACTTTTATTTGAATTTGATTCTATTCCTTTAGAGGCTTGTAAACATATTTCTGAATATGGTCGAAAAGAGAAGGTCATTATTGATGGGCGATCAACGAAAGAAGGGACATTTGATTTGGCTTTTAAAGGGTATATAGGATTTTACAATGCAAAGGAGAGGAAAGACTAGGAAAAAACTTGTGTGAAGTTACTGAGGATAGAGAATTTAATGTATATTTTGGTCGAGATGGGTTAGAACAGAGGATCATTCAGTTTAGATAAAATATGTGAAAGGAATTAATATGAGGCTGGAGAGGTAGGGTGGTGTCAGAGAGCCTTGAATGATGAAGAGAGGAGTGTGAACTTTAGTCAGCAATAAAAAGGGAGGCACTGATGGATTTTTTGAGAAGAGTGGGAAAAGTCATATCCATACAGAAGGAGGATTATTTTTTGCTGCAGGATGTTGAATATGTTGCAGAGAGAATGAAGTGGAGAAGAAAAAACATTAGGAGGCTATTGCAATACTCTAGGCAGGTGGTGATGAAGGCCTGTACTAGGTGGCATTCTCTGAGTTTTGCTGAAGTCCCCTTATAATTTTATTATTCTGGTCAGCTTTCATGACCAACACTTCCCTAGGACCCAGAATATGGCCTTATGCATAGAAGAGATTTTAAAAAATAAAATGTTTCCTGAATTGAAATAGTGACTCTCTGATGTAGTCATAGGCATTCATAGAGTATATGCTGGTATACCTTGGGGAAATATTATCATTGGCCTTTGAAGGAAGGTAAAGAGTAAGTGAGGATATCTGCTTCCCACAAGGTAAGCTGGCATGTCTTGACCACAGGCTCTCAGGAAACCTGTGAATATGGTGATGTACTAAGACCTACCCAGATCCCAGAACTTGGCATTCAGTGCCACTGATTCATTTCTACTAATTCATTTTGTAACATTAGACAAATAATATGCTCATTTGGAATGCATTTCCTCATATCTGAAACATGGATAAATGGTCTCTCTCACAGAGGGTTATTTTAAGCATTTGTCTAGTAATAATAAAATAGATTAAAGCGCTCTAGTGTGATTTTATTATTCTTATTACAACAGACAGTGTCCAGCCATGGTACATTTAAGCTTAATTAAAAGAAGTATCTTACTTGGATAGGCTAAAACCTTATATAATTACCAATTAAAAATCTTTTGTTCAAAAGAAGCCAAAATGAATTTGGGCTAAAGGCCTTCTGCCATTCATGGTTAGTTATTTGTTGATTTTTAAGAAAGCTGTGTTATTTTGGTCAAAGCCAAAAGAACCCCAGAGTAAAAGAAAATTGGTTGACACTTCTATAAGTATGTTTGAATTTTATAGCAGATGCCCAAGCTAATCCAATACTGTACCATGCCAACGCCTCTACTCAGGACATAAGGTTATAAAAAGTTAATGGATGATTTTCCCTTTATAAGAAGAGTATCAAAGAAGCCTCAATCCATAAATATGACAATTGGTCTAAGGTGTCCATGTACCACTGGCTTACACACATACATTTGGTTTTAATTGTATAGCTCTTGCTTCTTTTTACATTGTCTTTTCTATAGATTTCCTTCCTTTATCTCTACATAAAGAGTCATCTCTTGTAGCAAATAATAAAATAGAGAGGAAACAAAACAGTTTGGCAAAACTTGTCAAACAGTAATCAAGTCAGATAATATGCTCGATATTCTATAGCTATAGTCCCTCCACCTTATATATACCTATTTTTAACAAAGTTCGGATTCTAAGTTCTTTCACCTTTTCGAAGAAAGCCTAAACATTAACCATTAACCATGTGGCATATCTTTCCTTTTCAGGGCACACTTGAATTTATAGTCTAATATCATCACATTGTATTTCAAAGAGTATACATGATCTCTCCCTCTCTCTCTTTTTAAGTACTAGAGACTGAATATTGTCTATTATCCCACCTTCTGCCCCTGGAAATGTTCTAATCAGAACTAGAGACGTTCCATTTATTGAATCCCTGGTAAAGACTTCTAAGTCCCTTTATTTTACGCCCAAAGCAACTGGTAAGTGGACGCAAATTGATTTTGGAGAGGTTCCTTAGTGATAATCCTTTCCAGGTTCCAAGTAAAGAAAATATAACTATTGGAGTGAATTTTCAATCTGAGTTTGAACTTGCTGATGCCTTTGTACAATCCAAGTGGAAACTATGGTGCTTTTGTGTATCTGTCAGATGTCCCTGCTTAATGCCAGAGAAGGAATGATAAATATGTAGAATGCTTTGATGTTAATACCAACTTGTACTGGAAAGGAGCTGAAGAGAAGGCAGTTGACACTCTGGTTTTCATCCCCGTGCAAGACATTAACAGGTGCTTGAAAATAAATGGCCCCCGTTGTGAGAGGAAGGACAGGTCCTTTGATTATGTCATCTGGGCCTATATTTCCTGATTCTTGGTGTTTTCTGCATTTCAGAACTTTAGGAGCCAGTAGAAATGAACATGGGGGCAATGGATAAAAGGGCTATTCACTTTACTTTTATTCTTTTTTTCCAAAGAGATCTTTCTTATAAAACTTAGGCCTATTTTTCTATAAGGAAAAGTTGGAATTATGGTAAATCTTATATGGATGGCAAAACTCGTATGGAAATGTCCTAGTGGCTAAATCTCTAGGGTTTAACAACAGCAGAGTAAAAATCAGTTCGTAAGGTGTAGAGGGGAGTAAAGGTCAAGGATTGAGTAGTACGTGATGATTCCAGAGGGGGACTGAATTCATGATTTGAAGCCTACTAGCTCACTAGAACTATAGAAGTGGTGTTAATGGGAAAAGTAAAGGTCTAGATCTCCTGCAAAAGACCATGCAGGGGCTGGCTATCTTGGGAACTTTATAGGCATCACAGCAGATCAAGTGTTAGAGTTTGAGTCAGGAAGACAAGTTCAAAACCTGCCTCAGTGACTCTGGGCAAGTCATATAACTCCCATCAGCCTCAGTTTCCTCATCTAGAAAACATTATGTTCTCCTGTAGTCTGTGTTTTTCCATTCTGTAACTTTGAATCTAACATGGTGCCCTTCTGTTACTCTGACCCTCCATTATGTGGAGTAAGAGCTAGTGATTTATTTTTGCGTATTGATGACTAAAATTCCATTGGAATTATAACATTGATGAATAAAACTTGACTGCTGCCCAAAAGTTTCATAGCTGGAGAGTACAATCCTTCACAACACTAGATAGTGTTACCTGTGAATGGCCTATAATCTCCCAGAGGAGTCAGGGTGCTTCTCAGAATGGTTCTACTACTAAATGCAGAGATCCAAAATTAGTTATTACAGAGCCAACACTGGCACCTAAGAAGCATTTTTTTCTTTTCTGCAATATAAAAAAAGGATTTTCCTATTAAATCAATTGGAAATGATTGTGTGAGAAATCAGATGCTCTAGGGACTCTCCTAGCTTTTCTTCTGTTTGCTTAATGGCTAAGAACTTTCTTTTAAGGTGGACTGAACCTTCAGACATCATATATGACTTGGTCCTGAATCAAATTAATGAGTACCTTGTGAAGGTTCATATAATTTCTTGTGGAAACAATGTCCTAGCTTAATATTTTCTTTTGTTGGAGAGGCCAGTACCCCATTAGCTGGTGGCTTCCTGCCAATGGGGGAACAGAAAGGAAACAAGGAAGAAAGGCCTGCCACCCTGGGAGGAAACTCTGAACTGGCCCCACAATCAGTAAAGGAAAAATATATCACCCGGAGGTGTTAGTCCACCAAAAAATGTTTCATAATAGTTGAACACAAAAATCAATTCTGAAGTGCAATATACCATATCCCATAAATAATATGTCTCCCATCAAAAAAGTGAAGAGAAAAAAACAGGAGGTGAGGAACGGGGGGAAAAAGTTTTTATTAGAAGGGGTAACTGAAGGCTAAAGGCCAAGCTCCCTCCCCATTAGCCAAAGGGGCCAGGTAAACAAGGAGGGCCTCCAGAGGGCTTTCAGCAGAGCTCAACGTAATGGCAAGCTATAGATTGTACTGCCCCCAGGATTGGTAAAGGAACGAATAAAAGCTCAGGCAGCCCACATGGCTGGAGGAATGGGTCCTGACCTAATACAGATTTATTCCTCTATATCCAAACAGCCCCTTTGGTCCAGGCAACAGAAACATTTCTCAGGGTGCTCCGTTCATCTACAAAACCCAGACTCTCTTAGGTTTTTCTTCAGGTTCTACTTTGACTTCAGGCTATTTGCAAATAAACATTGTTAGGTTAGCATTCTCTCTCAGTCTGTCTCTCTTTTTTCTTCCTCTCTTCCTCCCTCTCCCCTCTCTTTTCTTCCTTTTTTCCTTCTTTTTTCTTCCTTTCTCTGCTTCCTTCTTTCCTTCCTTCCTTCCTTCCTTCCTTCCTTCCTTCCTTCCTTCCTTCCTTCCTTCCTTCCTTCCTTCCTTCCTTCCTTCCTTCCTTCCTTCCCTCTTTCCTTCCTTCCTTCCTTCTTTCTCTTGCTTTCTTGCTTTCTTTCTCTTTCTCTCTTCCTCTCCTTCACAACAATCCAGAGTTATTCAGTTTTGACGTGAAGTGAATTTCGGAGTTCACAAGAAGGCAGAAAAATTGCTATTCCTTTGATAAGCCTTATAACAGCTGTAGCTTATTTTTTTACCTTTTCACAAGATTGGCACCAGCCACCTTGAAGCTAGAACAAATAGGCTACAGTTCTGGACTGAAGTGGGCTATTGGGTCACTGCCCAACCTTTTGTCCTTCCAGAAATCATGGGATATAGACTTTAAAGGGAGAATCCTATTCTGTTATTGCCCCTGTTACCTTAGGATCATACAGCTGGATCACAGATTTAGAGATGGAAGGGAACTTTGAGGTCACCAATTCCTTCAATTTTTAAATGAGGAAACTGAGGCATAGAGAAGCTGAACAATTTTCTCGAGAAAATGCTAATTAACTGAATTACTAATTAACAGTAATTAATGGAGCCAGAATTGGACCTCATGCTCTCTGCCTCCAAATATCACTGTGCCATAGCTTGGATGTCCTTGATGTTAGTTTCTAAAATCTGAATCCTAGAGCTTTCAGTGTGGACTCCTGTCAACAGAGATCTACCTAGGAATCTAGCAGAAGTGAGTTTGATGGTGTTTTTGGAAAGCCACTTTCTGATTAGAGACTCTACAACTTGGTACATGGATTATCATCACTTCACAGGAAATGGCCTTACTAACTCCCCATAATTATGATGGATGGAATAGTTGTATTTGTGTGATGTGTTAGGAAAAATCCTGCCTCCTCTTTTAACCTTTTACCTCTTAATGTAATGCTTCTAAAAATAAAGAAGCTAATCTTAATATAGACCCAGAGGTTTTTAGGGCTGGGAGGAACCTTTGGAATCCTCTAGTTTGAGTCCCTTGTTTTACAAGGTAAATAGATTACAGAGTGAAAAGAGGCAACATGGTGTAAGGGAGAGAACCCTGGAAGTAGAGATGGAAGAGCTAAGTTCTCAACTGTAGGCAAATCATTGAACTTGACTGAAAATTAGTTTCCTTAGCTATAGAATGGGGATATAAATATTCATTCACATTTATATAATGTTTCACAGTTTACAAAATATTTTCCCTCTAAAAATGTCCTGAGGTTTTACAATAACTAACAATTATAGATTGCTTTATGGTTTTCAAGGCATTTTATAGAGAGGACCTCATTTGTGCTTCCCACCTACCCTCAGAGGAAGGTATTACCCATAGTACTTTTTCCATTTAACAGATGAAGAAACAGAGCTAGAGACATGAAGGAGCTTGTACAAGGACTCAGCTAATAAGTACCAGAACCAGGGTTTAACCTCAATCTTCCTTATCCCAAGTTCATTATTTATGTGTAATTATTATTACTACCATTTTCGAGATGAGAAAATGGGCACAAAAAGATTAAATAAATTGCCACGGATGCAATGGGAAGTTTGTGGCTGCATCTCCTAACTCCAATACTGTGTTCATTCTCTCAGCTTGATCATTTATTTCCTTCTGATGTTGCTTTAAGTCATTCCCTTCTCTGAGTTTCCTTTCCTCAAATGGAAAATAAGGGAATCAGATCTCTAAAGTTTCTTTCAGCTCTAATAAGAGATGATTCTGATTATTTATTATAACTGTGACACAACAAAATTACTCTTCCTCAGTCAAAACAATGGCTTTCTTACTGCAATTCCAAGTGAAAACTTCTGTGACACTATATATGGGCTACTTTTCTCATTAACTTGATTTTATACCAAGCAGGGTATTAGATTGCCTCTTTTCTACTCTAGTCCCACGAACAGGAAAAGACCACTACACCCTCAACTTGTAACCAGAGCTCTGAGATCTTCTCAAGATGAATAGAGAACTTCAGGAAATCGAGGCTCGTCTTCCTTTTCCAGGTTTTGAATCAAAATAGCAATTAAATCTTTCACATGTGGTTCCATTGCCAAGATGGATAGAATTCCTCAATTGAGACAAATGTAAATCAATAGGACCAAGTGCCACTGTCACCTGTCTTTGTTTAAACTGGGACATGGATCCTCCACCTGTTTGGGACAATGCAGGAGGTCACAGTTGGCTTTTACACATGCTTTTTACCCAGTGAGATGAAATGAACACTCTGTGGATGAACTGTACAGGCATGTTTCACATGCTGATTGGAATTAAGTTTCACTTTTCTTAGCCACCTATATATAAATTCTGCTCTGTTTATTTAAAAAAAAAAAAGCTATGAGCCTGAATTGGGCTGCAGATCAGGTGCTAGCCTGCAACGACAAAGAGAGTTTCTTCAACGGGATTTCCCTCTATCACTGAAATCACAGATCGACTGAAAATGGGAATTGTAATACCTTGTCTGTCTCCCATGGTTAACATATAGTAAATGTTTTGCAGATTGTAAAGTGTTGAGTAAATATTAGTTATTATTTTTTTCAAGTGACTTATTTTTTCATGTGGTAGAGGTGGAAGTTGTTTTGGAACAGGAAGATATATCCAAAAATATTTTAGAACTAAAAGAGATCTTTGCAATCCTCTAGTCTAGTGACTTTCAAAATGTGGTCTGTGAACCCAAGAGGGTCCCTTTCAGAGGGTCAGTGAGGTCAAAACTCTTTATAAAATAATACTAAGGCCACAGTCTTTGCCTTTTTCACTCTTGTTTTCTCAGTGGAGTTTTCCAGATTCTACACTGAAACTAACCTTTAAGAAACTATTATTTGTTGAGTTCGACTGTTATTATCAAAGAATAATATCCATAATTATCAAAAAAGGCTACTGAAATACTTCTTCATTTTCTGTGTGTATTTGTATGTATGTATGAAATACACATCTGTCTATCTATCTATCTATCTGTCTATCTATCTATCTATCTATCTATCTATCTATCTATCTATCTATCTATCTATCTATCTATCTACCTACCTACCAATCTATCTATTTCTGTGTGAGGCTGGACTTCTTTTCTGATATGTTTCAGCCAAACAGCATACTGCAGTAGATTGAAGACAGAAGCAGATAGGAGAATCTGTCTTTTATTAAGCTAGACATTAAAGATATTTGCAAAAACGATGTAAAGCAACGCCATTCTTCTAACTTTTTTTTTTTGCTTTGGAAACTATACTTATTTTTCATTTATTTCTTTATATGAACATATATTGGCTTATTATTATATAAAATTGGTTTATTATTATTTTCAATGACAATAAATACATATTTTAAAAATTATCAGTTTAATTTCTAATATGGCAAGTATTAATGGGTATACCCAATATAAACAAAAGCTCTTTAGCATTCTTCATAATTTTGAAGAGTATAAGGGCTTCCTGAGAACAAAAACTTTGAGAGCTTCTGACCTAGTCTAAATCCTTCTACAAATGAGAACCAGGGAAGCAAGAAGGCATAAGAGCAGAGTAGGAATTTGAAATTAGGTGTCAACTCCCAGTCCAGTCCCCTTTCCCCTACACCATGGTGGTTCTAAGGAAAAAGAAGAGAGGCAATTTGAGGAGAAGATTAGGTTAAATGGCAAATAGTCAAGAACCTGTGGAGGAAGAAAATAGTAGGTATCAGACAGGTAACAAAACTCTATTTACTCAAGGTATATTCTAGCTAGTGTTTAATCTCTGGATTGAGTTTCACAGCAGACTGTGTAATGGAGGAAATCACCCAGGGTTTGGAGTCAGTAAACCTGGGTTCAAAACTAGCTTTGCTTTACTAACATAATAGGTAGCACATCAATTTGTTACTTGGCATGTGTGTGTGTGTGTGTGTGTGTGTGTGTGTGTGTGTGTGTGTGTGTGCTAGAATATGTTTTTCCTTAGGACTAGAACAAGGTAGCTAAGTGGCATGGTGGTTAGAGCACTGGGCCTGGAGTCAGGAACACTTCACCTTCCTGAGTTCAAATCTGGTCTCAGATACTTACTAGCTGTGTGACCTTGTTTGCCTTGGGTTCCTCATATGTAAAATGAGCTGGAGAAGGAAATGGCAAACCACTCCAGTATCTTTGCCAAGAAAACCCCAAATAGAGTTCTGAAAAGTTAGACACAACCAAACAACAAAGGCACAAGGTAGTACCCAGGGTGGTAGAAATACAGAGATGAAAAATGATAGTTTTTGATCAGTAGTGTGCCCTATTTTATATTGTTATGTAAAATAATTATCATGTATCATCATGATACATGATAATTATATATAATTGTTGTATACGTAATATAACAATTATAATATTGTCTTACATTATATTTTCTATTAAATTAAAAATTTTTAGATATTTTGAGGTCATAAAAATATAAGTGCATTTCATGACATATATATATATTTAAACATATATATATACTTCCTTAAGAGATCTTCTTTTATTCTGACTACACAACACCCACTATAATTAGTTTAACTTAATAAAGTATACATGTGCTTATGTACATCTTTATCTGTTTTCAAATCCTCATTAAACACCAACTGAGAGGAGCATTTCTATGTACATAGTAGAAAAGGAAAAGGAGTCTACGTGAAAATTTTGAATCTATTTTATACTGTTCACTTTTCATTTAAAATATATAATAAATTCAGCATGAAACTTTCAAAGATGTTTTGCATATTTATACTTCTTTCTACCCTTCCTTTTTTCCTCCATTTTACATTTTATAAAAGATGCTTCAATGATCCTCTTTCTTTTTTTTTCCTTTTTTGGCTACCCTATTCCTAATCTCTTCCATCTAGCACTAACCCCACTCCTATCATTAAAAACAAACCAACAAACGAAAGCGAAAGTCCTGCAATAAGCATGAGTAGTGAGCAAAACAAATTACCATTGGTCATATCTGAAAGTATATATCTTGTTCTTTATCTTGAGTGTATCACCTTTCTACCAAAAGTTGGGTAGCATTCTTCAACGTTGTTCAGTTGTTTTCAGTTGTATCTAACTCTTCATGACCCCATTTGTGGTTCTCTTGGCAGAAATACTGGAGTGGTTTATAGTTTTACACATGAGGGAACTGAGGCAGACAAGGTTACATGATTTGCCCAGGGTCACACAACTTAAATGTCTGAGGCCAGATTTGAACTCAGGAAGATGCATCTTCCTGATTCCATACCCTGCCCTCTATCCTCTGCACCACCTAGCTGCCTCTTAGTCCTCGGGAATCATTGTAAGCCATCATATTTATTGGAGTTCTTAAATTTTTCAAAGTAGTTTTTCTTTACAATGGTATTGTTATAATATAATTTGAATTTTTGGTTCTGCTAACCTCACTTTGCATCTGTTTTTTCATTTTTCTCTGAAACCATCCCTTTCATCATTTCTTATGATACACTTACATTCATATACTGTAATTTGTTCCACCATTATCCAATTGATGGATACTCCATTAGCTGGCAGTTCCTTCCTACTACAAAAAGAGTTACTAAACATATTTTTGTACTTATAGACCATTTTCTTCTTTCTATGATCTCTGAGCTATAAGCCCAGTAGTGTTATTGCTGCATGATTTAGTGCCTTTGAGGACATATTTCCAAATATTTCTAGAACATCCAGATCATTTCACACACTCACTAGAAGTACATTAGCATTTCCATTTCCCTATAGCTCCTCCAAAAAATGTTATTTTCCTCTTTTTTTTGTTATCTTTGCCAATCTTTTGGATGTGAGGTGGAACCCCAGAGATGCTTTAGTTTGAATTATTCTATTTGTGATTTGAAACATTTAAAAAAACTATCATTATTGGGAGCTTGTAATTCATCCTTGGAGAACTGTTAATTCACATCTTTTTGACCATTTATCTATTGGGAAATGGCTCTTACAATACCTTATGTCTCTTAGACATAAAATCTTTACCACAGAAGATTGCTGCAAAGATTTTTTCCACCTATCAACAATTTCATTTTTGATTTTAACTCTACTGGCAAAAAATTAATTTTATATAACCACAATTGTCTATTTTATCATCAGTGATCCTCTCTATCACTTATTTGGTCATGAATGCTTCACTTCTCCATAATTTTTAAAAGTATTCTATCCCTTTATCTTCTAATTTGTTTATCTCATGATCTTTTCTATATAAGTAATAGATCAAGAAATGGACCTTATATGTGGCAGAAGATATTGATTTATTCCTAATTTGTGTCAGACTGTTTTCTAACTTTCTCAGTAGTTTTTTGAATAGAAGGAAGCTTTGGTTTTATTGGACACCATGGAACTATGTAGACAGTGGACAGAGAACTGAGGCAGGAGTCAGGAAGACCTCAGGAGACCTCAGTTCAATTCCCATCTCAGGCACTTAGCAGCTGTGTGATGCTGGAAAGTCACTTAGCCCTTATTTGCTCAATTCTTCACCTGTAAAATGGGAACACACTGGAGAAAGAAATGACAAACTACTCCAGTATCTTTGCCGAGAAAACCCCATGGACAAATCCCTGAGGTCATAAAGAGTCAGAAACAACTGAACGTTAAACACGGCAAAGGTGTTTGTAGGCACATAGGTGCATAAGTAGGGTGTATAGTGCCTACTTTTTTTAAACCTTTTGATTTGGTTTTGATATTTCTTACTGTCTTATAGTCATTGCTTTCTGTTTGCCCTATTCTAATTTTTAGGGATTTCAGTTCCCTGGTAAAGTTTACCACTATCTACTCTAAGCTATTATATTCTTTATCCGTATCTTTTCCTTTCAAGCTGTCATTTAAATTACCTTTAGATTCTGTGTTTCCTCCTTCATATTCAAGGAACTGTGTTAGTCCTTCTTTCCTGGATGTTCCTGTCTGTCAATGACTACTTGAACTTACTGTGGAGTTCCTTTGCTCTTCTGGGCTCACCTCTGGTTTTCTCTAGGTCTGTAGAATTTCTTCATTGTGTTTAACACTTCTGTTTCCTCCTGTCTTCAGTGTCAAGATCTGGATTTGAGCTTTGTGCCTATGTCAGATGCTGTTCCTTCCTGTATTCTTGAAGGGTGTCAGAAGGTCTTGATTGGTCCTACATGCAATGACTAAGACTAGACCTTGACTTCTATGGGAATTCCTGGGTGTTGATTTAGTTTCCTGGTGCTGCTTCTTGTGTTTTGGTCTTGGCCTCTACTTTGTCTCCTTCTTCTCACAGATTCTTGAACCCAGAGGTGATTGCATCCAAGGATGTTCAGGTAAATGATTATCAACTAGTTCTCACAAAAAAGAACACAATGCATACTTTTAAGTTTAATTTGAATTTTCAATATTTTCTCCATCACTTCTTAAGTCTAAGTAATCAACAAAATGATTAACCAAACCCTGATTTGTATCCTTTGCCAATTTTCAAGGTGTAAATGCTCAATATTAAAAATCTGACAATTGGCTTTTCTGATCCATTTCAAACTGGCTCCAATGCACCCCTGGTTTCATCACTTACCATCAGCCTGACAGCCCCTAGTCGGATGTGCTTGACTGTTCCAGTAGCCTCTAATGAGATCCCAGTGCTTTGATTCTCGGGTACAACCATGTTTTTTCTCCTGCTGTTGCTTGAGAATGGGCTACCTGGATACCAGTTTGGCTTTGTCTGCTGTTATGGCTCAGGTGAGACTGACTAGTAACTGGTCTGGTCTTATCTCTGCTGTGCTCCAGGCAGGGCTTCTTAGGTCCTGTGATGGGCACTGCTCTTTACCTGTTTTCTATTCTGGGTCCCCATCATGTGCATATTGACCTTCCATCTACCCTGATTTGTGTTACTTACTGCTCCTGTGGGAGTTCGACTGATGTGTACGTGTATGTGTTGGGAGAACATAGTCCAGGACTAGATGGAGGGTCTTATGGCTGCCTCTCCTTGGTTTACTTCATCATTGTTTCATGTGGTAAGTTTTTGACGTTTTATTGGGATTTTTGTAGGGCATCACTGCTTCCTTAGGTCCTTACATACTGCTATCTTTCCACAATTCCTTTTCAATCATAACAATTTATCTAAAAAGAACCTTAAAGATCATATATTTCTATGAAGAAGCATTTTAGTCTCTAGGTTACTAAAATCACAACTAACTATAATTTGGGGGGAATTATTGTATTTAACTGAATTTCTGATTACCTGAGGGTAAACCTCTCCCCCACCCCCCAAAAAAGAAAGGAGAAATGGAAAGAAAGGAAAAAAGGAAAAAAACTTTTAGATTCAGGTCTGTTTTGGGATGTGATATGGCATAATGAAATGGGCATTGGGAAGACATTGCCTACTGTTAGTGTTAGCACTGGGTCAGAAAGACTTGGGTTAATTACTTGAGCTTCTTATACATCCTGGCTGTATGACTCTGGGTAAATCATTTAACTTCTCAGTGCCTTCAATCAACTCTAAAAGGGTAAGTTTCAGTGCAGTTGCTTATCTGCTTTGGGAGGGGCTGTTCTTTACCAGGTGCTATTTACAACAGTAAAACCCTAAGTCCAGTCAACAAAAAAAGTACTTTGAGTTAACAGTAGTCAGCAGATCTTTGCTACTTTCCCCTTCATTTTATTAACTGAGAAAATTGATCCAGAGAGACCAAAGTCCCTTTGTCCATAGTAATCACCAAGCTAAGAACATAGCCCAAATGCCCTGAGTCTCAGACCAGTGTCCCTACCCTTACATCATGATTAATATATGTAGCAGATGGTCCACCAATGGACCTTGGCTCCCCAGCTGTTTTTTTTTTAATTTATTAATTTTGTTGTTTTCAGCACTCACTTCCATAAATTCCAAATTTTCTTCCCCTTCATTTCCCTCCCTCCCCGAGACAGCATGTAATCTTATATGGGCTCCACACATGAATTCCTATCAAACACATTTTCACATTAGTCATGTTGTATAGAAGAATTAAAGTGAATGGGAGAAACCATGAGAAAAATAAAACAAAACATAACGAAAGAGAAAACAGTCTGCTTCATTCTGAGTTCTGACTCCATCCTTATTTCTCTAAATGTGGATGGCATTTTGCATCATGAGTCTTTTGGAACTGTCTCAGTTCCTTGCCTTGCTGAGGAGAAGAACTAAGTCTATCAAGGTCAGTCATCACACAATGTCTCTAGTACAACATACAATGTTATCCTGGTTCTGCTCACTTCACTCAGCATCAGTTCATATACATCTTATTAGGTTTTTCTGAAGTTCTCCTGTTCATCATTTCTTATAGCACAATAGTATTCCATTACATTCATGTGCCACAATTTGTTCAGCTATTCCCCAATTGATGGGCAACCCCTCAATTTCCAGTTCTTGGCCACCATAAAAAGAGCTGCTGTAAATTTTTTTGTACATGTGAGTCGTTCCCCATTTTTATGATCTCTTGGGGATATAACCCTAGAAGTAGTATTGCTGGGTCAAAGGGTATGCACATTTTTATAGCCCTTTGAGCATAGTTCCAAATTATTCTCCAGAATGGTTGGATTAATTCACAGCTCTACCAACAATGAATTAGTGTTCCAACTCTCCCACATCTTCTCCAACATTTATCATTTTCCTGTTTTCCTGTTTTGTCATGTTAGCCAATCTGATAGGTGTGATGTGCTACCTCAGAGTTGTTTTGATTTGCATCTCTTTAATCAGTAGTGATCTAGAACATTTTTTCCTAGGACTATAGATAGCTTTAATTTCTTCCTTGCCTTTGATCATTTATCAATTTCCCCAGCTGTTTTTTAGGAAACGGATCCTAACCTTGACAAGGCAAAAAGGCCAGCAATTGACTTTAGAGGTCACCCAGTCCAATGTTCTGTCCTACTTGGTACAAAAATGAATGCTACTGAATTAACTTATCAAAAGTCATCTAATGGGACTTTTGCCCTAAGAGTTTCCTTGAATGTCACTGTCAGGGAAACCTTTTTGAGGCCCATGATTCTGATGAAGGTATTTTTTTTCTGTCTTCTCATTTACTGCCTTATAGATTTGAAAGGAATTATGATGGGGAAAGCTTAGTGTATAGTCACCCAAGATACTCACCTTAAATAACATTTTATATGAGCAGTGACATATTTACTAATTTGATTTATCTATACTTTAGCAAGTTTTATAGCATATAATGTATATATATATTATTTATAGGCTTTTGTGGGGTCAGAGTTTTGCAGGAGTGGTAAAGAAAAAAAGGTTCAGTAAGAGAAGGTCCCTAGCCTGCCTCTATTATCACCTGAGCTATAACACAAGGAGATCCAGATCTCATATTGACAAGGAGATATAATTGTGAAGACACGATCCATTCTGCCTGGAGATTGGTTTTCTTCTTACATCCTTGCATTCCAAGGTATTCACATCCTTAGTTCATAAAATTGCAGAGCTACAGGGACTTAGAGAATGTTTAGTCCAAACATCTCCTTTTAGAGATTAGGAAACAGAAATCTACAGAAATCCAGTGAATTACCCAAGGTCACACAATGAGTTACTGATATAGCTGAGAGCAAATTCTGGATAATTTCTTCCCAACTACTCTAGAAATGGCCACTAAAAGATTAACACAATCACTTTTGAAAAAAAGACACTTTTAAAGCTTAAAATTATAAGGTATTGTAAAAAATGGATCTTAAAAACTGTCTCATAAACTTGAGTACTGAAAATCATATATAATCTATCCCCAAAATTGCATCAGTCATGTAGAAGCAAGGGAAAAGCCTGCATTGGCCTTAGGAAACCATGAGTTATTTGGATGAATGATAAAGAATCTTAATTTTGTGGTACTTCAGAATTCTCACTGAGTTTAGGATGGAGCTGATGTTTGGACTAGCTTTCACTGGCAAGAATAAGAAAAACTTTCTGAGTCACAGGGCCAGTAAGATTTTATCATCACAGGTCCAACACAGTGGGGGACTACAGATTTTCTCAAATCTCCCTACCTCTCAAACCTCTCCAAAATGAGAATTACTCACAAGAGAGAAAGTAATTTCAGTTGCCTCCATAGTCCAGAACACCAAGAATCCCAAGGGGGTAACAGTTCAGTGAGCTAGCCGCAGAGAAGGCTAATCCTTAATCCCTAAACTCATTCAGCATACCCTTTCTCAACTTCCCACCATATTTTGACAGCAGTTACACAAGGCAATCCAAGAGCTTACAACAGTACTGAATTATACTACCTGTCTCCCAGTAAGCGAAAATCAAAAAGGAGAAGAAGCTTGCTCAGCTTGGGGACAGTAGTGGGCAGAAACAGAAAAGTGATGAAAAGAGGAAATTAGGGGGAAGCCATGCTTTGGGAGCTGTGTGACACTCCACTAATCTTGATAAAAACAGCCCAGCACCCTGCTGGTACATGAGAAAAGAATATGATATCTTTGAGGCCTGGCTCTGGGGGAAACCACCACTAATGGGGAAGGAATCAGAAAGTGAGCCATAGGGAAATATAAGAGAAATTAAAAAGCCTGAAATTACCAAAGATCTCAAGGAGGAAAAAAAGTTCAATTTAAAATCTTGAACACAAATGATTGAAATAAAAACAAAACAAGGAAATATGTTCTCCAGATCAGCTGAGTCCAAAGATGTACAAATAAATATTACAAGACAAAAGAAAATGAACCACCTCCTGATGAGGTAGGGGATCCTGTGCATTCCCAAGAGGAGTTGGAACCATAACAGGATTTTCCTGAATGGTTTGAAAGAGGAATCAGAATTGCGAAAGCAGAATTAGTGGTCTGTACAGGAGAAATGATTCAAAGGATAGAAAAACTTGAACCTTCTGTGGCAAGTCTCACAAAAGAAGCAAAAGAGAAAATAACTAATAATACAACACACAGACGTGAAGGATAAGCCAGGAGAAAAGAAGAAAAGAAAAAAAAGAAAGAAAGGAAAAAGAGAAAGAAACAAGAAAAAGGAAGATAGAAAGGAAGAAAATGGAAAAAAAAAGAAAGGCAGGAAGATCATGTAACTTTCCTTTGCCTCTAAAACTTTCACTTTTGATTGGATTTGACACTTGATTCTGAGTTCAGCTCCAGTCTCATAGAGTACTCAAGCCCTCCCCAATGTGAACAATCATTTTCTTCCTCTTGTTGCCTTTATCTCATCTCATTTATACTCTTCTTCTTTTGGATTAGTGAGCTTTTTCTTTTCTTGAGCCTTGCTTAGCCCAAACTCAATACTACAGAGAAAAATATCAAAAATCAAAGCTTGCCTTCTCAAGGAGAACTCAAGTGGACAGAAGCCCTAAAAAATTACATTAGACAGTTTCACAGTTCTCATTTTCAAGGCCTGTGAACTATGGGTTGAGTCTAGCTGGTCAAGGAAAAGGATCTTGCAATCATCTGATGAATTAGGGCAGTGTCAAAAACCAATTTAGACTATTCAAACCAAAGTCCATTTTCAACACTGCCCATAATTACTGGGTAATTCCTTGAATTCCATTTTCTAGATGACTGTGTTGAGCTCTCTTCTTTTTCACTGACATTCTAGGAAGCCAAATTCTGTCCCTTCATACTCTAATATTCTGGATGAATCTCTATTCATTGGCTATTAATGTTTCAAGCGGGGTGTGTCTCTTATGTTCAATAAGAGCAGGGCAGGCAAGATCATCATTTATATGCAGTACAAATGGAAATGTGAAATTGTTATCAATATTCAAACACAGACCCTTAGTCTATCCGGAAATAGTTTCATAGTTTTCCTGACTTGTGGCACCAGCAAATAATAAAGGAAGTGTTTTCATATTCATTATAAAAATGAATCCATTGTTAGCTCTTCCTTTATGGTGTCAAAGTCTGTAGAGTTCATTGTTCAGATATTAGGACATTTTACATGCTAATGAATCCCCATTGTAGCCCTATAAGATTAGTAATAATCATCCTTTTCAGGGCATGGAACCTAACCATTAGAGCTAGGTCTATAATATGAAGATAAAACAGTTATATATTCCCAAAGGCATCCAGATGAGTTTAACACGCTTTGTTGATCATTCCTGGGTTCACAGCCAACTTCTGACTTTTACTAGTTATGTGACCATGGGCAGAACACTTAACCTGTCTAAACCTCAGATTCTTTATAAAAAAGGGGATTATGATACCAGCAGTAGTACCTTGGCTTTTGTTTAGTCTCAAATGAGATAATGGACATAAAGTATATTTGCAAACCTTGAGGCGCTGTCAAATACTAGCTATAAGAATCGTTCCCATTACTATTACCATCATCATAGTTGAGAGGTAGACTGACAATGTAAGGGTGGCCTTAGATTTTAGAACACAGATTCTCATCTTGCCTCTGACATATACGATGTATCTGACAATGAGCAAGTCGTATACCTTCTTAGCACTCTCGGCAATTTTCTAAGATAAAACTGTAAATCATAAATGGCTTCTCAATCTGCCCTGGCGAAGGGAGTTTCTGTACCAGGAGATCCCTATGTTAATGAAATCACAGATCTGGGTCAACTTGTCACCCTCCTTCTACCCCTCCCCATGCTTTCCTATTGGCATTAAGGAGCAGTTTCAAAGTTAAGAAATCTCTTCCTTAAAATAATACTATTTAAGCCTAAGTAGGAAGGATTTAATTTAGAAAGAAAAGACTGTTAAGATGACAATCCTTGTTAAGAATATCCTTGGATATTCCCATTTAGAGTGTTCAAGACAGAAATGTCAGTAATTAAAAGATTTATGAAAACATTACATGACCCCAAGAGAATGCTCATGTCAAATTTGTATCAAAATTTTGGCTAAAGCCATGTCATTAGGTACTTTATAATCAATCAATCCACAAGTATTTATTAAGTGCCAATTATGTGCTGGATATTCAGGTAGGATCTGGGGATACAGATACAATGAATGGATGAAACATTCTGACTTGTTCGCTTCCAGGCATCAGGGGCTATAATTTGGATGGTGTGTATATTAACAACATCAATTTCCATGGGCTTTTTATGTTTTGTTGTTGTTCATTGGGCTTCATGACCTCCTTTGGGGTTTTCTTGGCAAAGATATTGAAGTCACTTGCCATTTCCTTCTCCAGCTCATTTTATAGACAAGGAAACTGAGGCAAACAGGGCTAGGTGATTTGCCCCAGGTCACAGAGTTAGTACTTGTCTGAGTGTGGATTTGAACTTGGGCCTTCCTGATTCCATGTCCTCCAGGTCACCTAGCTGCCCTTGCTTTTTATATACAAAATTGCCCCTGTATGTTACAGAATCACTGAATGTGAGTGTAACAAAGTTTCTCACCTGGAAGCATCAAGGCCCTCTACAAAAACCTGACAAGTTGACATCTAGACTTTGAATGCTGCAAGATTAGGAACTTATTACCTTTGGAGGAGTCCATCATATTTCACTTCTGGGTAATCCTAATTGTTGGGACCTTTCATCCTCTTGGGTTGTAATATCTCCTTCTTAAATTTTCACCTGGTACTCCTCATTCTGCTCTTTGGAAATGTGCAAACCTAGTTCAATCCCTCTTCCATTTAACACACCCTTTCCCCCCACCCTCAAGTCTTCTGTTTTTCAGGCTTAACATCTCCAGAGGTCATAGGTGCCATTTACTTAGTATGGAAGAGGCAACACAGTATGGTGCAGTGGACATTGGTCTGGGAACAAGAAGTTTCTTACTACTCACTTTTATGTGGTGCTTTTCCATTTACCAAGCCCTTTTCTTACTGAAAATCTACTGTGCACAACTTGCTATTTCCTTCAAATATACAATAAAATCATCCCTCCTCTCTTTCTGTACAAATAGGGAATCATACCCTTACCTGTGGGTGCTCTGCCTAAAGGAATATAAATTTTGATCTCTGAAACCTAGCAAGATATCTTGGGGTTTATGGGATAGATTTTGTTTTTTGTTGTTTTTGGAGGCAACTGAAGTTAGGTGACTTGCCCAGGGTCACATAGTTAGTAAATGTCTGAGGTCATATTTGAACTCAGGCCCTCCTAACTTCAGGGTCAGTCCTCGATTTTTTTTTTAATGGACCTTGTCTTCAACCCCAATCACTCTGGCTTTCAATGAATGGCAGATAATAGGTCCCAATCAAAGCCTCATTTGGTCATTGTTTGAATTCTGATGGCTCAAAATGAGTGTAAATAGCAATTGTTTCTGTTTTGTCCAGAAACCCTGACAGTCTTCCCCTCCTAGATTGATATTTTTTTAAGTAAAAGGGTCCATTCTTTGCCTCATTCTTACCTAACCTTTAATAATTTAATGAGTGTTGCCTCAAACAAACTGAGACCTGAGAAAGACCTTAGCTTAAAAAGACCAAGGCCTCCCACTGCATCCAGGGTCATTTCCAGTCATCCTGATCTATATCTTGCTACTGGACTGGAATGGCTCTGGAGGACAGTGTGAGACTGGTAACTTTGCACAGCCCAGTCCCAAATCCAATTCAGCTGCAAGTCATGACATCTCCTTCTTGATGTCATGGTCCTCTTTGGGAATGAAAGACAAACAACCACAACTTTTCTTACACTGATCCTTTGAAAAAGAAAATGCAAATAGATGAATGAATGGATAGATGAGTGAATGAAAGAATGTATAAAGTCGCCTTCCAGTTTTAGGATTCCCTTCTACCAGGCAATCAATTATTTAATAAAAATGGTTTAAGTACTTTTTAATATGCCAGGTACCATGCTAGGGATTAAGGATATAAAGACAAAAATAAAAGAGGCCCTCCTTCAGGGAGCTTACATTCCATTGAGGAGACAACATGTACTCATATCTGCATACAACCTATAGGCCAAACTGATAGAAATTGGGAGAGGAGACACACTAGAAAATGGGGGGTGGGGATATCAGGAAAGACTTCACAGAGAGACAGCTTGAGCTTCTAGCTTGAACAGAGTTCTAAAGGAAACTAGGGGATTCTAAGAAGTGAGAATATATTCTAGACACAGAAGATGGTCAGTGGAAAGACACAGAGATGAGAGGTGGAGTGTCTGATTTTGCTGGGTCTTAGTGGGCTTGACGAGGAATAATGTCTAAAGTAGGTTGGAGCCAGGTTGTGAAGGACTTTCACCAGAGGACTACATTTAACCCTACAGGGAACCACGGTGGGTTATTGAGTAGGACAGTGCTAGGGCAGATGTGCTTTCCAAAGAGATCATTTTGGCAACTGTAGTAGAGGAATTGGAAGAGGCAGAGCATCGAGGGGGGAGGATTAGTTAGGAGGCCATTGCCATAGACTAGGCTAGAGGTGATAAACAAGGGCAGTGGCTGTGAGAATAGGAAGAAGAAATGGATGTGAGTGTTGTTGTGGAAGCAGAAATGGCAATCTTTGACAACTAGTTGGATGTGTGGGGTGGGTGAGGGAGGAGTTAAGGATGATTCCAGGGTTGTGAACCTGGGTGAGTAGAAGAATGATGGTATCCTTGGCCGAAACAGCAAAGTTTGGAAGTTTGGAAGTAGGGTGGTTTTGGGGGCAATATCCCAAATAGTTATAATGCCCACATTCTCTGAATAAAAAATAAAATTTGTGTAGTATTTTGGACCGTTAAAGACATTTTTGTCATTAGAGATGATGTGTGTTCAACTCAGATTTGCTCCTTGTTACTTGTGTGACCTTGGGTATGTCATTTAACCTCTATGGATCTCAAATTCCAATATGGTTTCTCAACTATAAATCCAACTATAAAGTTGATCCTATAATCCAGAGTTGCCCAACCACTGTCCCTCTCCTGTCAATGATTCCAAACCTTTGCCTGAATATTTCCTTCTAAAATCAAGATGAAAAAAAATCTCTTTTCCAACTCAAGCTGAGGCACTCCTGTTGGCTTCTGGTGAAATTTTGATGTTAAATTCAGTACAGCTGGGTCAGGGGCTTGCTTGTTTCATTCCAAGATCTGAGCCTGGGCCTTCGTGGAGTCCTCAATCCCAATGGGCCTCTCTCTCTCTCTCAGGCACTTTGGCTTTCAGCAGGCTAGGCCTCACTTGTCTTACCTGCTGCAGAGCACAAAGGGAGGGAGTTAGTGAAGGGGAAGGTGATGACAGTGGCTTCTATCAGCAAATCTTTGCGAGGATAAGGTTGCATGGTTTGCAATTAGACAACCAGGTCCTGTGGCATGGGAGATCATTTCCTTCAGCAGGTTATCATTTTGGAAAAATCAGGGGCCTTTTAATATACAGTACAACTCCCTGAATCCAGCACAGCCCCTCTGCATCAGCTCAAAGAAGGCCACTCCTTAATGCAGTTAACTCTTCAGGGAGAAACAATGGCTTTTAGGCCCAGCTGCGTGTACAGCTTGTAGTCCTGGTGTAAACAGTTTGTGGTGCAGAGCAGGAACTGTGAACCAGACAAAGACCCTGTTATGTTGAGTGAGAGAGGCCTCTTGCACAAAACATCACAAGGGAGGACTGGGGAAGCCTTCTTCTTCCTCTTCCAGAAGCCCCAGGTTAAGCTTTTGCTACTGAATGGTGCCTTGAAGTAGAGGGGAAAGTGATGTCCAGTCTCACGTTCTTCTGGAAGGAGCTCCCACCTTTCCACATTCTGGCTCTCTCTCCATGGTGTTGTGTTTTCTCAGAGTTATGGTTCTCTAAAGAAGTTTGGGAAGCCAGTGTAACCTGGAGAAGATAATCAAAAGACCAAGATTTGAAACCAGGAGAAGGGAGTGATGAGGATGAGATAGATCGATAATGTCATCGGCACAATGAACATGAGCTTGGGCAGATTTTGGGAGATAACGGAAGACGCAAGGGCCTGGTGTGTGACAGTCCATGGGATCACAAAGAGTGAGACACAACTGAACAAATTCATATCAAAAATCTGTACCTTCCTTGGGAATCACAGCTTTAGAATTCCAATGGACATTAGAAACCATCAGGACCAGAGGTCCTTAACCTGGAGAACACCAATGCGGCTGACACTGACAATATGCCTATGAACACATGAAAAAAATGACATCTTTATTTTCACTAACCTTTGTTTGTTTTTGTAATTCTATATATTTTATTTAACATATTTAAAAACATTGTTCTGAAAAGGAGTCCATAAACTTCAACCGATTGCCATGGGGTCTGTGACACAAAACAAAAAAAGGTTAATTTTGACTAAAAAAAGGTTAATTTTACAGATGAGGAAACTGAGCCTCAGAGGTGCAGTGACTTGGCCAAGACTGTATGGGTAGGAAGTAGCAGACAGAGAATTCAAACCTGGCTTTTTAGACTTTTTTTTTTTTTTACTGTTTTCCCCATTGTATTCACATTGTTGGGCTTATGGCTAGATTTCAATTGCTGATGTCAAATTTGTGCCTTGGAGAGCTTTGTAAGGGGGGGTTAGTTGTTTTAGTTATCTGAGTTGTGATGTCTTTCAGTACTGTTTCTCTGTCATTTTCTGCATTCTCTTCATTTAGCTTACTTTGCTCTTCATCATTTCATGTATTTCTTTACAAGGTTTTGTGGATTCTTCTGTCATCATTTCTAACAGTACAGTAACATCCCAGTACTTTACTTTTATTTTTTTTTTAATACTTTGTCGTGGTCTCTTCAACCTTTCACCTGACATTGATTGAGGCTTCAATCTTTTTATATTCCCATCACCTGGGGCAGCTAGGTGGTGCAGTGGATAGAGCACCAGTGCAGGAGTCAGGAGGACCTGAGTTCAAATCTCACCTCTAACACTTGACACTCACTAACTGTGTGACCTTGAGCAAGTCACTTAACCCCAATTGCCTCATCCTGGGTCACCCTGATGAATATCTGGTCATTGGATTTAGGTGGCTCTGGAGGGGAAGTGAGGCTGGTGACCTGCACAGCCCTCCCTCACTCAAAACGAAGTCAAGTGCAAGTCATGTCATCATTTCTCTGATGTCATGGTCCTCTTCAAAAACGAAGGACGAACATGGCATGGTCTTCAGCAACAAAGGATGAACACACACATCATCCAGCTATCTCTTGCTACATGACCTTGGGCAAGTTGCCTTATTCCCTAAACCTATTTCTTTCTCGCTCATTCCTCACTGCTGCCTCATTTAATTTTTTTCTTTAAGATGCTGCTTGGATTCTACCTTATACATGGAATTTATTCTGATCCCTTGAACTGCCAGTGCCCTGCCTCTCAAACTATCTAGTACTTAACCACTTGGAATTTATTGTATTTGTTTATATTTATTCTTTATGTATACATATATGTAGTATTCTTTATACACACATACACACTTACACACATACATACATACATATGTACTCGTTTTTATCCCTGGTGAGAATGTAGTATAGGGATTGTTTCATTTTTTATGTTTATAGCCCCAATACCCAGCACAAATGCCCATTGATTGACTGATTGAAAGAGAAAGGAGACAGTGAATCAACCAGTTTAACCAGATTAAAAGGTTTTGTGAGGGGAAAAAAGGCTGACAAAAGCAAGATAAGCTGACATCAGATTCTGTAAGGTTTTGATTACAAGGCTAAGGAATTTGGATTTTATTTACCTAGCAATATGCATCCATTAAATGGTGCATGATTGGAGCTTGGCTTTAGGAAGGTTAGCATGGAATCAGTATGATGGATGAATTAGATATGGAAAGAGTGGTATACTACTGAAATATTTCAAGTAAAAAGTATAAACGATACTTGGTTTCTATCACTTACTCATTTCTCCATTAATTTTCTGTGTCTTGGAAACTAGATTCTAACTGCACTAATCAAATGAAATGGTTCTTTCCAAAATTAGAAATATTCTCTTATTTGCTTGACCCAATGGGATTTCAGTCCTCATCCTTCTTGACCTCTCATTAGCTTTTGACATTATTGACAATCTTTTCTCTCCCTCTCTTGGTCTCCATGACATTGATCTCTCTTAGCTCTCCTCTGAGCTGTTCGTCTACTCCTCAGTCTCTTCTGCTGGGTAATCATCCATCTCCAAGCCCCTATCAGTGAGTGATCCTCAAGGCTCAGTTCTAAGACCTTTTCTCTTATCACTCTAGACTTTTCCTCAAGGATTTTATCAGCTTCTACAGATTATCTTTATTTAGATAACTCTCAACCATATATGTCCAACCCTAATATCTAACCCACTGGATATAATGGCCTAGATGGTATTATCCCAAACAGAGTTGTCCTTCACCTGTCCTGCTGCTGTTTGCCTGATTGCCCTGACCCTCCATACCTCCCTTTCTCCATTAAGGATATCACCACAGCCTTCTAAGTCATCTAGGTTCACAATTATTGAGCAGAGCCATTCTTAGCTCCTTTCTTCTCTCATATCCAATTAGTAGCCCTATATCATCAGTTCTCCTCTCCCATCCATCCCTTTATCTACACTTACACAGTTACCTCCAGAATACTGTCTTCATCACTGCTTGCCCAGACTATGGTTAGAGATTCCCAATTTTGCTTTCGGTCTCAGTGATTTCAATCTTTCACCAGTCTGATCTGCTCTCTATGGAGCTACCAAAGTAATCTTCCTAAATGATTGCTTTCCTCCTGCTCAGTAATCTTCAATGGCTCCCTACTGACTGATGTAAAATACCCTACCCCCAGCCTGACATATGAATTCCTTCTCATTCTGGCCCCATCCTACATCTTTAGGCATTTTACATTAGTCTCTTTCATTAACAGAATGTTTCACTCTGGCTGGTTTCCTTGTGTTTCTTTCATCTCAACATTTCATTTCCTGACTCCATGTCTTAGCACAGGATGTCCCCCTGACTGGAATTCATTCTCTTTTGCCTCTTCCTCTTAGATCCTCATCTTTATTTAAGCCTCAGTACTCATGCAAATTCAGAAAACCTTTCCTGATTCCTGTAGTAAATTAGTGTTTTGCTTCCTTCAATTATTTTATATTTAATTAGTTCTTTATATATTGAACCTCCCACTAGACTGATTTTTCATTTTTGTCTTTGTAAGTCTAGTACCTAACAGAATGCTTCCCGTAAAATGATCCTTAGTAAATGTTCACTGCATTTGAATCTAAGTGACTGATGAAGTAGCTAACATGGACAATTCTTTTGAGAAGCTTGGTTATAAAGGGAGGAAGAAAAATAGGCGGGTAGTTAGAGTAGGTGGTAAGGTCAAATGAAAGAGTTTTTTTTTATTATTATTCACAGGTACAGTTTTAAAAACAATGTAATAGGAGTCAGTGGAAAAGGGGGAATTGAAGATAATGGTGATAGAAGTAAAAGCTATCAGGAAAATGGACTATACATGGTCTTCATTTAAATTTGAGACTGTAAATATTTAAATTTGGAAGCATTGCCTTGGCATCTACAGTGATTAATGCTTTTTGGATGGGGTTCAAGACAGGCACATCTTATATCAAATTCTCCCCAATTAAAGTCCTTGAAAGTTTCCGGCATGTTTTCTAGTGGCCTTATCTATTTAATATCAACCATGTGTTTTATCTTCAATCTATAATATCCTAATATTTTTACAAAGGAAGATTGTTCTTTTCCTCCTCAAATGATTTTTTTCAATAACCTTCTTTGAAGTATTACAAAATTAAGATTTTTGCTATTTGGGAATCTCTAGCACAGATTATGTACTACTATAATTCATGATGTAGTAGATACGGGGCTTAATCTTTCTGTGACCACTATGCCTAAAGCCTTATCATTGTGTGTGACAATATATCTTGACTATCATATGAAAACTGTTGAGATGGTTAAGGAGAAGGGATTAATAATTATTAGTTATATGGCAAGGGCTAAAAACCCTGTGGAGAATCCAATTTCCTTGATAGCAATCAAAAGCTCAATCTGACATGACCCTTCAAGGTATTGAAATTATGGCTTGGAATGTAAATGGAATCAACCAGCATTTCAAGGGAAGGAGAGATATTCATTTATAAATTTCATCAGGTGTGACCTAGTATATTGCAGGCAATGCAGTGTACCACCTTCCTAGTGAGCCAGTAGAGCTCAATAAAGGAACACTTAGTAGGTTACACTCCTGTGTTTACAAAAAGATCAAGATAGGTTGCTGATCCAATCAGGAAATGAGTAAGATATGAAGGTTTCTAAGAATGTGAGGAAACAATGGTAAAACTCAGATTATGAAGCACAAAAGCTTTGATAGTTAGAGTGACTGCTCACTAATAACAGATATAGGCTGATTTAATGGTCTCTTTCTTACTCTTGGTACCTGCAGAAGTCAATTTTGTCTTGCCATGAGATCTTTCTTTGGTTTACTTAGGTTAGGCTTATACGATAATCATGGGAAAACTTACAGCAAGAATTTGAAGTCATAAGAAAGCCCAGATCCTTTAAAAAAAAACTACAGATAAGTTAAACCAGTGAGATGTACAAGGAGATAAGGAAGAGGAGGAGGAGAAAAAATGGTAGCTATAACCATGAGATAAGAAAAAATGGAGGAAATAAGAATAGGATAAGAAGGAATACAATTGTCACTTTTTTCAGATGACATGATGACATACATAAAGAACCCTAAAAAAAACTAAAAATGGACACAACTGAGACCTCCAATAAGAAGCTGGACATAAAATAAACCCATACAAATCATTAGCCTTTCTACTTTATTACCAACAACCATCAGGAGGAAGAGATAGAAAGAAATTCCATTCAAAATAACTACATTCTATAAAATATTTAAGATCATATTTATCAAGACACAAGACCTCTATGAATATAAATTTAAAACTCTTTACAGAAATAAAGACATGCCTAAATAAGTAGTGAGATCCTAAAATATGCTTGGGACATACCAGTGTAAAAAAAGTTAAAACCACCTAGATTAATTTATTTAGTGTCACACTAATCAAAATACCAAAGGATTAGTATACAGAGCTAGAAAAAAAAAGCAAAATTCATCTGATGGAACAAAAGGTCAAGATTTTCTTTTTTTTTTTCTGGGTAATTTAATCATTTTATTGATAAGACCAACAAGTTATTAATAAAAGGATGGTTATTTGGCTGTCTCTCTTAGACCAAAGACCAAATGGTGGCGGGGTCAGTTTATATGCCCTTCAAAAAGGAAGTATTTCTGAGGGATATCGAATTTGGTTTCATATGTGAGTGAGGTGAGGGGTGGGACTTCTT
This sequence comes from Notamacropus eugenii, assembly GCF_028372415.1. Classification (NCBI taxonomy): domain Eukaryota; kingdom Metazoa; phylum Chordata; class Mammalia; order Diprotodontia; family Macropodidae; genus Notamacropus; species Notamacropus eugenii. The sequence goes on from NC_092872.1 coordinate 204,716,129, forward strand.
CAGTACTTTGATATTTTGTTAATATGAGTGAGTCAGTATTCCCTGCATGAGTGCATAACACAATCTAGCTGTGCCTTCTCATCCCATGTAGTTCATATCCATGTCTATCCATAAATCCTGCACAAAGAATGCTAGAGGCCTTCCTCTTGTAGAGACTGGTTCATGGGCTGATTGTCATTCTACATTCTTTTGTAGTCATTTTATGATGTCTTCTTTGGCATTTCTTGTTATTTTAGTAATATCCTATAGCCTACCATGTTCCTTTCCATTGGCCCCCTTGGTCACCTGCATTTTAATCAATGATTATGGTTTTTCATGATTCATAGCTATATAGTATTGCTGAGAGAATGTTATGTTAAAATGATGGATTTTGGTGGAAGGAAGACTGAGATTATTGAAAGTGTTACTCAACTCTCCATCCTAATACAACCTAAATTAATCTTTTGTTCCTACTGCCCATCCTTAATACCTATCAAAAAATATGTACTGAAAGATTCAGTGGGATGCACATTCAACTGCATGGTATAATCTAGTTAATAAACTCTCTTCACCCGTTTGAGTTTCCCTTTGTCCAGTCTTTTTTTTACATTTTAAAAATTTTTTTATTAATTTTATTTGTTTTCAGTGTTCTACAATCACTACCACATAACTTAAATTTTTTTCCCTTCCCTCCCACCTACCTCTCCCCTCCCTTCTCTAGATGGCATACGTTCCTATTTAATGCATTTTCACTATAGTCATGCTATGCAGAAGAATTAAAAGGAGTGGGAGAAATCATATAACAAACCAAAACATAACACAAAAGAAAATGATCTGCTACAATCTGTGATTGAATTTCATAGGTCTTTCTCTGGATGTGAAAGGCATTTTGCCTTAAAAGACCAGTTCTTGCATTGCAATGAAGTTCCAAGTCTACCAGAAAAACTCCCACACACTGTGGTCGTTGCTGTGCACAAAGTTCTCCTGGTTCTGCTCCTTTCGCTCAACATCAGATCATATAAGTCTTTCCAGGCCTCTCTGAAATCTTACTGCAATAGTATTCCACTACACTCATATACCATAATTTATTTAGCCATTCCCCAATTGATGGGCATCCCCTTGATTTCCAGTTTTTGACCACCACAAAGAGTACTGCTATAAATATTTTTGTACATGTGGAACCCTTTCCCATTTTTATGATCTCTTGGGGATACAGTCCTAGAAGGGATATTGCTGGGTCAAAGGGTATGCATATTTTTGTAGCCCTTTGGGCATAGTTCCAAATTGCTCTCCAGAATGGTTGAATCAGCTCATACCTCCACCAACAGGGTATTAGTGTTCCAACTCTCCCACATCCTTTCCAGCATTTATCATCTTTCTGTTCTGTCATGTTAGCCAATCTGATAGGTGTGATGTGGTACCTCAGAGTTATTTTGATTTGCATCTCTCTAATCAATAGTGATTTAGAGCATTTCTTCATATGACTGTAGATATCTTTAATTTCTTCCTCTGAAAACTACCTGTTCATATCCTTTGACCATTTATCAATTGGAGAGAAGATCAAAATTTACAAGAAAAATAATGAGGATATCTTTTTGAAGTAAAAAATAAAGTCATTGTGGATGACAAAATCTCAGGAATTTACAGAGACAAGAGCTAGATTTGAAGTGACTTATACATATAGATAGATAGGTAGATAGATAGATAGATAGATAGATAGATAGATAGATAGATAGATATAACCACTAGCAGATACCAAGGTAAATGCAAAACAATATTTACAAGTATTAATAACTAATCAACTCAATCTGAATGTTATAGAGAGATAGCAAAATAATGAAAAATGTTATGTTTATCACTAACAATTTCTATCTAATTATCCTGTCTGAATGTGGGGGTGAGGGAAGAGATAGTAAAGCAATAGTAATTTTGACCTGATTAACAACTAGAAATATTTTACAAGCCTATAATTTTCAAAAGAGAGGAACAAATCATTTGTGATATCTTCTAAAATAAAAGTTTGTGATATTTTTTTCAAATGAGTAATGAATCTGAGGAGGGAAAAAATAATAACAGTAGAAAGAACAAAGGTCTTGAGTTTAAATACTACCTCTGCAATTTATTACTCCATGACCTTGACCAAGTCTCCTTACTTCTGTAGGTATCAGTATCTTCACATATGAAATGAAAGTATTTGAGCAGGTGATTCAAATATGTCTTTCTAATTCTAAATTTTATGAGAAAGAGAATAAAAAAACCAGGGTGTGTGAGAAAAGGAATAAGTTGATTATTTGCATCACAAATGAAGCAAGGGAAGATGGACAGAAGAGGATGTATAATCCTAGAGTGATAGTCCTTTTTTTTTTTTTTAAAGCAGTTTTATTGATATTTTGTTTGAGGAAAGGAATAATTTCATTATGGGCATCACAAATTTTTAAAAAAGAAAGATGAATATAGGAGGTGTTTGGTCATAGATTTTTGTTAATATCTTTGTTTTAAAATCTTTTAATTTCCCCAATATGTTTCACTTTCATCTTCCCCCCTCCCCCATGACTCCCAGAAAACTGTCCCTTAAAACAAGGGATAAAAAGCAGACATAAAACAAATTAGTAAAACTAACCAATATATGGGAAAAGTCTGTCATTATATGCACTGTTGCACAATGATAGCCCCCTACCTGTGCAAAGAAAGGTGGAAGAAAGTGCCTTATATCACGTAGCAATACTGCTATTTAAAACAGGGGAGACAATGAGAAATTAAGTTTTTGAAAAGCCAATGGGGTAATAGTAGGAATTATAGGAACTTTTTAATGTTGTGTACAAAAGTGAGATACTAGGTGTTAGGTTGTTTGTGATTCACGTGCTTGAAAGTGTGTGTATGTTTGTACTACGTACATATGTCTACTGTTACCGAAATAAGAAAAACAAGACTTATAGACTGGATCAGAAAACACAACCAAAGAATATTCTGCCTATAGGAAACATAACTAAGACAAACAAATCATATATACGGTAAAATTAGAAAACAGACCAATATTTACCATGTTTTAGCTTATGTGAGAAACCAAAGAGCTACAAGGATCATACTGAATGAAGTTGGATTATAATTTGAATAAATGTATTTTTGTATATGAAATATATGACATATACATATATATGAAAAGTATACCATTTTAAAGGAACCGTTGAAAGTAGAAGTCTATCACTGTGTGTGTGTGTGTGTGTGTGTGTGTGTGTGTTTTCAAACAAGTTCATAGACCCCAGGTTAAGAACTCCAAGACTAGATAATAATTAAGGTTCCTTCCAGTGTGTATCACCTAGACGTGAGACATCATCATCCATATAACCTTTGGGGAATTGAATTGTGAAAGCTGCTGACCTTCCATTCCTCTCCTTAATTTTTCTCTTCAAAAAGTTCTTCTTGACCAAAAGGAACATTGAACCAGTGGTAGAATATTCTCAGTGAGCTATAAACAAAAGCTGCTTAGCCAATCAATTCAAATCATTTATGCTAATAGATCAAGGCACTGTGCTAGGAGCTCGAATAAAAAATGAAAATGAAATGTTCTTGCCTTCAAAGAGCTTAAATTCCCTGAGGAGTTTGCATTGTACTGATAAGAATAAAAGTTTCCACTGCAAAGAAGTATGGAGAAGAGGGATTTCAAGGAAATTTAGCTTCCTTCTTCACTAGTCCAAAACCATTATTACTTTTGTTTTATCTGTACCTCAATCAGTTATCTCCTTACAGGGGTCAATTTACCAAGAAGAGTAGGGAGCACTGACCAGCATTATCAAAGTCCTTGGTCTGCCAGCATCCCTAAAAAGGGTGATGGAGTGGAGGGTATGCAGCAGTGCTAGGGCAGCGCCAGCCCCTCCTCTTCCACTTTTTAAAAGTACTGAGCTACTAGAAACCAAGGCTTGTACAGTGATGGGACACCAGAGAATAACTGAGTTGCATTGGCGAGCAATACTAGAAATCTTTCTTACTGGATCACAGGGAACACCTCTGCTCTCTGTCTCTTTATCCTACTCACTGATAGGAATCAGCAAGTAATTTTCTTTGGAAAAGTAATAATAGAATCTGAAAGTTTTAAGAGACTTAGTCCCAACTATGACCCAACTCATTCATCCCTGAATTGCAATATGAAGCTAGTTTACTCAAATTTGGCCAGGGCTGCCCTGAAAATGATGATTGAGGACGAGTCCCTCAGAAACAGCAAGCATTTACCAGTCTCAGGAGCAATTGATGGAAGCAACAGGAGCCTTCCCTCATTAAAGGCAATTAAAACATTCAGGAATTTATCTAACAAAGACCCACTGTTCCTTGATGCCGTTTAGGCTTCTGTCAGTTCCTGAGTCAGGCATAAAATGATTGAGACCCAAGCTGAAAATTTGCTTCAGAAGGAGGTAAGACACATGAATGTCATCCTTCAACATTCACTCCAAGATTCATTCATTCTCTGGCAATGTCATCGAAAACAACTTCTAAAACCTTCCTGCCTAAGCTTCTTAATAAACAAAGGAATCCTAATATAAGGTTGCGAACAGGCCGAGAGCTTGATATCAGGGAAGAGAATCAATCATCTGAGCTGGAATGTAATTCTTAATAACATTTGCAAGACGTCTGTGCCCTGGGGAACAAGAGTTACAGACTGTGAGAACAATCGAAGAGTATTGAATCATGCCTGTTCCCAATAACTCTCTGAAAGATCTTCTGATATTAGATGTGAATAGATTTAGTGACATGGCATCTTTCCCCAAAAGGGTTAACCATTGAACCTGAGTTTAACGCTAGCACTCTAAGCTGGAATATTTTACTGCTCTAGATAATGTGGGGGCACTCAAAGACATAGATAGGAAACAGTCCCACTCACAATTAACTGACACTCGATTCAGGGAGTTAAGAATCCACATTCAAGATAACTAGAGTACAAGAATATCTATGAATTAATGAACACTATGGTACCATCAAGAAGCCCATGAAACATTAGGAAAGAGGAAAATAAACAGGAAACTAAGGATCAGGCACTTCAGGAAGGAGAGGGGTATTCAATTGAACCTTTGAAGGTAGGTAGACCTGTCTACCTAGAGGTCACTTTTGTTAGAGTGAAGGCACCTGTGTGATGGACAGCACTATGAGTGTAGGAGTGTGTGTGTGTGTGTGTGTGTGTGTGTGTGTGTGTGTGTGTGTTGGGTGGGGGGAGGCAAAGGACAGAGACACAGAAATGAGTTGTGGGGTGGAAGGATATTCAAGAGAAGGGTATGGGACATGATTTGACTAATGGTATAAGCAACTTTGTGGTCCTGTGAGATGCTTCTAAAGTAGATTTTATTGCTTTAACATATGCAGAGAGGCATAAGAGGTGGTTTTCCAGGAAAGGCAGGTTGACTCTTTATTAGATATGCAGACAAAAGTCTTGGGTAGGTATGGATTTGAACTGATGACCATTATAACTCTGAGGTTCTGTGATTCTGGGACTATAGCAAATTCTAACACCTATAAAATAAAATCCTTCCTTTTCCATCCTCTTCCCCTCCCAATTCCTTTATCTTCTCCTTTTCTCATGTTTACAAAGTGTTTTATGATTTACATAACATTTTCTTCAAAACAACCATGAGTCAGATAATTTAAAAAGTGGCTTAGTGATTTGTACATGGTAATATGGCTTATATGTCAGAGTTGGAACCCCATGTCTCCCCAACTGCTAGGACAGTCTTATATTCACTATACCAGCTTGTTTGTGGTGCTATATCATCAAGGTAAATCAAGATAGGTTTTCCTCCTTCTTCTCACCCCATCCAAAAAATCTTGATCTATCCAACAAATCAGCCAACAAGCATTTATTAAAAGCCTACTGTGTGCCAGAGCCTGTACTAGACTCTAGGAGTACTAAAACAATGAATGAAATAATCTCAACTAGCAAAAAGCTTGAATTCTAAGGAAGGGGATGACAAAGACATTTCTATTGAGAAATCAAATACGTAGTCAGTAGCCATCACTTCAGTTGGAGGGGAGAACATGTACAACGCCTGTTTTGAACCTGCCATTCTAAAAAGATAAATGGTGGCGTTCTGGGCTTTGGTTCAGCCCATTAAACTGTATCCTCCACAAGTAAAGGTGCCAGGACATATTTATGATGGGTCTGTTCCTGTGTTTAGCCCTTCTGGAAGGAAATAGTAGTAGAATGAACCCAGTTTCAAGGCCAGATCTTCATTTCAAGTAATTGAGTGTTCTTAGCAACTACAAGCAGTTATATGACTCAGCAATCAAAAAATACAACTGTCTCCCAAAAGCCCTTGTCCCATGGAAAACCTTATGCACAGCAGACAATACACAAATGGAAAGAAAACTGAGATGACCTTTCTTTTCTTAGAAAAGTAACATTTAACTTGAAAAATGGAGGAGTGCCTTGCACATAAGTTCTTAATAAGTATTTGGTGATAAAGATGATCCAGGAGTGCAAGAAGCTGGGCCAATTAACCAAAACTTTATTGGGGTTTTCATGAAGGGCCTCTCTTCTGATAATCATCACTTATATACAAAGCTGCTGAATAATATATATTTTCACAGTTGTCCAGGAGTACTATTCAAAAAATGAACCAGAGGCCCCATGAGAGCAGACAGAGGGAGTATTAGTAAGCAAAAAGCATCTTGACATTGAATTCCCTAGATTCACAGAGTTATAGAATTGAGGAGTTGGAAGGGACCTAAAAGGCCATCTAGTTCAGACACTCAAATAAAATAAAAACTTAAAATAACTCATTTTAGTTCTTCAACCACTCAGTTTCTCTTAATCTGGAGACCATAGATTCACAAAACAGATAGATCTCTGGAGGAAAAATCACATCTTGGTCTTCACTAATTTTTTGTTGAAAATTAAAACTTCTTTCAGTTATTATTTATAAAAAGAACAATTTTTTTTCCTGAAAAGGTATCCCCAGGCTTCATTATGCTGCTGGAGGGGTTTATAACAAAAATGGTCAAGATCTCCTGCCTCAGTCCTTAATAGTAGCTATAAGACTTCGATTAGGTATCACAAAAGGATCAGATAGATGGACCAGAGCAATAGACTTTTATTACAGTGCCTTTTTAACTCACATGAGGAGAGGTTCAGGGCTTTAAAGTAGAACACTGAGGGAGAAGGGCATATGACAGGAGAGCCAAAGAGAGAGGAATACTACTGAGGTGTTTATTAGGAACTCTGGTCCTCAGATCACAAAAGCAGGAGGAAGGGTTGAAGTATTCAGTGCAGGTCATTCAGAGAGGCTGCCTTTGTGCTCAATAAACACAGCATAGCATACTTCTCTTAGTATTCCTGGTTTACAGTCATTTTCCCTCTAAGGCACCACACTGAAAAAGCACAAAGTCTGGAGGAATTTTTTAAATCTTGGATAAACGTATTGAACAGAATCTACTTAGATTTAATAATTTCCCCAAGTCCTGGCAATTTAGTTCTACAGATCAATACTTGACTGTACTTAGAGAAGTTATTCAAATCAACCTTGAGTTATTACAGAATAGGTCTTCCTATAAGAAAAGGATTCAAGCAGTGCATCAAGTATCTAAAGAGCCAATCTTCACCTCCCCAGATGTCTATCCTCAACAGAATTGCAAATGGGTGACATCTTTCCCATGTTTAGTGCCAGATAAATGGGAAACAAGAAAAGTGTGTCTATGATATCCTCCTCTACACAACAGTAGGTGACCAGAAAGAGAAATTTTGCCTATGAGGGCTTCAGAGTCCCATATGAGTCAATATGCCCATGTCCTTTAGTTTGAGATCATGGGTCTGTGGAGAATTGTTTCTTCGCTTTCATCACTGGAAGATCCACCTAAGGTAGCTTGAAGACTGAGCAGGGTTAGCGAGAAGGGAAAAAAAAAAACATTTATATAATGCCTACTATGTGTCAGATACTGTGCTGAGTCCTTTATGAATATCTTATTTAATCATTACACTAGTCCTTGAAGGTTGATGCTATTATTATTTCCATTCTACCATTGAGGAAACTGAAGCAGACAGAAGTTAAGTGTGCAGGGTTATGCAGCTAATTTAGTGTCTGAGACTGGATTTGAACTCATCTTCTTGATGCCCTATCCATGGTTCCACTTTTGTCTTCTGCCCTTCTGGTAGGCTAGATTGGGCAGCTAGGTGGTGTAATGGATAGAGCACCAGTGCAGGAGTCAGGAAGAGTTCAAATCTCACCTTAGACACTTGACACTAGCTGTGTAACCTTGGGCAAGTCACAAAACTTAACCCCAATTGCCTCATCCTGGGTCATCTCCTGTCATCCTGATAAATATCTGGTCACTGGATTCAGATGACTGTGGAGGAGAAGTGAGGCTGGTGACCTGCATAGCCTTCCCTCACTAAAAACAAAGTCAAATGCAAGTCATGTCATTATCTCTCTGATGTCATGGTCTTCTTCAGCAACGAAGGACAAACACATACCCTGGATCCACATTAGTTCCAGTGGTGATGGCTTCTGAATACCTCTGTAGGACTAAACACTGAAACCACTTGAAACCATCACTGAGCTTAATAGTAGACTTGTCTAACTCTTTGGATGCCACGAAAGATTATGATCTGTGTGCTTCTCTAAACAGAAATCCAGAAATCTAATTCCCACCCAAAGTCTATGGAATGAATGCAGATATAGACAAGTTGTCAAAAGAGAACATTCTGAAACTGAGGAGGAACTAGGAAAAATCTCGTGCAGATCTCGTTCAGAGGCTCTGGTGATTACTAGGTCTTTGAGTGAGCTGTGTTTCAACAATAACTAGGTTATTGTTGAAATTCAGTAAGGGACAAAATTACTTAAAGGAATGTTAAGTTAAATTAAATGAGAATATACACGTGTGTATAAACACAAAACATATGTATATATCTTTGCAAAATGCATTGTACCATATAAATATTAGCTGTAAGCATTAGTAATGATAAATCAGTTTATAATTCTCAGAGTTCCTAATCCTTATCCTCTTTCCCATTTAATTTATAATTTCCATAAATTTTTGCATACCTGTTTTTTAAAAAGTGAAGCCTACCTATTATTTGTTTGGTTCTAGTTACTGGATTTGAATTGTAGTTTTGTCATTTACTGATGGTGGGCAAGTTTCTTTGCTTTTCTGAGCTTCACTTTCTTCCTCTATAGAAGAGAGAATTGAAGCAGTTTGATGTCTAAGGTGATTCTAAATCAAAAAGAGGATATACCAATTCAGAATGATACTTGATATTTGGGAGGTGGGGTGCAGTGTGGTGGTGGTAATTAGTTATGTGAAGATGGCATAGAAGTTAGAAGACTGACCTTGAAATCAGGAAGACCTAGTTCTTTCCATTCTTTTTTTAAAGTTATACATGTATAGTCATACAAAAAGTATTTCCATATGAGTCACCTTGTGAAAGAAAACACAGACAAAAAACATGGAAAAAATAAAGTACAAAATAGTATGCTTCATTCTGCATTCAGACCCCATCAGCTCTTTCTCTGGAGATAGGATTTTTCATCACAAGTGCTTTGGAATTGTCTTGGATCATTGTAGTGCTGAGAAGAGCTAAGTCTAGCATAGTTGCCCATTCTACAGTGTTGCTGTTACTGTGTACAGTGTTCTTCTGGTTCTGTTCATTTCACTTTGCATCAGTTCATGTAAGTCTTTCAAGATTTTTTGAAACAATCTTGCTTGCCATTTCTTATAATATAATAGTATTCCATCATAATCATATGTCACAACTTGTTTAGTCATTCCTCCAGTTGATGGGCATCCCCTCATTTTCCAATTCTTTGCCAGCATAAAAAGAGTAGCTATAAACACTTTTTTGTACATATAGTTCCTTTCCCTTTTTCTTTGATATTTTTGGTATATAAACCTGGTAGTGGTATTGCTGGGTCAAAGGTACGCACAGTTTTATACCCCTTTTGTCACAGTTCCAAATTGTTCTCCAGAATGACGGGACCAGTTCTCAGCTCCACCATCAATGCATTAGTGGCCCAATTTTCCCACATCCCCTCCAACATTTGAGTAAGACCCAGTTTCAAAATTTGCCCCTGACACATGCCAGTTGTATGACTATAGGTAGATCATTTAGCATTCCAGTGTTGTAGGCAACTCTCGAAGACAAGAACTACAGACAGGTTGTAGACCTGTATGGTGGAGGGGGTCAGGAGTTCCTCCCACCGATGAAATCAGAGGTCCAGACAAAAAAAAAAAACAAAAAGAAGAAAACCTGCTACAGGTGGAGCCACTACTACCTGACATGAACACACCTGTGACATGTAAACTCTACCTTTTATTTCAAACTAATAAAGCCTCTTCTACAATGTGACTTTGCCAAGCCTACCTTAAGTTAAAGACTTCAGGACCTCCTCCTAGATCTTACCAACAGGGGCATCACTGACCCAGCTATAGGGATTTCTCAATCCCATTACAGTTTAGAGCTTGGCCTCACATTTCAGAGTTGTTTTGCCTTGAAACTTAACTCTCTTGCAATCGGCTTTAATTGGACAAGGGGACTGTATTCTTTAAGACGAGATAAAATTCATACTTGTTTGACTGAGCATACGGCAATAAAGAAACCATTTCTTTCAGGTTTTTAATCTCCTCCAAGAGTGAAAGTAGCATTTGCTGAAATAAAAGTACATTTTGCCAGAAACGTGATGCTAATCCTCTTAGTTCTAATGGTTTGGAAATGGTTTGAACGAGCAGGTAAACATTGCAGCTGATTAATAGGAAGGAAGTCAATTGTCCATGGAGCCAGGGTTCTTTGCTGTTCTGCACAATGGTGATTTTTAATATTTTTTAAACAAACTAAAAAACAAACCATTCTTCCTTTAAAAAACATTCTTGCTTGAAAACTGATCTTTCTTGCAGGCCGTACTGTTCAGAAGTGTTTGATTCCATTACCCCCCAAAAAGCAAGCCGTGCACATTTCAAATAGGAGTCAAACAAATACCACTGATAACTGGTGTCATATCAATGGCTTATCTTCCCTTTTTATTGAAAATAGTCAGATATAATGAGGTGCTTCACATTTAAAAGTCTTAAATCTTTGAAAGCTCCAGGCCTAGATGGTTTTGATACTGGCTTATTAAACTTGCAGGGAGAGAGAAAAGCAGGAGGGGGGGAGGGGGAAGTGCAGTAGAGAGTCGGGAGGGAGTCAGAATATACTTGAGTTATCAGGATTATTTAACCTCTCATTGACCAGAAGTATTTCCTGATGCTGGCTTATTGAAGGAGGCCTTTGACTGAATGAGGGGACATGTAATCACTTTCCACTATCTTAGACTCCAGGCTCTCTAGCAAAGGAATATTAAAATACATATCACTGTCTTTGTCACTGCTCAATAATTCACCTGGTGGCTCTTGCCAGAGTTCACATACTATCTTGCAAAGAAGACAACAATGGGTTAGATTATGCTAGAGCCTAGAACTAGGAATTTTTGTGTGTAGGGGAAGTACCAAGACCCTCACCCAAGGCAAATTATATGAAGGGTACGGTGGGATGCCATCCTTTGAAGGGGAGACAGTGACACATACCCATGTCCATGGCTATGAAAAATGGAGAGGAGAGGGGAGGCAGAAGAAGAAACCACCATCCAGTAGCTTTTTAAAAATCTAACTACTGATTCTTACCAATTAGATGCTAAACTCTGCTGTTTCTATACTGCAAAAGAGTTTAGAGAGGTTATCCTCTCTATAGGTATAATGAGAGGTTAAATAATAGTGATAACTCAAGTATGCTCAGACTTTCTTCCTCACAACTGTCTTCCACAAGGGATGTCATTGACCTTTAAATTCAATGGTCTGTGACAAAAATGCCCCTAGTTATGACTTTTGGGTTAGCGTCCCTTCCCCCATCCAGCAACAATGGGTTAAAGGTAATGGAAATGTATGGTATCAAAAAAAATTCTCCAATTAAGTTAGGATCTATAGCTTAAAAGCCAAGCACTTAACAGATCTGGAAAACAATGCTGTTTTGTAACCAGAAACTGAGAAGTTTAAATAAAAAGGAGGACAATGATAACACTGCCTTAATGGGAACATATTTCCAAGTTTGAGGAAGAGAGAACCTTGAATCTTCTCCAAATTGAGCATCAGAGAAAGGTGACATTGGAGAAGGTGTGAAGGATTTCCTCTTTTCTCTGGGCACATGGCAACAGATCGTCTCTCATCGAACCTGCTGGAGAAACCTACTCCAAGTCAAGCCCAAGTGATGTGGGATTCACATCATGGTATTCCTTTCTGTTGAGTCTTCTATTATTTGGAATTCTCACATGATAAGGTGTGTGTATATGTAAATACTGTGTATGAATTATATATGAATTAAGTGTTATGTGTGCCTTACTGAAGCATTTTATCCAATCACAGGGATTTCAGGATATCATTAATATTTCATGAACCACTCCTCAATCGTAAAGGCATTGATTTATAGGAGGATTTCATTTAGTCCAAACTCATCATTTTACAGAGGAAGGAAACTTGAGTGACTTTCCCAAGGTCAGACAACTAGTAAGAGAGCTGGGATTCAATCTCAACTCCTTTAACTCCAAATTCACACATCCTTTCCACTATGCTCATACTTTATACCATAATCCAGAATATTCTTAGAGGGTTAGAAAAGAAATACAAAGGCCTTATCTTCAAGGGATTTCCTTACTTAGAGGATCACTGGTTTTAGATAGATAGATAGATAGATAGATAGATAGATAGATAGATAGCTACCATCATTTATTTATCTATTTTGCCATATTCTCTATATTAGAATGTAAATTCTATCAAGGCAGAGGCTGGTGTTTATCTAAATGTGGTTTCTTCCCCAGTGTTTAGCACAATGCTGAGCACCTAAGAGTAACTTGACACGTATTTGTTGATTCTAGGTGAACCCGAGTGACAGCTCTACCCCAGCCTTTCTTTCCTATTTCTTGTCTGTATTACAAATAGCATACTATCAACTACCACTTTCACTGGAGAAAATGACCACTATAGAAGTAGGTCCCAGAGTCAGCCTTTGTTATATAGGATTATTCATTGTAGTCATATCTACAAAACACTGTTCCTAAGGGTCATTCTCTTGGAACACTTCTTTGTAATGTTTTCCTCTGTATTAAGAATTTTGCCTCTAAAAGACTTCAGCTCATAATAATAAATCATACTTAGTTTGGAATAGATAACATATATGATTGTTTCTTCTATGAATTAGCACTTTCAGGCTTAATTCACTTGGGTCTTTGGTTGTTTTTTTCCTCCTGGCCACTATTGCAGCTGATGACAGCCAATCTGATCCAGCTGGTATGCAGTCATACTGCCCAAGCTGAAAAATTCCTTAGCTGTTGACTACAATTAATATTAGGTGGTAGAAAGTACATCTAGGATAACAGGATCTCTATATTGGAAGGGACCTCAGGGTCATCTAGTCCATCTTCATAAAACATGAATTTCCTACATCATATCTCCTACTATCTGTGGTTGTTGCTCACTCATTTCATTTATGTCTGACTCTTCATGACCCCTTTTGGGGTATCTTGGCAAAGATACTGAAGTAGTTTGCCATTTCCTTCTCCAGTTCATTTTACACATAAGGAAACTGAGGCCAACAGGATTAAGTGACGTACCCAACTTGTAAGTGTCTTCAGCCAGATTTGAAATCAAGAAGATGAGTCTTCCTGACTCCAGACTGGGCATTCATTTTGAATTCTTCTATTTATTGTGTACTCACTATCTTTCTTAGACAATTCTCAGACAATTCATCCCATTTTTGACACCTCTTATTCTGAGGAAGCTGTCGTATTGAGCTGAAATGTGCCTCCTGGTACTTAATCCAAACTTAACTGAGGACTTGGAAAATACTTTTAATGGTAAAGGGTCCTCCCTATACATTTCATTGTGATGTTTGGTGATGGGTTGGAGATGACCCTGCTTTGTTTGAGGATATGCGTGAAATTTCTGATCCAAATTGGAAAGGTTTTGAGTTCAGAATTGATGACAGAATGTATTTCTATAGCAGGCCAGTCTAGTTAAGTGAGGACTTTGGTCCCCAGGTATTGGATGTTTTGGGCCACAGCAGCCTATGAAGACTAAGGTGTGGAAGGACTTTTATGTCAATAGAGGAGGTATATACTTGGATGAAATCACATCGCCTTTGAAGTGGTAAAAAAAATTGGAAATAGTAAAGAAAAAGGGTCAATCTTTAAGCAGGGAACTGGGGTGCTAGAATAGCTGAATTCTGATTCCTGTTCTTTGACACATTTTCTGAGATTCTTTGGTTACTTTATCTCTCCAAGAGTAGGCCAAGATTGGGGATTCCCTTCCTAGGTGAGTAGCCTAAGGCACTTACTCCCCATGGTGCTATACTTCAGCTTGTCTGTCTTTTAAAAAGGGACATAGGCCACAGTGAATAGCCTGAAGATTATGAGTCTCAAAATTACTTTCTAATAGCATGTACAAAAGGTGCCTGAGGAAAAAAAAGCCTGCCATCCTTTCCTCCCTTCATTTGGTAAAAATCTCAGTCTCTGAGCATACAGAAAAGACAGTCTCTAAACATAGTAGCCCCTAGTTATAAGGATAAGGGGAAACTATTGATATGGAACAGAGATTATCATCCTGTATTCATTGCCTTATGCAGCATGGCTTCCAATAAATTAACAGTTAATCTTCATAATGGGCAGCAAAATAGACCAAAACAATTTGCGAGAGATTGGACCCCCCTTTTTACCACCAAATCAATAATTTTGTTATTGACTTGGTGTTCCCAGCTGACAGTTTTATAACTTTATTGAGCGGTTGTATGTGGGGGCAATTATAAAGATAATAGCAATGCCATTGACTGATAGAGGCCTCTGCATCGAAAATTCACATCTGCTCCAAGTGAAATAAACGTCATGTTTGAGTTTCAGAATTTGCAAAAAATGGAAATGCTTGTAACACAATGGGTATGATTTATGATGCAGGCCAAACACATCTCTCAGGCTGTGCTCTTCAACATTTGTTCAATCGTTAACATGGAAATGATGGTGATTCGTTATGACCAGGGACTATTCCAATTTGATTCCTTCATTTGGATACTGTTGTGTACCTTTCTTTTTCTAGGATGGGTATGGTAGAGGGTGGGGAGTGGGAACTGGGGTCACTTTTCCTCTTGTAGCATCATTGTTCAGATAGATGTAAAGCAGTTGGATAGATCTTTCAAAGGCCTAAGATCTCTGTCAAAAGAAATTGTGTAAGCAGCTTCTAATTACTACAAAGTCTGCATAAAGGAGACTACCTACAAGTGGACTATGGCCTAAATGTCATAATTCCTGTCCACCTAATTGGAACTAGAAATTCTTGTGCTTGAAGGAAAATTACTTGGAGGGGTAGAAAGAGTCAAGATTAAGAGTTATATCAATTCAGTTTGCACTCAAGAGAAGTTGTGTTATATCTATACATTTAAAAGATGCTCTGGTGGAAGAGTTGGGGGAAAAGATGGGCCCTAGGAGTGGACACGGGACCCTGGAGGTGATGGTCTTGGGGTTGATGTACTCAAGATTAGTATGGGTTAGTGACAGACTATGCCATGAGATACAGACAAGGTGGATATGCCAGTGAAGAACTATGCTTCCCCCCACCTGCACTGTGAATGAAGCATATTGCCCCCCATCATATGTTGCCATCCTAGGAGAAAGTCCCTTTCACCCCAAGCTAGTAACAGCTCTGCCTATAGAAAAATAAGACATCCCAGCAGAGAAAGCTCCCTGTAAATAAGAAAAGCTTTTTGAAGAACATTTTCTCTTGGAGCCAGCCTGATTCAAAATTCCAGTATAAAGCGAGACTAGGTCTCTAGCTTCACCATGAATGTTTTGCAGAGCTCCAGTTAACCTAATGTGCACAATAAAAAATTTTATTAAAAAAGGATGAAGAAAGCTAAAGGAATGGCAATTGGCCGTGGAAGGGCATTATTTTTTATTGGAATTAGAATTCTTCTTTTTTTAAAAACATATAAAACTTCAATTTTCTTTCTATCATCCAGCTTAGTAGCCCGTGAGATGTTTCCATGAACAATCTCGATATTGAGAAAGCAAATGGCTCCAGACTCGCTTGCTTTTCCTAAACAATCTGTTATTAGAATTAAAGAAACAGTAATGTAAGACTATTGAACTCTTGGGATCCTCTAGAGGTTAATGCTTTAGAATGACATTAATTTCAGGGGAGCTATTCAACATGGCATTAAAACTGCATCTAAAGACTTGATTCTAGGAATGAATACATTATATACGTACATACATAGAGATATGTACACACACATATATGTATATTGGCTTTTGCAAGATAGCTGTATTCTTCTCTGTGAATCATTTTATGTTTTCTTTCCTAGGCTGAATTGATTCTTAATTCAAACAGCAGAGAGTAGGTTTTCTAGGTAGCAGAAAGATCTTAGTTCAGATCTTGCCACAAACACTTTCTAGGTGGGTGACCCTGACTTAAACCTTCTGGGTCTCAGTTTCTTCATCTGCAAAATGAGGATAATGATGGGTAACTCCTTCCTCATAGATTTGTTGTGAGGATTCAGAGCCAGCCTACGTTAAGCACTTTGCAAACCTTGAAGTGATATATTTAAAATGCCTGCAATTATCATTACCAATATCATTGTTACTATTATTTCCTTGAACAGATCAGAAGGTAATATCCTTGTGCTCTTAAAAATGCTACAAACTCCAGTTTATTGGACAGGATGAAAAAATAGAACATTTCCTTAATTGAACTTTCAGAAATGCTGATTCTGAATTAACCCAGATTACCAATTTCTGGCAAACTAGAAAACAGTACACTACTGCATGCCTCATGCTCAGGCTGCACAGAACACAGCTGAAATTTTGTTTGAGAATTCAGTGGACTCTCAAGGATCATAGGGTCATCAGCATGAATAATGATTATCACTAAACAGGGGAAGAACAGGGCTAATTACAAATACCTAATGCTTAGGACTCTAGACAACAGGGAGTTAACCCTATTCATATCAGCATATTGTTCTACCATTTTGAAGAGAAAACAGGTGATTTTTTCCTTTCCTCAATTTCCTACCCCACCTTCACTGCCTCTACCCCCAGCAAGTACAGCTGTCAGCAGCAGTGGGTACTGGGTCAACCACCACAGAAACTCACCTGATAATGAGAGGAAAGAGGAGCATGGTTAAGTGTAGTTCACAACTTGGCCACCACTTAAACCAGGCCCCCTGAAGGTAGAAACTGAATAAATGAAAAGGAAGTATTATTGCCCATTATAGCAGTGTCTAATGACAGTGTCCAAAGGTCCTCTGCTTTGAGTTTTCTGGAAACCACAGTTAGGCGGAAGGAAAAATTTGCATCTCTTATATTTAACATTAAGGTACATGGGATGGGGAGAGGTGAACCATGCAAATAATTTCTCACACATGAGAACAGAAGCTGATTGAGTAGGAATAGCAGTGGGTTTTTGGAGTGAGACAACTTGGATTCTAGTCTTTGATTGGCTTCTTATTACCTGTGTGACATTAGGCAAGTCCCTTTCTTCCTCCAAGTTACCATCATCTGCCCTGGCAAAATGAAAGGGTTAGGTATCTCTAAGATCTTCCTCCATTCTGAATTCCATGATATTGCAAACCCAAGCCTTTAATTCAACACACACGTGCTTTCCCTATTCTGAGGATTGGGGATTTCTAGAATTAATGAGACACAATGTTTTGACTTTGACCTAACCGAAGGGACAAGGCACGTGAACAGACAACCATAATGCGAAGCAAAAGATGGAGGATGCAGAGTAAAGATCCAAGTGAGATCTGAGAAATTTGAGGAGGGAGGGGAATACTTTAGAGAGGCAATCTGGTATGGTGAAAAGAGGCCTGGGCTTGGCATCAAGTAGACCTGAATTCAAATCCTCCCTTTGGAAATCACTGGATATATGATCAAGAACAAGTTAGCATCTCTTTGTGCTAGTTTCCTCATCTGCAAACAACAACAATAAAAATAAATATTTATATAGCATTTTAAGATTTGAAAAATAAATAAATTATCTCATTTTCTCCTCAGAACAACCTGTAAGGAAGGTGCTATTATTATCTCCATTTTGAAGGAAGGAGGAAACTAAGGCAAACAGAGGTCAAGTGACTTGCCCAGGGCCACACAGTCAGTAAGTTTCTGAAGCTGGATTTGAACTCAAATCTTCCTGACTGTCAGGCTGGACCTCTAGCTACTGTGCCACCTATCCATCAATGAGGAGAATGAGCACCTATTTCAAAGTCTTGTGGGAAGAGCAAGGGAGATGATGTGTAAATAGTATTTGCACACTTTAATGAGCTATTACAATTAGGCTCATTATGATACACTATAGCTACTCTTTTCAGCTTCGGGGTTTGGACGTCAGCCATAAAGAATGTGACTCCTGATTTCAAGAGATCCTTCTCTCTTTGGGCAAACCAACTTCTTGTCCCTTTGTTGGCTTGTTTTCTCTTTCTTAACCTTTTAGGCAACTCAGGGTTCAGGACTTTGAAAATGCACTGCTGACAGCAGTCATCCTTTCTCCTGTGATTGCCCACAGACTTTCTCCCCAAAAGCAATTCCTTCTCCAAGGAGGGGGGAAATGAAGAAGGAAGGACTAAAAAGACTTTCAATCCTGTACAAGCCATTGCCATCACAGTCCCACAAGGGAAAGCATAAACCTCTGGGAAAACTCTAACCTCTGAATAATCCTTTTAAAAACTGACCATCTCCAGGGCAATATAAGCATTGTCGAGACCTCCATAGGGGGCACCTTGTAAATGGGGTACTAAGCATGTCTAATTCTTTGATTTACAACAATCCCTTTCTGTTTTCAGGTATGTTTCAGGCATATAGTATGTTTCACATTCATTCTGTCCCCGGTAGGAATTAAGTTACACTAACTCATTCCAAACTTCATTATTTCAGTGTATAACGTGTAACTCCTACAGGCTTGAACGACGCAGGTGTTTGCCCTGCACTTGACATTCCCCAACCATGCAACATCTCAAGTAACTAAGCAGTGATCCATTTAAACATAATGCCATCTTGGGTTTGGGGCCATACCTTTTAAGCAGGGGAGGAAAGGATTAGCCTTCCTATTCTTCTACCTTCCACACTTAGATCAAAATGTTAGTCGATGCCTTTTGACCATCCCTATTGCTTTTAGGGTGGCTCAGGGTTCCAGATATATAGCAACAGGGGCTTTTGCATGAAACCTTTCCTGATCCTTTCCCCAAGACTCTCAATTCCTGCTGCATATGGTCTCCATACCTCTTCTGTGTAATGATCACATTCTGTCTAGTATTATAGCTATTGGTATTATATTACAATTATTATATTATATATTAATTAAATATAATATTTTAGGATATAATATAATATTACATTATTATGTTATGTTATATTATATTTATTATATTATGTTACGTTACATTATATTATATTATATAGCATTACATTGTATTGCATTATACTCTTTTACATCTGTCCCTAAAATATTTCATCTTATTAGATTCATCCCAATTCTAGTCTATTGAGATATTTTGGGTTGCCCAACTACATTGAAAGCCCCTTGAAGGTAGGCCATGGGAAATAGGATTTGGAATCAGAAGACCCTGGAGGAAAGCGTTAAAGTTGATGGTCCTTAATATGCCTTCCTGCTTGACACTCAGTGATCATAGCTTTTTATCACTATGTAAGAAGGGTTTTTAACCTTTTGTTGCTTCATGGACCCCTTTGGCAGTCTGGGGAAGCCCACAAACCCCTTCCCAGAATCATATATTTAAACACATCAAATAAAATATGTAGGGCTATAAAGGAAACAAATTGTATCAAAATACAATTATTAAAATATTTTAAAAATACAAGTTCATGGACCCAAAATTAAGAATCCCTTCCACAGAACATTATTAGATGATATTCTCTGATAACACCATAGAATCTATGAAAAGGCAGTACAAGGAATGTGAGACTTTCTGCCAAAAGACAATTTGGACAGTATGCTTGAATTGCTTTCCCTCCACCTCCCCTGCTCTCTGCCAGTCAGAATCCTCATAGCCTTTTCAGCACTCAGGTCAGATGTTCTTCCGTTCCTGGGAAAAGTCAGTGTGGGGTTGCGAAAAGAGTGCAAGATTTGGAATCTAGAGGTCCGAGATTCAAATTCTGGTTCTGTTCCTTATTGCTGGTGTGACTTTGGACAAGTCACTTAACTTTTCTGGACCTACTGTGAAGTAAAGGGATTATACTAGATGACCTTCCAGGTCTCTTTCATCTCTGAATCTGTGATCTTCTATGAAGCTTACCCTTGATACCTGAAATTGATAGCACTCCCTTTCTCCTCAAATGATCTTGTATTTATTTATCTGCCTGTGTCCTGGTACCTCTTTCCTCCCACACCTAATAGAATACTGACTCTTCAAGTGCAAGAAATACCTGCCCTTATTTGGTGTAGCACTGTGCCATACCCAGAGTATGGCACTTCATATCTAATTAAACAGATTTGAAAATAAAGTAGTATTTTAAAAATTAGAGGAATCCCAATCTCAAGAGTTTGGGTTTTGTTCTGTTGATGTGTTTTGATTTTACATATAAACATTTGCAATCTCAGATTTGGATTTTTTTAATTTTGATAATTTACTAATTTTTATTTTGTGCCTGGTTCTGCTCCCTCTAAGACCAAGCAAAACAAGTCTAATCCCTCTTCCATGTGACAATCTGTCAAATGCTTGAAAATCAACTATTATCTTTTTTCTCTCTCCTCATACTTCCTCTCTCTTTTCCCCTCATCTCTTTCTCTCCTCTCCCTCTTTCTCTCTCTCTCCTTCCCCCTTGCTTTCTCTCTCCTCCTCTCTTTCTTTCTCTTTCCCTATCCTTCTCTCTCACTTTCTTTCCTCTTTCCCTTTCTCTCTCTTCTCTCTCTTTTTCTTTCCCCCCTCCCTCTTTCTTTCTCTCTCCCTTTCCTTCTCTCTCCTTCCCTCTCTCCCATCTTCTTTTCTCTAGGCTAAACTCTAGTTTGTTTAACTGATTCTCCAGTTCTGACATGATATCTTCTCCGGGCCTGTCATCATTCCCGTCCCCTTTCCCTCTGGACAGTCTCTAGCTCATCAACATCCTTCCTAAAATGTAGTTCCAGAACCGAGAAGACTAGAACCATCTTCCAACCTACATCTGCACACTCTGCCTGTGTTAATGTAGCCTAAGGTCCAAATAGCTTTTCTGCCTGCTATAAAACACTGTTGACTAATATTGAACTAGTGGGTCACTAAAGCCCTGAGATTTATTTCAGATGAACCACTGTCTAGCCAGATCTCTTCTCTTTTGTATTTATAAAGTTTATGAAGCCAAGTGTAAAACTTTACCTTTTTCCCTAATAAATTTCATCTTATTAGATTCAGCCCAACATTTTTGGGGAGCCTGACTCCATCATCCAGTGTGTTAGTTATACCTCTGAGCTTTTTTTCATCTAGCTATTCAATAAACACACTATCTTTACCTTTATGATAAAGATAAAGCATTGCCTCCAAGACACTGATGACTCCTCTTTGGGTATGGTCATTCAACTAGTTCTGAAGCCCTCTACCTGAATTATTGTCCAGAGAGCATTTCTTGATCTTTTTCACAAGAATAGACTTTGCCCAATGCTTTTCTAAAATCTGAGTAAGCACTATCGACAATACTTCCCTCTTTACCAGTATGCAACACTGCCAGAAAAAGAAAAGAAAGTTAGTCTGCCATGATGTTCTCTTGATAAAGCTATGATATCTCACCACTTTCTTCTTTAGATGTTCATTAACTATCTCTTTAATAATATATTCTCCTTAATAATGCATTTAATAATACATTCTAGAGTTTTGCCAGGAATCATCTGCAGACTCTATTTCTTACCCCTCCTCCTTTTTTTTGAAACTCAGAACCGCTTCTGTCCTGTATAGAAGCACTCTCCTGCTCTCTGTCACTTACTGGAGAATATTGGTTATGCCTCAGCAAGCAACTACCGATTCTTTTGGTACTGGGAAATACACTGCATTTGGACCTGGTGACAATGTCATTGAGGGCAGCCAGGAGCTCTATTATCTCCCTATTTATCTTGGATTTCTATTCCGCATGAGCCATTTTTGTCCTATTCTTTCAAGTTCAAAGATGTTTCCTTCACAAAGAAAACAGAGGTTTGATAAAATCAGAGTTACTTTGCCTTCTCTCTGTGGTCACTGTCTTCATCCCATTCACCCCAAGACACAATCCTGTGTTTTCTTTGGGTTTATTTTTCCCCATAATCGCTAAAAATAGTCCCTTTTGTTGTCCTTAGCCTCCGTACCAACCTCAGCTCACTCTGAACGTTAGTGTTCCTGACATTAATAATAATAGCTAACATTTATGTAGAGCTTACTATGTGCCAGGCACCCATGCTGAGCATTTAGCAATTATTACCTCATTTGAACCTTACCACAGCCCTGAGAGGTAGGTGCTATTATTATCATCCATTTTACAGATGAAGAAATTGAGGCAAACAGAAGTTAAGTATTTTGTTCAAGGATATATGTACCTACCATGTACCAGGCACCATGCTAAATGTAATCTCATTTAGTCATCACAAGAACCCTGAGAAATAGGTCCCCACTTTGCAGATGAGGAAACTGAGGCAGACAGAAGTTAAATGACTTGTGCAGTCACCCAGATAGCCAGTGTTTGAGATCAGATTTGAACTTAGGCCTTCCTGATTTCAGGTCTGGCACTTTATCCAAGATGCCTCTAATAGGCACTGGCACTGTAACTTTACCGGTATATGGAATTCTGTCATGAGGAAACCCGCTCTACCAATTCTCTACAACTCATGTTCTTAGAGTTGCCTAAAGGACCAAGTAACTTGCCAAAGGTTGCATGGCCAGTGTATGTCAGAGATGGGATTTGAAAATAGGTTTTCCTGGCTCCAAAGCTGTGTCACCCTATACCTCATCCCTTTTCTAGATCCATTAACATTTTCTATCCAAAAATGTAGGGTGCATGTGAGAATATACCCAGTTTTTCCCATCTTCCTTATCACAGATTCTAAGATGGAGTGACTGCTTCTCATCAAATTCTCTCATTTCTACTCCATCAGACAATTCCTACTGGTTGAGGTAAATGGTAGAGCTAGTATAGTACCACTATGCAAAGAGAGCCTCTACTTTTTGAAGGATGAAAAAATCACTAAGACAAGTCGATAAATTATTAGTTGCTCTGCTTTTTGTCAGAGAACAAGAGAGAATCACAGCAGACGTGTGGATAACTAAAATCCCTCATCATTATTATCCGGCATCCTTGTTAGGCTTGTGATCTCTTTGCCAAAATTCTCATCTATTTCCTCTTTCTGTCTAGGTGGTCTGTGTTATGCTCCAGTGACAGGGCCACTCCTGTTTCTCTTTGTTTATTGTCACACAAATACCTGTGCAGCTCTTTCCTCATACTCTGCTTCCTAGATGTCTTCGTATATGTATAGCTTCTCAAAGTATATTGCTACTCTACCCACTCCTGCTTACTTAGCCTGCTTTTGTAAATAAGTATATGGCCTTCTATCTGTAGCAGCTCCTGGGTTTAGTCGCTATTAGGGAGAACATCTCCGCTGCAAGATCTCATGGCCCATGATGGTGCTGTGAGAGAGAGAGAGAGAGAGAGAGAGAGAGAGAGAGAGAGAGAGAGAGACAGAGAGACAGAGAGACAGAGAGACAGAGAGACAGAGAGACAGAGAGACAGAGAGAGACAGAGACACAGAGACAGAGACAGACAGAGAGACAGAGACAGAGACAGAGAGAGATACAAAGAGACAGAGAGAGAGACAGAGAGACAGAGAGACAGAGAAAGACAGGGTGAGAGACAGAATATGATTCTTTCTCAACAGCTGGATTGTTCTTCTGCGGATAAATCTCTTCTCTCGGCTTTTTAAAGGATCACTAAGGGTCTGCCAACCAAAATCAAGCTGCCCTCTAATTCCATAAAGGAAATCTTGCAAAAACCCTTTACACCTCATCTCTATCATCTGTCCTTTATCTTCTGTTATTTTATCAAGTGGACTAGGGAGGAAATCAATGGATCAGAGGTGTCCTAATCATTTCTCTCCCTTCACCCTTTATTACACACACACAGACACAGACACATACACACCCACCCACATGAATATGTGTGGGACAAAAACATCCCTATCTTAGAGTCTGTGATGGGAAGGAGAGAAAAATGTAGCATATTCTTGAACATTATTCTTGTCCAAGGTCAGAGAACCAGTATTTGTCACACATGAGACTTGAATCTTGGTCTTCCTGGTTCCAAGTCCAATTTTCTATCCATAACCATGGCTGCCTGTGCATATACATATACATACATGTGTGTGCACATATAAATGGCTATACATCTGTATAAGTTTAGGTATATGTGCACATGTGCATATTTGTATGTGCATATGTAAATATGCCTAGATGCCAGGTACCATCTTTCTTGGCACCCTCCCCTTTTTTATTTGCTTCAAGTACAGTGTTCCGTGTTCTCCAGCTTTCCCTTTACTTTTAATATCCTTTTGAGTGCTCTCTTCCTCTCCCCTCCACAATCATTTCATTAGATTGTAAATTTCCTGATGGCAGGGTCTTTTTATATTTGCATTACCGGCAAACAACCTATTGCCTGGCACAAAGTAGGTGCTTAATAACTGTTTATTAATTGACTACATTTAAGTAAATGTATCTGTGCGAATAGGTGGAAGTAGCTACAGTGTAGTGGATAGAGAGCCAGCCTTGGAGGAAGAAAGATTCAAGCCTTGTTTCTTTCACATACAGACTGTGTGACCTTCCTAGGTCAAGTCATTTAATCCTTCAGTGCTCCAAATCAGAGGTGTCAAAGAGAAAGCTGGGTGTGGTCCACACAACTGCCAGAGTGCCCCCAGAACCAGATTGAAATGTAATTGGGAAATAGTTAACAAAAGAGATGAAAATAAAATAAAACCCAGATAATATTACATTTTAAAACTAAGTCAATAGGCTGCCAACGGGGATCCTTATGGAGAGTTTAGTGATCCCCACTTCTCTTTGAGTTTGACGCCCCTGCTTTAGGCATCTCTCAGACACTCTACATTGCAGTGGTAGAGGAAACTTCCTCACCTGGAAGTTCCCATATCAAGTAATTCAAAGAACTATTCATGTTCCAATCCCATGCCTCCTGGAAACTAACTGTTTTTGCCAAAACAAATTTCAGGAGCTAGGAGCTATAGTAGGGTGTTAATATTCTCTACCTCACAGAGTTGTTATAAAGGTCAAATACTGCCTATAAAGGGCTTTGCAAACCCTTGTGTGTGTATATACATTTACAATAGTGTGTATCATTATATAAAGTAATGTGTATATATATGCATATATGTTACACATAGAAATATCTACTTATCTATACATATACATATAGAAACATATATATCAGTGTATACAATAGTATAGACACATAATATAATATATAATGATGTGTGTATACACAACCCCATATACATGTACATATACATATTATATACTTGTATATATTAATATATGTATTAATACATATGCATATGTATATATAGATGCATATAATGGTATCTATGGTAGTATATGCACATAGCAGTTTATCTAGTGATATATGTATATGTAAACACATTTACATATGTAGTATTGCATATGTAAACATATAGCATGTATATAGTATAGTATGTATATACATACAGTATTATATACAGCATAGTATGTGTACGCATATATGTATATTATATGCATATACACAAACATACATGCAGCTAGGTGGCGCAGTGGATAGAATGCCGGGCCCAGAAAAATGAAGACTCATCTCCCTGAGTTAAAATCTGGACTCAGACACTGACTAGATGTGTGACCCTGGGTAAGTCACTTAATCCTGTTTGCCTCAGTTTCCTCATCTGTAAAATGAACTGGAGAAGGAAATGGAAAATTGCTTTAGTATTTCTGCCAAGTAAACCCCAAAATGGGGTCATGAAGAGTCAAACACAATTGAAAATGAACAAATACACATGCATGGACATATATAGACATATATAAGTATGTATGCTACATATATAGAGGAATATTTAGTGCATATATATACACATATGTAATGGTGCATGTGATGATATATGTATATATGCATTTACACATGTGTATACACATGTACATACACATTGTGCATAGTACCCCCACCTTAAGCCAATAACATCTGCTAACATTTATTCAGCAATCTAAGTCTTCTAAGACACTTTACAAACATTATTTCATTTGAGCCTCATCACATCCTTGTGAGGTTAGACTTTACTATTACCCCCTTTCTCCAAATACAGAAGGTGGGGCTCAGGGAGGTTAAAAACCCAGCTGCTAATTATCAGAGGCAGGATTTGAACTTAGAACCTCCAAACTTGAGCTCCCGTGCCCTCTCCAACTGCCATAAAATAAATTCCCAATATCTCAGTGTCCAAGCTGAGGAATCAGCTTGCAAATGGCTTTTCCCTTTGATCCCAAACCTAGGGGTGCGGAATCAGCACTTTTGGCCCCATCTTGATGCTGGGGATTTGCTGAGGCTACAATCCTGAGCCAAGACCTAGGATTCTTCAGGACTCTTCAGCTGAGCTAGAGACAGACAGTTTTCACAGAGTGATGTTTTCAATGGAGAGCCACCCTTCCCCCGATCCCCCAGACATCCGGCTCCAGCCTCTCAGGGATGCTAAGTCCTTGGCATTATCTCTTCAGGTGAAAATGCATTCTGCTCCTCATCCCAGGAGCTCCTGCTTACCTCTTCCTGTGTGACAAGCTGTCCTCACTTCCCTGAGGCAGGAAGAGAGCTGAGGGGTGTTCAAGGCTACTTATCTTGCTCACCTGCCAATTAGCTATTAATTGTGAGCAGCATTATACGAAGAAAAAAGCTGGATCAGTTTCAGGCTTAATTACTTGAAAAGAATTTAATATATTATTGCCTCCAACAAAACATTTCTGAACCCACTAATCCTCTTTGAAGATGGGGCTTGTTGATATATTCCATCACATCGTGTTTTAGCACAAATGACAAGTATTTCAAGGAATCATTTCTGTCCTTTGCTCCATGTTGGGGAATTTGCTTTGACTTCTCCAGGGTCTGTTAGGCTTTTTCACAGTGGCTCAAACAAAGTGAAGTCTCTGTAGGCTGCCCTCTCCAGAGGGCCAATGGACATTGCTTGGCTAATGTCCAACATAAGGAAGGTGGGGTAAACTGTGATCAGCAAGCTTTTCTAGCCACTTGCCCCGCTTCACACACATGTGACTTCTGCTAAACTTCTTTTCATTTCATCCAAAGGCAAATGGTTCCATATTCCCACTGCTGAGTAAACGGTAAAAATTGTTCTCTTCTTGCATCTGGCTTAGGTGACAGAGTAGGAGAGGTAGCACCAACCCCTGCCCCTTCTCTTTTCAAGTCCTAGTAAGCAAATTACCCTCAGTAGCCTAATGGTTGTCTGACTGGTAGTGTTATCTGGGTTTATCTATAGCCTTATCATAACCACAACTATGATAATAACAAGATGGCAATGGTTGGCATTTACGTTTGACTTTAAGGTTTACCATGTGTTTTATATTGGCCATCTCCTTTGAATCATAACAAAATTTGTAAGACTATCGTGGGTATTCTTATCCCCATTTTATAGGTAAAGTGACTTGCTGATGGTCACATAGCTGTTAAGTACCAAAGGCAGGATGTGAATCCAGAATTTCTTGATTCCAAGTCAGGCTATCCATTAGCTGTTCTATATGACTGCTCAAATGCTCAAGCAAATCAGCCTGGGGATGGCAGAGGGACAAGCATAGTAATATTTACCCTTTATGTTATGCCCATAACTTTTTAAACTGCTTTCCCATCTATGATCTCACTGAATCATGCCACAATTCTAAGAATCTGAAAGTATTAGCCCCATTCCACAGATGAGGAAATGGGCATCCCTAAAGGTAAAGTGACTTGCTGGAGGTCACAAAACTAAGTGCTAGGGTCCAAATTGGAACTCAGGTCTTTTGGTTCTGTTTCCTTTCTGCTTTCTATTCAAGCACAGGCAAACTACAAACCCTTCCCAAGGAAAGTAACACTTATAGAATACCATGCAGCTTTGTAATTATATTATGAGTCTTTCCCATGGTATATGCTCAATAGATAATTATTTAATGAATAAATAACATGTGAAAAAATGGGGCAAAGCAATCTAAGTCAACAGACATTTATGTAGCACTTACCATGAACAAGACACTGTATCAGGCACTAGGCACACAAAGAGAAAAAAGAAATAGTTCCTTCCCTGAAAGAGGTTATAATCTATTGGGACGGTACAACATATTCATGGATATAATGGATACTAAATACTGTAAAGTAATTTCAACAAGAAGGCCACATTAACTACTTGTGGGAAGAGGGAGGGGACATGAGGTATGGCCTCATGGAGGACAGCATGCCTGAACTATGATTTGAAGGACGATACTGATTCTCTTTTTTAAAAAATATGTTTAGTTGGTGCTTTGGGGTTTAATATCCTAGTCATTTATAATCCCCTCCCCTCCAGACTGAATCTTCCTTTCTAACAACAACAACAACAAAAACAATTAAGGAAAAATATAATCTGACAGAGACTCTGGGGGAAAAATATATACAATATCTCATCCTGGTCATCCCCAACCTCTTTGCTATAAGAGATACCACATGCTTCATTATGCCATCTCCAAGGACCTTGATTGGCTTTTGAATTGGTTATATACAGGGAGTTATGTCCAAATAACTCCCAGTAGATGAAATCCCCACTTTGAAGCATGCACGGACATTCTGATTCTAGTCCATTAACCACATGACTCTCCTGGTTCCACTTCTGATTCTCCAGACTTCTCCACTACATCCCAGTAACCTTCTGACCTTGGAAGGTCCCTGTTCCCATGTGGCCTTCTCACCCTGGAAGATCCTTCTGCTCCTGCATCCTCTTCGTCTGATTGGTGATTTCCTGCTGGAACCTCCATTTCATGGAAATATTGAGGCTAGCCATACTTACTCCATCATTCTTCTTCCAGGACTCTTCATATTTCTCCACCATGCCTCTAAGATGTGCATCTTCACCTTCAACTCCATTTTATTTTTTGTCTTCCTCCAATTGAATGAAAGTTCCCTGAACTGAGGGGAGAGATTGTTTTTCTTTTTGCTTGTATTTGTATCCCCAGTGCTAATCAAAGTACCAGGCACATAGTAAGAAGTTAATAAATTCTAGTTAACTTGTTGTCTTGGTGAAGATGACCCTCTCTGATTGTCTCTCATGTGAGAACTATGATGCATTAAGAAAAAACATTGATTATCCAAAAAGTGAGGATTTTAGTCAAATTATTTCTGTCCTGGCAAGTATTCAATAAGGAAGAGTAGCTACTGTGGGCTTATGTATTGGGGAGGAATTCTTAGGCTTTCTGTGACAAAGGAAAGTCATGAAGTTGAAAAAGCATGGCTCTGCTGTTCTTTTTGTCTCTGTTGTATCCCATTCTTCCCTGTGTTTGGGTAGCATATTGCAGTTAGCTAGAGACTTGAGACCCTCTAAAGAGCAATATATCAGAACATCAGGAGCTGGAGCCCATGTCTGAATTATTTGGAAGCCAGATGATGAGGACCAAAGTCTAGAGCATCTTGCCTGTCCCAGTCCAGCAGCAAGAGAGATGTGAATTCATCCATCCATCCATCCATCCATCCATCCATCCATCCATCCATCCATCCATCTATCCATCCAAAGGCTGCATTTGGAAGTGAACTTTGTGGGGTGAATGCTGCATAGAATCTACCTTAAGTTCAAGTGCACTCTCTCCAAATATCAATATGGTTTTGGGTAGTCGGTGGAGGGAATACTTATACTTCTGTTTTTGCTATATCTTTGAAGTATATATCCTTTAAAAAAGCTGAATGCAATTGGTTAAATGAAACTTGGGGCCTATTCACTGGTGATTAACAGTGGGGAGAGGTACCAAAATAGAGAAATGACCCAAGAGAAGTAGAGAAAGGCACCCCACCCTCATTCCTTAGGGATACCCTAGAGCCCTAAGAGTGGAAATGTAGCTACGCTTGCTCTAGAAGAGTCATTCCCTGGTATCATATATTCAGAATTGTTTCCTTCTAGTGAGAAACTACAGATTCTGAGAATTCAAGGTGAGAAGGAAACACATTCCAGAGAATGAGACAAGGACAAAAGCACTGAAGGAGGAATCCCAGGTTATTTAGAACAGCTTCATTCCCATTTTGATTTTTTTTTTATATTTCCTTACATTTTTTTCCTTATACTCTCTGCAATTTTGTTAGACACTTCAGGGTTTACCCCTATGGGGCAGGTAGGAGACTCCATAGTGTGCCAAGAGCTTGGTCTGGAGTCATGAAGACCCAAGGTCAAGTCTGGTCTCAGACACTTTCTAGCTGGGTGATCCTAGGTGAGTCACTTGATCACCATCTGCCTTAGTTTCCTCATCTCTAAAATGAGATAATAACACCTACTACCCAGGGTTGTTGTAAGGATCAAATAATAAAATTGTAAAATCTTGGCACATAGTAGCCCTCTGTAAATATTAGCTACTCTTAGGTGAGCAAAGGTTTTGTGTATTTATTTTACTTCCTCCTTTAGGTAGTTGTCGATGGCCGTCATCATGACATGAATGGCTATGTTTGCAAAGTGATGTGTTTTAATGACAAAAATAAACTAAACATCCCTCAGTATCAGGTTCCAAGACTGGATTTGTTTTGGTCTGTCAAGGGGGAGTTTAATACTAAAAACTGAAGTTACAATAGACTTATTTGTTCCCTTTCATTCAGTTAGTCCAACCCTCTTTTTCTTTTTTTAACATTTTAATTTAAAGTTTTGAGTTCCATATTCTGTCCACCTCTCTCTCCCTCTTCTCTCCCCTACCTTGAGATGGTAAAGAATCAGATGTAAGTTATACACGTGCAATTATGTAAAGCATTTTCATATTAGTCATTTTCTACCAGAAGACTTGAATAAGGAAAAAAAAGAAAGTAAAAAATAAGCATACTTCAGTCTACATTCAGTCAATATCAGTTCTTTCTCTGGAGGTGGATAGTCTGTTTCATCAATAGTCCTTTTGGATTATCTTGCATCATTATATTGCTGAGAATATAGTTAATTCATTCATAGATCTTCATCGAACAATGTTATTGTTACGATGTACCACATTCTTCTGGTTCTGTTCACGTCACTATGCATCAGTTCATGTAAGTCTTTCCAGATTTTTTTCTGAAATCATCCTATTTGTCATTTCTTACAGCACAATAATATTCCATTACAACCATATAGCACAGCTTGTTTAGCCATTCCCTAATTGATGGATATACCTTTCATATCCAATTCTTAACCACCACAAAAAGAGCTGCTATAAATGTTTTTTATAAAAGAAATACATTCTTTTCCCTTTTTTGGATATCTTTGGGGTACAGGACTAGTAGTGGTATTGCTAGATCATAGGGTATGCACAGTTTTATAGCCCTTTTGGATTTAGTTCCAAACTGCTCTCGAGAATGGTTTGTCCAACCCTCTCTGATCTTCATGTTCTTATATTTTTCCCCATCTAATAACCTATATTTCAGATATTTTATCAAGAGAGGTCAGTCAGTTAGTTATAAATTCAGTATTTATCTAAAAAAGTCCTGCAGATTTCCAAGGAACAAAATCTATACTGAGCTGAGAAGAGGGTGTGTGCATGCTATTTCTTTTGTCTGCTTCCTGTCATTTTGTCCAGGAAACCATGGTCCAATGATTTTTCCCTGGTTAACGTTGATCTATCAGTTAGGTGGCAGTTAGGAGGCATGAAAAATGGAGTCAAGGAGATGAGTTCAAATCCTATCTCAGACTCTTACTTGCTGTGTGACCCTGAGAAAGCTTCTTAACCCTTTTCCAGCCCAATTTCCCCATCTGCAAACTGGAAATAGTAATAAAATCCATTGTAGTTATAAGGGTTATTGTGAGGATCACATGAGATAAGATATGCAAAGAACTTTGCAAATATAAAATTCCATATAAATGTTAGCAATACTAATCATTGTTCATCATTCTACCTTTACTTAGACTCATAGGCTCATAAAATGAGTCAGTGTTCAGACAGGATTTGAAATGGGGGTGTCCTGCCTACAAATCCAGTGACCTATCCATTATATCCTGCTGCCTCTCCATAGACCCGAGTTCCATTTTTACCAACAGTTGACCCTTTAATTCTGTCCACTTTATAAGCTCCTGTTTCCTCATCAGTCAGCCCCTCTTAGGGGGGGTTTAGATAAATGGCTTCCAGTCGACATACTATAATATAATTCTTTGATGTTAAGGATTTTCTGAGCTACACAAATGGGTGGCTGTTGTCACTATTGTATGGTTGTATTATAAGAGATAAAAATTCACTAGGAAAAAAATAAGCCATGTTCCCTCAGAGATTCATGTTCTACTTTGACCATGCTTTAAAATCCCAGGTGCCACGTTCAGACAACTTCATATTAATCTGTACTTGTGTATTGCTGCTTCTCTCTTACGTCGGAGGAACAAAAGGTTACAGTCTGGACAAGGATCGCCTCCTTTCCCCCTTCCCAGGGCCTCCTGCCTTTGGCTGGGTACAATCACTAATTCATAAACCCCGGGGAAGAGCGCTCATGACGCAAAAATTGGAATCCAATCTAAGCAGAAAGTGATGAAAGAAAGGGATTCTAGGCCAGGTGGGGCAGGAGCTTTTTCAGTGGTAAAATGTTGCCCTCTTCAGATAACCTCTAGTATTACATTTAAAACGGATGTTTTCGTTCATAGGAACACAGAATATTAGCCTGGAAGGCAGGTCCTTAAGGATAATGGAGTTGAATCTCCTTGTTTTCTACATAAGGAATTTCAGGCTCAGAAAAGTGATTTACCTAAGACCATTTGCCAAGGGGTGTGTGTGTGTGTGTGTGTGTGTGTGTGTGTGTGTGTGTGTGTGTGTGTGTGTGTGTGAGAGAGAGAGAGAGAGAGAGAGACAGAGAGAGACAGAGAGAGAGAGAGAGACAGACAGAGAGAGAGAGAGACAGAGACAGAGACAGAGACAGAGCACAGAGAGACAGAGAGAGAAGAAAATGAGTGAAAAAGTAAGAGTGAGAAGTGAAAGAGAGAAAAAAGAGTGAGAGAAGAGAGAGATGTTTACTTTTTGCAGAATAAACTTTGAAGTGCTATATAAACATGAGTTTTTATTATTATTCTTTAAAATAAGAAAATCATGTCTCGATCTAACCATTCACAATAAATATGTTTAGGTTAGCATACTTAGGTCAGAGATTTCAAACCAGTTGATTTTGACTAACTGGTTGATCTTAAACCCAGCATGGCTGATCAGGAAGCCTGAATAATAGATGGAAACATGGTTAGATTTTGGCAGTTAGATGGTACAGTAGATAGTTACATTGGGAAGAAAAGCAAATCCTGCTTCAGATACTTACCACCTCTGTAACCCTAGGCAAATTTCTAAACTTCTCTTTGCCTCAGTTTCTTCATCTGTAAAATGGGAATGAAAATAACATCTACTTCCCAGGGTTGTTGTGAGGATCAATTGAGATAACATGCAAAGAAATTTGTGGGTTTTAAAACACTATAAATGCTAACTCTTATTATTATGAATAGTCTCTAAAATGAGATATAACCTCACCTCCATCATGTACCTCTCTTGTGCTCATCTTCTTAAGACTTCAGGATATTGA
Organism: Notamacropus eugenii; assembly: GCF_028372415.1. Taxonomy (NCBI): domain Eukaryota; kingdom Metazoa; phylum Chordata; class Mammalia; order Diprotodontia; family Macropodidae; genus Notamacropus; species Notamacropus eugenii. The sequence continues at coordinate 204,749,824 of NC_092872.1, forward strand.
AAAATAGATCCAGTTCTGGACATGATTCTAAATCCCCTGATCTATATAATTTCTTAGGTGTTTTCTAGCTCTTTCAAAGAATAAAGTTGAATTAATTCCTTAGAAGATGTGAGAAGTAGAAAAGATCAAAGATCTTCTGTACCTCAGAAAAGAGAGGTGTAAGTAAAGCAAAGCAGTGGAAGTCACTGGGGCTTCCAACTGCTAGCGTATGTGTCTGTGGGCAAGTGTGCTCCAGGGTTTAAGAGGATTTTTGGGGAGGGGGAAAGGGACAGAAATATTCTATCCCTACTTTTACCTATTTCACAAAATATCATTATATTTGAAAGAAAGGACGAAAGAAAGAAAAAAGAAGAAAGAGAAAGGAGGAAAGAGAGAAAGAAAAAAGGAAGGAAAGAAAAAGAAAAGACAAAAAAGAGAGTATGAAAGAGGAAAGAAGAGAAAGAAAGATTTAAAGAAAGAAAGGAGCTATAAGTAGAAACAAATAAGAGTAGATTTGAGAATAAAGCTTCTGATTGGTCGCCTTGAGAGGTCACACAGCCTATTGTTCCATTGGAAGAAAAGCTAAGTTTATGCAGGGCTATAAAGTTTGCAGTGTTTTGATTTCATTATCTCATTTGTTCCTTACGATAGCTTCGCAAGTTACGTGTTAGAAGTTATCATTACTCCCTCTTTTTCAGATGAGGAAATTGAAAGCCACAGAAGTCAAAGGACTTAGCCAAGATCATTGCTGTTCCTCCTTCATTCTCAGAGAGGACAAATGACATCAGAAGAATGACTTTCAAATAAATTATATTTAAGTGAAGCAGAGCTGTGCAGTCATCAGCCTCACTCTCCTCCATTAGTCATCAGACTGGTGACCAGACATGGGTTGAGGCGACTGCTGATAGCTCTGGAGGCAGTGGGAGATTTTGGCCTTGTCCCCAGGTCTCAGTTTGTCTGAGACAATGCCCATTCAGTGATTAAAGGCTAGGTGACAATTGAGGTAAAAAATGATCACAGAGCTCCTAAATGTCTAAGGTAAAACTTGAACCCAAGTGCCTCCTGACTTTAAGGCAAGTGCTTTCTCCATCATGGCTACGTGGTCCAGAAAAAGAACAGAACCTTGTCTGTTTCTTAAAAACAGGAAGAAAAAGATATTCACAGCTTCTTTGGGCTGACAAATGACTGTGTCAACAGTTAAGTTCAAGTTTTTCCTGGGTTTTTGTAAATGTTCCTTGTTCCCTTTCCCCTCTTTCAAATTCTTTTCTTACTAGCTGGAGTCTGTGTGCTACACAACACTATCCTTATTACCACCAGTGATGATATTGTTAGTGCTACTACTACTGCTTGCTGCTGTTGCTGCTGCTACTACTTCTGCTATACTAATATATATCAACATATAATTCTATTATATATAATTAATAAAATAATTTATAAACAATATAATATATAATATAATATACAATAAATATAAAAATAATTTATAAAATTATATATGTATGTGTATGTGTATATATATATATATATGTATGTATGTATGCATGTATGTGTGGAAGAGCTAAGTTCAAATTCTGCCTGGGATACATTCTAGCTATGTGACTCTGTGCAAGATATTTAACCTCTCTCAACCTCAGTTTTCTTATTTTTAAAACGAGGATAATAATGGTATCTATCTCATTGCAAGAATCAAATGAGATAATATACAACACATTTTAAAAACTTAAGGCTCTACGTAAATACCAGTTTTTATTCTCAGAGCTTTGAATCTGACAAAGCACTCTCCCTACAATAACACTATGAAGGCTGCACATGTTGTTATCTTTCCTCATTTTATAGATGAGGAAATTAGGGTCCAGAGAGATTAATAATTCATGCAAGTTCATATAACTAATAAGTACAATAACCCTAGGCATGATGAAGAATCATTTTACTGAGTTCAAATCTAGCTTCAGACACTTACTATCTGTATGACCCTGGGCAAGTCACTTAACCCTGTTTGCCTCAGTTTCATCATGTGTAAAAATGGGTTGGAGAAGGAAAGTGCACTTCTGTATCTTTGCCAAGAAAACCTCAAACGGGGTCACAAAGAGTCAGACATGACTGAAAAGGCTGAACAACAACAACCCTGTGATGGTTGAAATCAAGGGTAAGTAACTCAGACCTGACTGTCAAATTTTCAGCAAGGACATTTGCCCTTGATTTATTGTTTTGTGGACTGTCTAGACTTAAGAAAGTAGTGGCAAAAACATTAATAATGCAGAAAAATGTATTGGATATATTTCCTCCCCCCCCCCCCCCCCCCCCCCCGTCGAGAGCCAGTTCTTAAACATTTACAATCACACCCCTGGTTGCAAGTGTTATTTATCCCTTTTTTACAGATAAGAAAGCTGAACCCAATGTTTAAGTAACTGCCCAAATGCCAGATAGTTAATAAGTATTGGCTCTACCAGTTCAAGCCAGTCCTCCTGGTCTAGCCCCACTGATCTTTCCACTGTGTTCTGCTTATTCTCCACACCACAATTGTTTCAAAGGAAGCATTTAAAACCCAATCATCCTGACTGGTGCTCTCTCTCATCCAGGCACAGAGACCTTCTCAACCATTTACTTAGTTCACACAGACCTAGTCAAAGCAACTTTCTGGTTGGAGAGTTTCCTGGGTTCTAGTGTTGCTTCTGCTGCTAAGTTTCTGTATAACTTTGGTATATCATTGACCCCCTTTGGTCCTTACTTTCTTCATTTGCAAAATGGTGGTGGATGGAGGAGTAGAGCAAATAATCTCTAAATTTCCTTCATATATGAAGTTTCATAAACTTATATTCTCACCTGAGAGGTTCTGTCCCAGTAGATTATGGCTGGAAAGTGCTTTTCAGTCTACCAGTCCCTTGGTAGAACCATTCCCTGTCAGCTCTTGGGACCTCTTCTGTGGGCACAGCTAGTTAGACTGACTTGGTCTCTGAACTCAGGGAGACAATCTCACTAACCAGGTGCACCCCACACTGCAGGAACCTTTAGGGAAGATGTTCTTCAAACTCACTGTCAAACCCGCTGTCACTCTATGGTGTCCACTCCAGGCAATCTATTTTGAAGATGAAATGAGGTAATCTAGGTCAGTATTTGGGGTACTTTTGCTCTTGGAGAATCAGGACAGGGCCAAAACTTTGTTTTTCGATCAGTAAAGTATATCTGTCCACAACAGAAGTAACACCTTGAGCTGAGAGATTGTTTCATTTCGGTGTTTGTATCCCTCCCACCTAACACAGCTAGGCATTGAGGAGGCAAGAACTGGGCTTCCATGTTCTTGGTCCTTTGAGAAATGATGGGTGAATAATTCCTCCCCATTCGGGTCACCACCCAGTGAGGAAGTTCTATTGCTTTACTATGGTACTGAGAAAAACATTACTAGTTATCACAAAAGATGGGGAGAGGTGGTTAAAAGTCATAGAAGGGTCTCCTTCAGCTCTAACTAACTACCCTTTAGGACAGGAAGAACTTGGCAAGTCATTTAATTTCCTTGGCCTCAGTTTCCTCATCCTTAAACAAGGGAATTGGACTAGATGGTCTCTCAAGTCCCTTCCAGTTCCTAGTCTCTGGTCTTATTTTCCTGAGCTTTGCCTCCATAGTAGATATCTGTGAATTTCCCTTGATCTGCCTTCCCCTGGCATGTTATTGAAAGCTCAGTGTATAATATAGTAGAGTTCAAAGTACTTGGGTAGTTCCTTTTGAAGAAAGGTGATTAAAGAGAAAGGGAATGGAGGGGTAGGAGAGGGAAGAGAGAAAAGATAGATAATAACCTGGTTATTGAGAAAGTATCATTGTTGTTATTTTGGAGACAGCTTGGCTGACTGGCTCTATTGCTTGACAAATAACCGACATAGGGGAGGTGCTAGAGAGGGGTGAAAGATCACTGGTTCTGGATCCAGAGGATCTGGATTCAGATCCCACCTCTGATGTTTACTACCTTGGTGACCTTGAGCAAATTATTTTACTTCCCTGGGCTTTAGTTTCAGCATATGTAAAACGAAGGGACTGGTCTACATGGAGTCTGAGATCCCTTCTAAACTTGTCATTATTTAAACTTTGTACTTTACTTTCCACTACAAAAACTGCCTCATTGAACTTGGGTTTGACCTTTTTCAGCATTTTCAGTAGATGGGAAGCTTCACGATTGTGCTATTTGACTGGAAAAAAAACTTATCCCCAAGTCTGGGCCAAACCAAAGATCTGAGAGTTGTAAGGGCACTAGAAACCTGAAGAGTTGAAGGGAGTTCATTTAGACCAAGGATCTCTTCTTCAATATCCCTAAGAAATAGTTACCCACCTTCCAAAAAGAGTAATCCAATGGAGAGAATGATCGACTTTAATGAGTGCAAACCTAATTTCCTTTACCCTGAACTCTGAATCAGAACATTTTATTTTTTTAACTTCCAGTCAGTGAATATAGATGAACCAAGTCCTTTTTACATTTTGTATATAGAGGAAGGGTACCAGAGTGGTTAGAGTACCAGGCTTGGAGTCAGGCAGACTTTGGCTCAAGTCTTACATTTAACTTGTGCCATGAGGCCATGAGAAAATGACAACATCTCAGTGCCCTGGGTGCTAAGATTAAGCTAGACATGTTGCTGAATCATAGCAGTGGAAAGAATTTCTGTACTGGGGGTTCCCCACATCAATGAAATCATAGGTCCAGATAATAAGGATGGATGGATAGATGGATGGATCCATTAGAGTCAGCCTGAAATTATGAATACAGTATTAGGCTTAAAGTCAAGAAGTCTTGAATTTAAAAACAGCTTTTGATACTCATTAGCTAAGTGACTCTGGCCAAGTCACGTAACCTCTCTGTTTCATAGCATCTCTCAAGGAAATTTTTGCTAAAATTTAGATAACTTGAAAACTTTGCTAACCCCCCACTTTCCCACACTTGTAAAATTCCATCTCCTTGGAGTATGTGCATACATTTATATACATACACATATATATATACACACACATACACATGCATATATGCACATATATGTATATACACATGTATAGAACAGGTACAAGGTGCTGCTAAAAAGCCCCTCAAAATTGAGCATTTGGTCAAATACATCTTATTTCGCTAATATCTCATCAGCCACCCCCAAGTCTTGACTCCAATATCCCAATGGAATTGTAGAGAACAAAATCTTACTTGGATTGCGGTTGGTCCTATTTTAATCAAGAAACATTTATTAAACACATAGGCACTGTGCTAGGTGCTGGGTATATAAAGAAAAAATACAAGATAGTAGCTTTGAGCAATAGATATTGGTGAACACGCCCCATTCCTTTCGGATCTCTTCATGTCATTCTAATGTTGCAGAAACTCTGTGAAACCACACTGGACCTTTTTTTCCACTTGTAGTCTCTTTTGGCCAGAGGCTGCCTTTTGATCCAGTCTTCATCATCTACTCCATGCTACACAAGAAAAGATTTTAATGTCACAGGCCGACACCTGAATTCTATCAATTTTCCTTCTTTTATTTCTTCACCAACCATATCCAATTGGCTTGTGCAAGCAGTTGAAGAGAAAAAAAATAATGTAATAGAGGTCCTTTTCTTCAGAAAGGTACTTCTATCCAATTGTTTCCATCCTGAGAGCACAGCTATGAGATCTGTTTCAAGGGGTGTCCTTCAGCAGGCGGGAAGAAAGCAGAATCAGTCACACAAATGACCAACTACAGGAAAAAAAAAATCACCAATATATCAACAAGCCTTAAAACCAAGCGACAGTTAAAATAACTACCAGATCAGTAACTCTAAATGTATGAGGCAGCTCAACAGATAGACTTCTACAGAAGGAAAGCGTCGGCTATTCTGGGTCTAATTTATGGCCTCACTTCATTTTCTATTCAAGATATGAAACATTTGGAAAGGCAGATGCTAAAAAATGGGGGAGGGGGAACACTTGCTATAACAATGGGAAGACCAGCAATCTGTAATTTTGAGAGAGGATATTTATATCCCCAGTGAGAAAACAGTCCCAGTATTTTATCCATCTGTCTTTGGAATGGGTCCGGAGTAGGTAGAGGAGGGGCCTACCCCACCATTAAGAGTCATAGTATGTTAAATTGGAAGAGGCCTTAGAAATCATCTAGTCCAACGTCCTTATTTTACAGAGATGGAGACTGAGCCCCTTTGAAGTTAAGTGCCTTCTTCACTTGTTCAAGGTTTCTAAGATTCCTTTGAGTCCTAAATCTTGAGAGAAAGGATTATTTCTCTCTGCTATTAATATCTAATTATGGAATCTGGGCCAAGGTTTTCTCCCTTTCCTACTTCCTCATCCAGAAATCAACTAATGTGGGAAGTTTTTCTTTAAGATTTACCCAGGCTAAGATTTAATCAGACAGTAAAAGAAATTCTAAGTTTGGGCTAATGGGAGAATTCCTACTCATTGTGCTTAATTAGACAAGTATGGGAAAATGTGCTTCCTCCCTTTTTGCAGATAGGTGATACAGAAATTGATATCTTTTTCACCAAGATGTAGCAGCAAGCACCCTGACACATCCAGGATGGCCTGCTAGTACAGGTTTTTAGATCCACTTTTCTAAAGGGAAAGCAACTTTTAAGGGGTCAACAATCTTCTTTAATCATATATACCAACAGAGAAAATACAAGCAGAGAAATAAAGACCAACAAACAGGGCTTCTGTCTCTTCTGTCTGACCATAAGCAATATATACATCACAGATCAACAGACAGATCTGTCTGATCATTACATATACATACACAGTTACCAGAGAGAGAAGCACCAACACCTGGATTTTCAAATCTGGGGGCTCCTTAACGCCTATTCAGAATCTCTTCTGGCACACAAACCTTCTTCCAAAGAGTAAGCCCCAAAGCAAAACCTCACCTCAGAGTATATATACGCTTCTCAGAGTCACAGGGCATCACGACCCTCATAACCCAGTGCCTCATTAAAAATTAACAAAAGGTGTGGGCCTTCCTACAAAATAAGCCTCCCCTAACCAAGTTTCCCTTAATGGGCTCTACCTGAGACCTATTAATGGGTGGGGAAGATCTTTACATTACACAAGACTTGGGTAATCCCAGTGATGAACCACCAAGACCCTCATTAGAATGACCCATATCTCATTGTAATATTCATTCTCTCATTAATTGTTACCTAGTCAGAGTTGATTGCCACCCTTAGGAACATCGACTCTTCCTTTTTTTTTAATATATAATTTATTTTTCAGTTCTTAACATTCACTTTCACAAGAATTTGAATTCAAAATTTTCTCCCTGTCTCTGCCTACCCCCCCACCCCAGGACAGCATACACCCCATCCACCCCTTTCTCCAGTCTGTCCACCCTTCTATTATCCACCCTTCTTCCATCCCCCTTCCCCTATGTTTTCCTATAAGGCAAAATAGATTTCTATACTCTATTGCCTGTATAGCTTAATTTTCAGTTGCATGATAAAACAATTAACGTTCATTCTTGAAACTTTGAGTTCTATATTCTCTCCCTTCCTCTCTACACACCCTCATTGAGAAAACAAGGTCATACATGTGTAACAATGCAAAGCACTTCCATAGTAGTTATGTTGTAAAAGACTTTTCTTCTTTCCTATCCTGCCCTTCATTTATTCCATTCTTTCCCTTGACCTGTCCTCCCACAATAGGGTTTGCTTCTGATTATCCCTTTTCCCTAATTTGCTGTCCCTTCTATTATCTTCCCTCTCCTATCGCCTTCCCCCCTGTCTTCCTGCAGGGTGAAATAGATTTCCATATCCAATTGAGTATGTGTTATTCCCTCTCATGATAGTAAGGCTCACTTATTTCCTTTCATCTCCCTTCTTGTCTCCTCCACGGTAAAAGCTCTTTCTTCCCTCTTTTATGTGAAATGATTTGCTGCATTCTACCTCTCCCTTTCTCTTACTCCTAGTACATTCCATTCAACAATAAATTTTATTTTTTTAAGTATTCTCCCTTCATATTCAGCTCACACTGTGCCCTCTGTCTAATATATATATATATATATATATGTTACATGCACATATATATGTATATAAGTGTATATGCATACACATATGTATACATGTATATTCACACACATATATACACATATATAATGTACATACCACATACCTACATATATGCATGTGTGTATATATGTATGTGCATATGCACACACATATTCTCTCTAACTACTACAATACTGAAAAAGATCTCATGAGCTACAAATAACATCTTTCCATGTAGGAATGTAGACAGTTCAACTTTAATGAGTTCCTTAAGGCTCTCTTTCCTGTTTACCTTTTCATGTTTCTCTTGATTCTTGAATTTGAAAGTCAAATTTTCTATTCAGCTCTGGTCTTTTCAACACAACTGCTTGGCAGTCCTCTATTTCACTGAAATTTCATTTTTTTCTCCTAAAGTATTATACTCAGTTTTGCTGTCTTGGTTTTGATCCTATCTTCTTTGACCTCTGGAATATCATATTCCAAGCCCTTCAATCCATTAGTGTACAAGCTGTTAAATCCTGTGTTATCCTGATTGTATTTCCATCATATATCAATTGTTTCTTTCTGGCTGCTTGTAATGTTTTCTCCTTGACCTGGGATGGAATCTGGCTACAATATTCCTAGGAGTTTTCCTTTGGGGATCTCTTTCAGGAGATGATTGGTGAATTGTTTCTGTTTCTATTTTACCCTCTGGCTCTAGAATATTAGGGAAGTTTTCCTTGATAATTTCTTGGAAGATGATATCTAGGCTCTTTTTTTTATCATGGTTTTCAAGTAGACCAATAATTTTTAAATTGTCTCTCCTGGATCTATTTTCCAGGTCATCATTTTTACAGTGAGATATTTTATGTTGTCTTTGATTTTTTCATACTTTTGGTTTTGTTATGCAATTTCTTGGTTTCTCATAGTCATCACCTTCCATCTGCCCCATTCTAATTTTTAAAGAACTATTTTCTTCAGTGAACTTTTGAACCTCCTTTTCCACTTGGCAAATTCCTCTTTTCAAAGAATTTTTCTCCTCATTGACTTTTTGGACATCTTTTGCCATGTGAGTTAATCTATTTTTAAAAGTGTTATTTTCTTCAGCATATTGGGGGGTCTCCTTTAGCCAGCTGTTGACTCACTTTTCATGATTTTCTTGCATCTCTCTCATTTCTCTTCCCAATTTTTCCTCCACCTCTCTTATTTGATTTTCAAAATTCATTTTGAGCTCTTTTATGGCCTGAGACTACTGGATATTGTTTTGGAGGTTTTGAATGTAGAAGCCTTGACTTTTATGTCTTTCTTTGATGGCATGCTTTGTTCTTCCTCATTTGAAAGGATGGAAGAAAATACCTGCCCACCAAGAAAGTAACCTTCTATAATCTTATTTCTTCTCCTATTTTAGGGCATTTTCGCAGGCAGTTACTTGACTTTTGAGTCCTTTGTCAAGTGGAGGGTATACTCTAGGGACCTGTAAGTTCTTAGTTCCTCCAAGGTGGCACAGTCTAGGGAGAGGAGTAAACTCCTGGCTTGTGCTCTGGTCTGTGAGCAACCACAAGAATTCTTATCTTCCCAGGATCTGCAAGTATGATTCCCTCTCCAGAGCTGCCACCAGCTCCACAATGCCAGTCCTCTTCCTCACTCTAGGACCACCACTCAGAACTGAGACCTATATCAGCCCCTCAATTCCCCCAGTGTCTTTAGGCCAAGAATTCCAAAAGTGGACGCTGCTGCCACCACCCTGGGGTCAAGGCCAGATGGCACTTCCCTCTCACCCAGATGAAAGAGTTTTCTTACTGATCTTTGAAGCTGTCTTTGGGGTTTGTGGGTTGAGAATTCTGGGAACCGCAGCTGCTGCCTGTTCCAGTCCTGTCTGTGCTGTGCAGCCAAGGCTGTGCTGTGTTCCACTCTGGGCAGGGTGTGATAGACCTTTTCTGTAGGCTTTCCAGGCTGTTGTGGGCTGGAAATCTCTTTCACTTGGTCATTTTGTGGCTTTTGCTGCTCTAGAATTTGTTTAGGGTTATTTTTTACAGGTATTTTATGGGCTAATGTGGGAGAATTAAAGTATGTCTGTCTTTCTACTCCTCTTGTTCCTTTCCCAACACCCAGTCTTCCAAAGGAATATAAACTGTGAGCCCACCACCATGAGGGTCTTTGGCATTTGAGTACCACCGACCTCTTTTTATTAATGAATATGGTATCCTTATTAATATTGATTAAGTTACTCAGAAATTATGTCTCTTGAACGTTAGTCTCTTTCCACTAGGACAAGATTTGGGAATCTGGAGCCTTGAGGCTATACGTGGCCCTCTAGGTCCTCAAGAGTGTCCCTTTGACTAAATCCAAACTACAAAAAACAAATTTGTTTGGATTCAGTGATAGGGCCAAACTTGAGGACCTAGGAGGTCACATGTGGCCTTGAGGCCCCAGCTTCCTTACTCCTGGTTAGTATATTAGGAAACATGTCAGCTGGGTAGATGGATAATGAACTCCATCTATAATTTAATAGAGTGAGGGGAATAGAGTGGGTCATATGTGAGAAAATGCACAGGTTCATAGGTTTATAGGCTATAGAGCTGGAAAAGCCCTTGGATACCACTTAATCTCTCATTTTACAACTGAGGAAATTGACACTCATATGGGTTACGTGATTTACCCAAGGTCACACAGTTAGTAAACAGAGGAACCTTGGCTTGAACCTAGGATTTAACTCCAGATCCCATCTGTTTCTACCATATACAGTGCCTCTTAGGTGAAGAGTTTATTGAATGAGCTCATTTATTCCCATAACTTTTTTATGAGAGGACAGTGAGCTTTTGGCAAACAATCCACAGATGTAATAAAAACTGTTGTGATTATACTTCTGAAACAATAAGGAAGGATAAACAGGGTAAGCTGTAACTTTTTAAAAAAACAAATGCCACCTCACTTTTAAGATGGAAGAATGATAAAGAGGAAAAACTTGGCCATGAGCTATGCTGAATTTACTACCAGACATTGCTTTTGCCTGTTGTGACTTGGCTGCGATTTATAGCAGCTGGTCCTTATCCTGGAATCAATCTTCACTCAGAGTCCCCAGTGCAGGAGAAAGGTCCTCAATACAAAAATCAATGTCTGGAGGAGGCTCTTTGCCTTCTGTTTTCCTGTCACAGGAACACACCTTGAAGTTCTGCTTGAAAAGACATCCAGAATTCTCACCTGCTTTTCAAAAGTTTTACACTTCCTGTAGTAGACAAAAGCTAGATTAAAAACAACAACTTTAGCTGTAAGCAAATGACAACTAATCATTGAACTCCTTCCCAAAGCATTCACTGATTGGACCACTAATTGGGTACTGTGCAGGCACTTCCTATCTGGCATTGCTAGTTGTTTTGATTTTTAATATTCATTTCAATTTTTTATTAAGTTCCTTCTAAGTTCATTCAGTGTTAGTGAAGGTATAAGAGAAGAAGAAGAAGAAGAAGAAGAAGAAGAAGAAGAAGAAGAAGAAGAAGAAGAAGAAGAAGAAGAAGAAGAAGTTAGGAGGAGGAGGAGAAGAACGAGAAGAAGAAAGGAGAAGAAGGAGAAGGAGGAAGAAGACTGTCATAGAGTGGCAGAATTTGAAGAGATTTCCTCTCAACGACATGTGTGACAAATGGTTAGCTAGGATTTATTTGCAGACTTCTAGGGAAGGGGAACACACTATTTCCTGAGGCATTGCATTACCTTTCCAGATAATTGTAATTGATGGAGTTTTTTCCTTATATCAAACCTAAATCTGCCCCCTTCAAACTTCCAACCATCATTCTTGACCCTGGCATGTGGGGTCAAACAGAAAACCTTTACTGTACCATACGCCACCCCCATGAAAGTCTTTCAGATGCTTGAAGACAGTTACCATGTTTCCCCTCTGTTTTCCCTTTCCCAGGCTAAATATGCCCACTTCCTTCAAGCAGTCATCACATGACATGAACTCAAGGTCCTTTGCTATTCTGGTTGCTTTCAAGTTTATCAATATCTTTTCTAACGTGTCACTCAAGACATGAGTCCCTATCTTGTGAGAGCTGTCAGTTCAGTAGATATGACACATACATAAAAAACTATGATACAAAACACACACTTTAATATTCAAGAGAGGTACAAAGTCCTATGTGAAATCCAGGAACAAGATCCAAACCTTATGAGTCAAAGAAGGCTCCAAGGAGCAGGTAGGTAACATTGGGGTTGACTCTTGAAGATGCCTTGCATATAAAAATGCCCAGAAAATGCTTATTTCTTTGAAACTGATCAAGAACTCTTCTAATTAAATTGTAGAGAGCATAAAATTGTCCAAAAATATCAATCAATTTTAAAAACGGAGTAATAGATAAAATATAGAAACAATATGAGTAGAGAAGACCAGTAATTCACAGAAACCAAATAAATTAAGCAAGAGAATAACAATTATTTATTAAATATGAAATATGTGTTAGATTTGTATCCCCTAATATGGGTTATACAAAGACAAAACAGAAAGGAGTTTACCTTCTATGAGGCAAACAACATGTATACACATAAGGAACTGCAAAATACATTAAAGTAAATATCAAACAATTAGAGGATTGCCCTTAGAAGGATTAGTAAACATCTCCTAATATTAAAGGAACCTAGGGATTCTAAGAGGTGGGAACATGGAAGGCCATTCTTTGCATGCCTCTTCAAGGCACAGAGATGGGAGATGTATTATAGCGTACAAGAAATAACAGGTAAATTTGACTGGAATGTAGATTGAGGGAAGGGAAAAAAATGTAATAAGTCTGGAAATAAAACCAAGAAAAGGGCCATCAGTAAAACCCAAGGTTTCAATCAATCAACCAAAAAGAAATGTACAAGACAGACCTTGCTCTTAAGGAGCTCACAATCTAATGGGAGAGACAATGTACAGATAACTTTATACAAACAAGCTATATACAGATAAATTGGAAATAATCCACAGAGGGAAGGCACTGGGATTAAGAGCTATCAGGAAGGGTTTCCTGTAGATGGCAAGAGTTTAGCTTCAAATTTGAGGAAGCCAGGAAATAAAGATGAGATGGAAAAGGATTCCAGGCATGGAGGACAGTCAGAGAAAAGTCCTAGAATTGGGAGATGGAGAATATTATTCAAGGAACAGCAAAGTCAATGTCATTGGATTGCAGAGTACATAGGGAGGAGATGTAAAGTGTAAGAAAACTGGAGAGGGGGCCAAACTGGAGGAGGGGGCCAAATTATGAAGGGCTTTGAAATTTTATCTTGAAGGTGATAGGGAACCACTGAAGTTTATTGAGTAGAGGAATGACATGGTCAGGAAGATCACTTTGACAGATGAGTGGAAGATGGATTAAAGATTTGTGGCAGGCAAACCAAACAGGAGGCTATTGCAACAGTCCAGGTGTAAGGTAACAAGGGACTGCATTAAGGACTGCCGTTTCAGAGAAGAGTATGAGGTACACATGAAAGAGAGTTGACATAGACAGGTCTTGGCACTAGATTGTATATGGGAGAAGAGAGAGAATAAAGAGTTGAGAATGACACCTAGATTGTGAGCCCGAGTGACTGAGAGGGTGGTGATACCTTCAAGAGTAAAAGAGAAGTTTAGAAAGGGGAGGGTTTAGAGGAAAAGACATTAATTCTAGTTTGGGACATGCTTAATTTAAGATATCTCTACAGGTCATCCACTTTGAGATATCTAATAGGTGTTTGAAAATAGAAACTTGGAGATCAGCATAGATGTTAGCACTGGATAGGTAGATTTGAGAGTCATTAGCACAGAGATAATAATTAAACCCATAAGAACTAATAAAAACCACTAAATAAAGTAATATAGAGGGAGAAGAGAAGAGGGCCAAAGACAAAGCCCTGGGAGACACTTGATATTAGTGAATGTGACCAGGATGAAAATCCAGAAAAGAAGATTGAGAGCCATCAGATAAGCAGGAGGAGAACCAGTAGAGAGAAATGATGTGAAAATCTAGAGAAAAGAGTGTCAGAGAGAACAGGGTGATTGAGCATGTAGAGAGGTCAAGAAAGATGAGGACTGGGGAAAAGCCATTCAATTTGGAAAATATGAGATTTTAGTAGCTTTAGAGAAAGTATTTTCAGATGAATGATGAGTCCTATGAAAAAACATCGATTAACCAGAAAGTGGAGCATTGTAAGGTTTAGTAAAGTTTCAGGTCTATTCCTCCATGGTCACTATTATTTAAGGTCTGCTTTCATCTTTCTCTATGAATGCAGAGGTTCCCAAACTTATTTGGCGTATGACCCTCTTTTCAAAAAATAGTACTCAGTGTCCCCCTGGAAAGCTACTTCCTTTAACCCTTTAATGTTTTATTTTTGAAATCTGTATCATTCCAAAAAATATTACATACATATACATATGTCATATTTTTATATATATATATATTTAAAGTGACATATCTTCAATTTAATAATTTATTGTAAATTTGTGGAGTTTTTCCTGTACTGAAACTTTGATGATGCAATATTGTGTCATGTCACTGTATAATATCATATTGCAAACAAGTCACTCCATGCACATATTCCAGCGGATGCATACTACAGTTCTCGACAACGTGTGACATGTTCACCTGGCAACACTTGCTTGTTAAGACCTGTCAATCAGCTTGACCACTGATGGGTTATAACTTGCATTTTGTGTGTTTATTTGGAAAATAATGCAATCACTATGACTTTAACTCTGCTATGCAACAGATGAAACATATCCAAACATTTTTCTTATGCTTCTACCACCCCTTTATTTTTACTTAATGTCTCCTAATTGCACCTGAGGCCACTACTGCCTTCCACTGGATTGTTCTAGCACTCCCCAGAGGGCAGTATTGCCCACTTTGGAAAATTAAAAACTAATGCATTCTTAAAGAGAAATCTCTTCATGATCTGTTGCTATTTTATTGTTTTTGTTGTTTAATCCAACCAAGGTCTTTGTTTTTCTGTTTTTCCCCACTTTTTTTCTGGAGAAATTTATTCTATTTGTGTTTTCCTTGGTAATTGTATATATTGTTCTTGTGTTTTCTCATTTGGTATTTTTGTTACTAGGAATTCTTCAAATGCTTCTCTTTGGAAAATCCATATTTTTCATTGATTATTAGACATTTTAAGGTGTGTCACCTTGGGTTACATCTTGAGCTCCCGCATAATTCAGAACACATTTTGTATGACCTCACATGGATGGTTGATACCATCTTGTGTGCCCTCTCAATGGATGGTGGAGGAGTGGGAGTGAGGAAGAGAATTTGCAACTCAACTTTTTAAATGAATGTTATAAGTAAAAAAGTAACAGAACTCATTATTCCATTCCCGTCTGCAGTTTCTCTTTAGACTTCTTGGTCTCTTATCCTACAAAGACAAATGCAATTACTTTACCTATTGCATGTAATTCTTATGTTGGGGATGTTTAAGAGAAAAATGTCCTCCATCTTGTTGGTTATGTGACCCAGAAGTAAAGGATTCAAATGTAAAGAAGGAAACAGACCCTATTCTCAATTAGCTTCTATTCTAATGGCAGGAAGAAGTATATATACGAGCATATGCAGAATAAATAGAAAGAAAATAGATACAATAAATAAAAAGTATTTAAAGACAGATTAGTTCTGCAAGGGAGGGCACTAGCAGCTAATATATGGGTGGGGGACAGGGAAAGGTTTTATATAGAAGGAATTTTCTATAAAGGCAGAAGGAAGAGGGGAATGCATTTCAAACAAGGGTGGCCAGTGAAAAGTCATAAATGTGGAAAAATGAAATACTGTATGTGAGGAACAGAGAGAAGGCTAGTTTTAACCAGCCACAGAGTGGCTAGTTAAATCACAGAGTGCGGGAGAGAATATAAAGTTCAGTGGGGTTGGTTAGCCAGATTGGTTATGAAGGCCTTACTTGTCTATTCAAGGAAGTATAGTAGTATTCATCCTTCATTTTCCAAGAGGACCATGACATCAGAGAAATGATGACATGACTTTCATTTGACTTTGTTTTGAGTGAGGGAAGGCTGTGCAAGGTCACCAGCTTCACTTTCTCCTCCTGAGCCATCTGGATCCAGTGACCAGATATTCATCAGGCTGACTGGAGATGGCCCAGGATGCAATGGGAGACTTTGGGCTTTTAGGCTAAGGCCTTTTCAAGTACTCAGTTAAAGTGAGGTAATGCCCATTTAGTGAATAGGCCTCTTTAAAAAGTAGTCAGGGGGATGGCCCCTTTAATAGAAAAGAAAAAAAAAAGATAAATCATGCTGGGAGAGGCAGGAGCCTCAGGGTTGTTGTTTCAAAGAGAAAGTGTTACTATTGACATTCACTCTAAGCAAGTAGGGTCCAAAACAGTCATTGAGTGGAGGTTGGGCAGGGACCCTTGGTTGATCAATTCGTGGGCTTCAGAGTGCATGGGGTCTAAGGTTTTAGGGGAGATGAGAAGGGAAGGGAAGGGAAGGGAAGGGAAGGGAAGGAACAAGGAAGTATACAACATAGGGACTAGACAAGATAAAGTAGAGAGCCTAGAGCAGGAGTGGGGAGGGAACCTGCAGCCTCAAGGTCACATGTGCCCCTCCTTGAGGTTTCAGATTCCCCATCCCTGGTCCAAGGGGACACCAATAAGTGGGTGTGTTGGGGAAAAAAACACCAGCAAATGAGACTGAGAAGGAGCAATTATACAGAGGAAAATGAGGAGAGAGGAGTGTCATGAAAGCCTAGAGAAAGGAAACATCAAGATGCTCACTGACAATCAAAAGCTGCAGAGAAGCGTAAAGTTTGAGAAAATGCCATTAATTTGGTGTTTGAGAGATTGTTGGTAAATGTGGAGAGAGCAATTTATGTTAAATGATGAAGTTGGAAACCAAACTACAGAGGAAAGGGGCAGGGGAAGGATACAGAAGCACTGGCTAGAGACAGCCTTCTCAAGAAGCTTAGACACAAAGAGAAGAGAGAGATGAGACTATAACTAGCAGGAATGGACCCATCGAGTGAGGGTTTTTTGAGGGTGGGGGATGGAATACACAAGGCATGTTAGTGGGCATCAGAGAAGCAACCAGTACAAAGGAAGAGACTGAAAATGAGTGAGTGGGGATAACAGAGGGAACAATCTGCTGGAGCAGAGACATGGAATAGGATCACTTGTGCTTGTAGAGGGGTTTTGGTTTTCCTTAGTATTTATCACCTCTCCTATGCTTGTTCTGAACTTTAACCACTGCAGAACAACTCTTACAGGACTTTGCTTGCCCCTTTCTCATAATTCACCTGCAGCTACTTGACCTTCAAAATGTTAGTCTAATCCCTAGAACAATGAGGCAGATTTGATATAATAAATGTCATCAAGACTTGGTGGGATGTGGTTCATATCTGGATATATACAATTGAAGGACCTTATTTTAAAAGAAGAACATCAGCCAAAGGAGTGGTGGAATAGATTTGTATGTGAAAAAGATATGGTCGTATGAGAAAATCCAGGAACCAGAAAGGGAAAATGTGATACCTAGAATTTGGATGAAGATCAATGGAAAAACAGAATTTCAGACATACATATGCACATAAATATACATCTCATGTTTTGAAAAATTACATAAAGAATTCTACATATTACTTTTAAAACTGTCCTACTTGCCTGAGCTTTCTGAATTTCCTTCTGTTGGTTTCTGTTCATTTTGGAAAATGAACTCATTTTTTTTTACCTATCTTTTTTGGTCATTATAATTGCTACATACACTCCCTCCCTCAATAAGCAAAAGAAAGGGAAACAAAACCCCTTGTAAAGGAGGAAAATACTGAGGCAAAGTGGATCCACACATCTATCACATCCAAGGTACATCAACTCACTGTCATGCTTCATCATAGGTCCTCTGCATTATTCAGAGTTCTAAAGTCTTTTATATTTGGCTTTCTTGTCTATGTTGTCCTTCTATAAATTGTTCTCTCAGTTTTGCTCACTACACTCTGCATCATTATGCCCATTCAGTTAATAAGAGAAGGGGAAAGAAGAACATTTGATGAGTGATTGCAAGCATTGTGTACTGAAGGCTCAGAGACACGCAATCCTGAGGGCTTCTCCTTGTTTCTGTTGTTGGCAAGGGAGAAGGCTAAGGCAAACTTGGTGAAGCTGAAGAGGATCTTAGAGGGGAGAGAACAAGTCTGCTTCTTATGAAACTGACAGCAAAGCTGAATGCTCAACTTGAATCTGCCCTCCCCTCCCATCCTCTCCTCTCTCCACTCCTCTTCTCTCTTCTTCTCTCTCCCCCTTTTCCCCTCTCCTCTCTCTCCTCTTCTCCCCTCCCCTCCCATCCTCCCTCCCTCTTTACCTTCCCTATAATCCTGAGGGAGATTAGGAGTCAGTTATCCTCTGGAGGCGTAAAAATAAGAGTATGAGACATAGCCTTAGAGTGGTTCTACACATAGAATGATGTTTGTTGGATTTTTAAAGAATGTTCTATCCTAAATAAGCTGTAGCTTAAGCCTCCCAAGGCCTCAATTCCTGCAGCGTTAATACAATCATCATGTTGAGCCTGGATAAATGCCAACATTGTAACCCAAAGGCTGCCCATCTGTGGATCTTCTAGAATTTTTGTTAAAATCATAAAAATTTTGAAAGGCAATTTACTTCTTATGGCTTACTTGTTCCCACCCCATTTAAACACTTAAACTTAAGAAGTTTTTTTAAGGCCAAGGTATTCAGTTACTTACCATGGTTACTGACCCAGGTAAGGAATACCATTGAAATAATAAAGCATTTAATCAAGACAGAAATGATTAGCAGTATCAACCACATTCTGGAATGAGGGCAGTTTCATCTTCCTTCCTGCCAGAGTAGTTTGACACTCAAGTTTTCCTAAATACATAGCCTTAACAGGAAGCCATGGGACAAGCCTCCCTCTGCATCCAGATTGTACCAAGAATAAGTTCCAGAGCCCGAAGTCTTCATTAGAACAAGACTTCATCTAAGATTCCCTGCTTTCCCTGCTCATTTTCACTTATGTTCCCAGTCTATAGTCTTTCCATGCCTCTTTTGGTTTGACTTGAGCAAGGAAGCACTTGACCTTTAGTGGGCAGAAGCATACCTTATCACTCCCTGTTCCCTGGGGCAGTGTGCAGCTCCCAGCCTGACCTTCTTGTTACTTCAGATTGTGACCCCTATTTTTCATAGCCATAATCCATCACCGCCCCCCCCCCCCCCCATGTTCCACATGGTCACAGCCATTGATGACCTCCATTTCTCTTCAGATGCTTTATGGGGGCAGAAAACCAACTATATCCCTTCTCCAAAATTGCACTTTGTTTGTCTCTCCCTTGAAGTAGAGAAGGGACAGAAACATGTAAGAAAAGGGAACTGCACATAGATCAAACCTGAGTTCTGAGAAGCTGAAAGCTACATAGAGGAAAACCTTCCTGAAAATCAGAGCTGACTTCTAGACAAAGTAGCATTCTCAGTCTGATTCTCTTATCTCTCCACAATTTCTTCCCCAATCACAAAACACTCTAGCCTGTATATTTCCAGGCTTTTCTAATATTACTCCTTTTCAAAAACTGTAGCCAGCCATCCAGTTGGACAACTCTCTGCCCTCAAACACAACTGTATTTTTGATCATGCTATACTCCATACCTGAAATGCCCTCCTCTTCAGCTGTTAAAAGTGTAAATGCCAAATCAGATGTTGTCTCCTCCATGAAGTACTCCCTGTTCCTCACTAGTGTGTTCTGACTATCAGGTTAGACCTTCTATTTTACATACAAGGCAGTAGCTAGATGCTTGATCAAGTGTTAGACTTGTCGTCAGGAAGGTTTGAGTCCAGATCTTGCCAGAGAAACTTACAAGCTGTATGACCCTGGGCAAGTCACTTAATCTTTCTCAGTCTCAATTTTTTTGTATGTAAAATGGGGGTAATAATAGCACTTACCTCATAGGTTTCTGTATGCGTCCAATGTGATAGAATATGTAAAGAGCTTTGCTAACAATAAAGTCCTACATAAATCTTAGCTATTACTACATAGTATTTTTCTATAACTAATGTAGTTACCATGTACATTATATTATGTAGAATAGGGTACTATGTATATAGTTATATGACTGAAAAGTGTGCTTATAAACCAAAAGCAGTGGCAGCAATGATTATTTGTGTCATCTCCAAACTATATGGCAAACTCTCCGAGGGTAAGCACCATGTCTTTCTCTGCCCTTTGGACTTTGCATGGTGCCTAGGAGGATAGGGACTTCACAAATGTTTGTTGAATGAATAAACGAAACTCTAACACAGGCATCATCGGGAACTTTTCCTCTTCAGAAAAGGAAGAAAGTAATGTTATCGTTCACAACAACATATAATAATTTATATTTCTGAGTCACAATGAGCACTTGGAAAACAGACTGCTAAGGCAATGTAAGGCAACAAGCTTTGCTTAATGCATACTGTGTGCCAGGTACTGTGCTAATTGCTAGGGAAATGAATAAAACCACCAAAGAAAAGGCAGTCCGTGGCCTGCAGGGGCTTCCAATCTGAAGTGGGAAGACAAGACATGGAAAGGAGCTAGAACCCAAGGAACAGGTAAGCAGGAAGGTGCCCAGTAAAGGCGAATGATGGAGAAGTTAGAAAGTCAGAAGCACAGCTGGGGAGTGAATGAATCGACATTTCCATAAAATAAGGATACCAGGAGGAATTCACCAATGCAAAAAGGGGGCTGGCATAGCAGACAGTTGTTCCAGGTCAGAGGGAGTGATCAACATCCCATGGTGATTTTGAGGATGACACATGGTATTGAGGTTGGAAAGTTAGAAACACACTAGGGCAGGGAACTATTATAAATGTCCTGAGCAGCTCACTGCTAGTATTTGAATCAGAGCAAAACAAAAATAAATCAATGGACCCTCAATAAATGATTGAGGATTTATGCTGATTAAACTATGCATTTTCTATATATTTAAAGTGTGCATAAACTTGAAAATATTTTATATACAAATAAATATCACCAATAACTAATGCAGGTATGCTCCATTGTATAGGAAGCCACTGTATAGAATTTAGTGTGTAATGGATTGGCTTTGATGGAAAATGGATTTGGTATGTGTTAACTGATGACTTAGCGTTATTTAATCTGGGGATTCCTTAGCTTCTGGCAATAGTTTACGAGGGGTCCTAGCAGCAAAGAGCTGGGAAAGAAGCCCATATGGCAAGTAACTTATCAGATGGCTCTTCTGGTGGAATAGATGTGTCTTAGTACCTATCATCTCCCTATAGTAACAAGTTGCTAGAAAAGGGGACTTTTATTAACATTTACAGATTTTCCTGCCCCTCTGCTTTATTTGTGGCCCAAAGACCAACTCTTAGCATAGAAACATATGTTAATGAAATCATTGTATTTGAGATAAAGAACTTCATTTTACAGGCAATTTTTATTCTGAAAGCATGTAGCCCTATAGATAAGGCTAGTTCTAATGTCAGGAAGGTTTGGTTGAAGTCCCTTCTCTGAAACATAATGGCTGAGTCACCTTGGCCAAGTCACTTAACTTTTTAGTAGAAGATCTTAAACTGAAGATTGGGTGCTGATCTTCATTGGTAGACAACTTTATCACAAAGAGTTCTTTACATGGATGAAATTAGATATGATCCTTCAAAAAAAAAACGGGTATCAATAACGTAGCTGTATATCATAGGACATAAAGGGATTAAGGACTACATTTGAGTTTATAATATATTTTCTATCGAACCACTTGAGGGAGCTTTTGAGCTATAAACCAAATACTAGATGTTCACCACTAGAAGCATATTTTTGTCTGGGCTTAGGAGAACTAATTCTCCACTGCTTAAGAAACAAATGACCTATTGGTGGTTTCAAGTGTCCTCCTGCCTTTTGGCATTTGGCAGAGTTTAATGGATCTGTTGAGACCTTGTCAAATCCCCTTCCCAATTCACCCTGAACACTTGTAAAAAAAAAAAAAAAAACAACTAAGCCAACTTTCAGCTAAGTTGTTCAGTGAAAGTGTAATATATTTGAGTTTTCATTGGCACAAGTCAGATCACCTTCACACAAGAGTGTCTCCTCTGGGAGCAAAGTCAAGGAGAGACACTTTAACACCTTGAAGTCCCTCAAGAAACTGATGGCTTTTGGCAAGCTTTTTCTCCTTTTAATCAATGAACAAACATTTATTAAGTATTTTCACTGGGCTAGGTGCTAGAGAGGTAAATACAAAGAATGAATACTCTTTACTTGCAAAGAGCTTATATTTAATGATGGAATAGAAATGATGGCTTTGTGATTTTTAAGTCATTTCACATTTATTATTTTATTCTCACAACCACCCTGTAAGGTAAGTGGGGTATATGTATCTTCATTTTACAGGTTGGAAAATTGAGGTGAAAGAGTTAAATGCAAGACAGTTTGGGAGGGAGGGAGGTGGGAATGGGGAATGACATGAGTCCAAAGATGACATCTAAGTTACATCTTAAACACAAGGACTCTCTATGAGGCACAGGAAAGAAAGAAGGTGTGAGGAATGTCAAGGCACACACACAGGAGATGGAGTGACATGAGGGAAGTATATAGAGAGGCCATTTTGGCAGGATCTCAGAATGCAGAGAAGTCATTTGCATAAAGATACTAATTAAACCTATAGGAGCTGACATGCTTACAAAGAGAATGTGTAGACAGAGAAGAGAAGAGGACTTAGGACAGAACCTTGGGGAACACCCTCATTTAAGGGGTGTGAAGTCGATAAGGAGCCAGCAAAGGAAGCAGAAGAATGATCTCTATGGTCCCCTCTTGTTCTGAGACTCTAACACACCACAATCTCATATAGAAGGGAGGGTTATGTGGGCCCTGGTTAGAGGCCCTGGATTAAAACCTTGTCTACAATTCTTACTCTCTGTGTGACAGTGGAACAATCACTTCATCTCCTTGGGTCTCAGTTTCCTCACCATAAAATGAGGGGGCTGGGCTAGATCATCTCTGAAGTCCTTTCCAGTTCTCAAGCTATGATTCTAATTCTTTTCTTAATGACAAAACTTATGTATCACTTAGGGAACACATCTCACAAAGAAATGCCATTTCCTCCTTCTCAAGAACAAAACAAAACAAAAACCCAGTTTTGGCATACATTTGAGGCACTCACTCAGAACTGTAGTTTACAACCCCCCACTCACGTGTTTACCTTGATCAGTCAAAGGTCACATTAATTCAGAAGCAAACAAATATTTAATCTAACAGCATGATAAATAACGTGATAAGAGGTGCATCTATGAAAAAATGTATACTTTTCTAAAAGTTACTACACCACCTCCCTATAGGAGGGTTTACATAAAGAGAAAACATATAATGAGGGACCACAAATGGTCTACACACATAGAGAGAATACATGTAGTTAGAGAACATACATGCAGAGAAAACACTAGGAATTCAAGTGATGAGAGTGAATGTGTATCCAGAGTAACTCATTCTTCTGAAACTAGAATTTTTGTCATCTGAAATTTTTCTCATCCTGTTCTATCAGGCACGTTGCTTCTGCTGTGGTGGTCACATAAGTTATTACACCATCAGCAGCTGCTGAGTATCTATCTCCACTGGCCATATGACCACCAGACTTCTAGAATTCAATTCTTTAGGCTTTACATGTTCAGTTGCCATATGCTAGGGTGTAGGAACTAGAAATCCTTTCCCTGACATGAAGTGAAAGCTCTTTATTCATAATAACCAGAGGGACTAGGCTATCATAGGAAGGTACTACGGGAATACCCCAGTCTGTTATTAAAGCTTTTTTTTTGATTTCTTGCCATTTAATGTTGAATCACAGACCTGACTTAGGACTAGATCAAATAGTGTGACGGTAAATGTTTAAAACCTAAGAAAACGCACACATACACATATACAAGACACACTTAATCTGCCTTAGTAACATTTTCTCCATCACCTAAGTTTACACAATCAACAAAATAGTAAATCAAGCTTGATTTGAAGCACCCATCTTTGAGGTGTAAATGATCACACGAAAGATAAAACAATTGTCTCGCATAGACCTTCGGAGCTGGCTCCAGCACACCTCTGATTTGATCCTTTCCAGCCTGACATGCAAATGAACATCCCCTCCCAGCTCCACTCTTTCCCAAGTTTCTCCATGTCTTCTCCTCCTCCTTCATTTACCTTTTAAACCCCTTTTCTGCTTCCCTTTACTGTTGACTTCTCTCCTCTACACCGCTCCCCCCAAACCTGCTCATTAGAACGTAACTTCTTGAGAATAGGGACTATCCTTATTTCTGTTTGATTTTACATTCTTAGACTTCACCCCTGCGGTAGGGCATATAGTAAGTGCTTAATAAATGTTTGTTTACTTGAGCCAGAACAAACTGGAGATAAGGATACCATTTTTCTCCTAGTGCAAATTACTGCCTTTATTATGCCATCAGTCAGGCAGTCAGTAAATATTTATTAAGCACCTACTGTGTGCTAGGCACCATACTAGATACTGGGGATACAAAACAGGACCAAAAAACCCCAAACAAACCTGATTTTGGCAATGCATTTTAAACAGCTAAAAAAACCTGTTGTCTCCCTCACTCAGATTTATAGATGGTTTTGTAATCTTCAAAACACTTTCCCACTTATTACCTTATTCTTACACCCATTCTGTAAGGTAGTGGTGGTGTATGTCTTCATTTTACAAGACGGGAAATACAGACAAAGAGGTAAAACAATTTTCCATAGGTCACACAGAGCTCCATTCTTCTGGTTTCCAGACCTTTGCTCTTTCCTTTAGGCCACGCAGCCTCTCCCTAGAAAATACCATTCCTGAATCTTTACTTTTAGCAGTGAACTTTCAGATATTAAGCAGGGTAAGTGTTTTGGTTTCCCAAGAAAGCATGCCATAGAGTTGGATGCTACTAAGGGAACCAGGGCTGAGTGAGATGCTGCTGAAACCAGATCCCAAAGTATAAGCTTCAGAAAACTATGAACATAACCATCCACTTTCATAGCAGCCTGGAAATTTCCAGTGTGCCAGGTCTACTCAAAAATTGTTTTCACAAGAAATAATGCAATTAGAAAAGTTCATTTCTGGTTATGGGTTTACTTTGAACAGGGTTATTTTTCTATTTTTTTTTCTGTTTTATAAGAAAACTAGCCAAAGAGAAATTATTGAATTCTGTCCAAGTTCCCCAGTCCCACCTAATTTTTCATATTGGCCTTATGATTTCATAAGATTTCTCTTCTTTTTCATCACCTACTCCCTTTTTGTATAGGCATTTCATCTACTTGGTAGCAATTTGTTATTCTGCAAAAGGAAAGATGACAATTACCCTTTTTTAATTTATTTATTTTTAGTTTTTAACATTCATTTCCATAAGTTTCAAATTTTCTCTCACTCCCTCCCTTATCCCCTCGCCAAGAAGGCATGCAATCAATACATTTACTAAGTTTCTACATGTGTCAGGTTATAAGAAAAAAAGTAAAAAGAGAGCCTCTACTCTTAAGACGTTCAAAATCTAATAGAGGAGCACACTACAAATGTTATGTTATTTGATCATCATGATGAGATGGGTGCTATCATCTCTATTTTATATTTGAGGAAACTAAGGCTGAGAGAGTTTAAGTGACTTGCCCAAGGTCACACAAGTAGTAAAAGTCTAATAGGATCAGAATTCAGGTCTTCCTGACTCCATGTCCAGCACTCTACTATACCACCAAGATAACTTATATATTCATATGTATATATTTTGTTCCTCTGGAAGGAGAATAGGAGAAAGGGACATAGTGTTATATTATGGAAAGACTTCTAGGTTTAAGTTGTAGCACCGCCACTTATTAGTTGTATGGCCTTAGGAAAGCCATTCAAGCTCTCTAGGCCATAGATTTCTCATCTTTGAGAGGAGAGGGGTTGAGAATACCTGCCTCAGTACTACTGTGAGGACCAAATGTAATGATGTCTGTGAAAAACCTGTTGCATAGCACTATGTGTAAACTACTATGATTGATAGTATTTTCAGAGTACAAATTGCAAGCCTTTGGCCCAAAAGAATCCCATGAGCTAGCCAAGTGGATATTATTTAACCTCATTGTAGAGATGGGGAACTAGGCTAAAGGAAAAATGTTAGGTGATTTGTCCAAGTTCACTAACAATAGAGTTAAAGATGTTCCCCACGACCCTTGACTCCCAGTCCAAGAATCTAGTTTGTAGAGAAAACATTATAAATATGCTCACTTCCTAACTTTCCTAGGTTGATGGGAAAATGGCACAATACAAGCATCACAAATCTGAATCACGGGATTTTAAAATGTGAGTTTTGTTGTCATTCACTGTAATTACTAACTTCACAACCTAATGAAGAGATATTCTTTTCTAGATCTGCTTTTTTCTTTGTGTTTTAACTCTCCTTTTGAACTTTGACTTGAATCTGAATCTGTCCACACCCTGTAAACCTTTCAAAGTTCTATTCCCAGCCTGACATCCTACTGGGTTTCCCCTCTTCCTTCATACCAATCATTCTGAATTCCAGGGGTGTGGTTTTAAATATGAAGGGCAAAGTCCCTTGGGATAACACCTGGTAGATTGGAATGTGTAATTCTGTGATTTGGAGAAATGCTGTAGAGAATGAAAAGAGAGACTTTAAAATGTCAGATGTGAGTATTTGGCAATCACAATTGGGAGTGGGATGGGGGAGAAGGTTCCTGGAATGCACAATGGGAGAGTTAGAATCCCATAGGCAGAATCAAGAATGAGAAAACTTTTCAAAAGAAGCTTTGGATCTTCTCCCTTTCTGCTCAGTGATTTTGAAGAGGTTCTGTCTAATCATTGCAGGGTAAGGTTGCCCTGGTGGCACATTGAGTCTTTCCATTACAATAATATGTTTAACCAATCTGTCTCAAGAATGCAGCTCTCCACTTGAACCAGCAAGCTCACACACTGCAAAGCAGCAAATTCCAGTAACCTGTTAGACTTTATGATCCAGTATTCTTCACATCATGTGATCTCAGAGCAGCCGGAACATCAGAACAAGTGGGAGTCTTACTTTAACTTGTAAGAATCTGAACTCTTGCCTGGACAGCTACACAACCATCCTACATTTTGTACTATCCTTATCTTGGAAGATTAGTTGGTTGTTGTCCTTCACTTTTGAAGAAGACCAAAATGACATCACCATGATAAAGTGAAGTTTCAGTGTGTCTGACTGTGGCTGATCAGACTAATATGAGCTCAGAATGCTCTGCCACAGGTTGGTCACACGCATACTTGGGGCAGATACTCCAAATTTGTGCATCCTACGTTTCCTTTGTGCTGTCTCAATTCTGCTTTGCTCAAAGAGCACAGCACTCTTTCTGATGTGGGCACACCACGGTGAGAGGTCCTGTGCCAGTGTCTCCCATGTTGCATGGTCACATACAAAGTTCTTTTTTTTTTTTAAATCTTTTTTCTTTTTTTTTTTTTAATAATTAAATTTATTTATTTAACTTTTAACATTCATTTTCACAAAATTTTGGGTTACAAATTTTCTCCCCTTTTCTCCCCTCCCCCCCCCAAACACCAAGCATTCTAATTGCCCCTGTGACCAATCTGCTCTCTCTTCTATCATCCCTCTCTACCCTTGTCTCCATCTTCTCTTTTGTCCTGTAGGGCCAGATAGCTTTCTACACCCCTTTACCTGTATTTCTTATTTCCTAGTGGTAAGAACATTACAGTTGATGCTAACACTTTGAGTTCCAACTTCTTTACCTCCCTCCCTCTCTACCCCTTCCCTTTGGAAGGCAAGCAATTCAATATAGGCCAAATCTGTGTAGTTTTGCAAATGACTTCCATAATAGTTGTGTTGTATAGGACTAACTATATTTCCCTCCATCCTATCCTGTCCCCCATTACTTCTATTCTCTTTTGATCCTATCCCTCCCCATGAGTGTCGACCTCGGATTGCATTCTCCTCCCCATGCCCTCCCTTCTATCATCCCCCCCACCCTGCTTGTCCCCTTGTCCCCCACTTTCCTGTATTGTAAGATAGGTTTTCCTACCAAAATGAGTGTGCATTTTATTCTTTCATTTAGTGGAATGTGATGAGAGTAGACTTCACGTTTTTCTCTCACCTCCCCTCTTTATCCCTACACTAATGAGTCTTTTGTTTGCCTCTTTTATGAGAGATAATTTGCCCCATTCAATTTCTCCCTTTCTCCTCCCAATATATTTCTCTCTCACTGCTTGATTTAATTTTTTTTTAAGATATGATCCCATCCTCTTCAATTCACTCTGTGCACTCTGTCTCTATGTATGTGTGCGTGTGTGCATGTGTGTGTGTGTAATCCCACCCAGTACCCAGATACTGAAAAGTTTCAAGAGTTACAAATATTGTCTTTCCATGTAGGAATGTAAACAGTTCAACTTTAGTAAGTCCCTTATGACTTCTCTTTGCTGTTCACCTTTTCATGGTTCTCTTCATTCTTGTGTTTGAAAGTCAAATTTTCTTTTCAGTTCTGGTCTTTTCATCAAGAATGCTTGAAAATCCTCTATTTCACTGAAATACCATTTTTTCCCCTGAAGTGTTATACTCAGTTTTGCTGGGTAGGTGATTCTTGGTTTTAGTCCTAGTTCCTTTGACTTCTGGAATATCCTATTCCACCCCCTTCGATCCCTTAATGTAGAAGCTGCTAGATCTTGTGTTATCCTGATTGTATTTCCACAATACTTGAATTGTTTCTTTCTAGCTGCTTGCAATATTTTCTCCTTGACCTGGGAACTCTGGAATTTGGCCACAATGTTCCTAGGAGTTTCTTGTTTTGGATCTCTTTCAGGTGGTGTTCTGTGGATTCCTTGAATATTTATTTTGCCCTCTGGTTCTAGAATCTCAGGGCAGTTTTCCTTGATAATTTCATGAAAGATGATGTCTAGGCTCTTCTTTTGATCATGGCTTTCAGGTAGTCCCAAAATTTTTAAATTGTCTCTCCTGAATCTATTTTCCAGGTCAGTTGTTTTTCCAATGAGATATTTCACATTATCTTCCATTTTTCCATTCTTTTGGTTTTGTATTGTGATATCATGCTTTCTGACAAAGTCCTTAGCCTCCATCTGTGCCATTCTAGTTTTGAAAGAACTATTTTCTTCAGTGAGCTTTTGAAACTCCTTTTCCATTTGGCTAATTCTGCTTTTGAAAGCATTCTTCTCCTCGTTGGCTTTTTGAACCTCTTTTGCCAATTGAGTTAGGCTAGTTTTCAAGGTGTTAATTTCTTCAACATTTTTTTGGGTCTCCTTTAGCAGGGAGCTGATCTGCTTTTCATGCTTTTCTTTCATCTCTCTCATTTCTCTTCCCAGTTTTTTCTCCACCTCTCTAACTTGATTTTCAAAATTCTTTTTGAGCTCTTCCATGGCCTGAGCCCATTGGGTGGGCTGGGACACAGAAGCCTTGATTTCTGTGTCTTTGCCTGATGGTAAGCATTGTTCTTCCTCGTCAGAAAGGAAGGGAGGAAGTGTCTTTTCTCTGAGAAAGTACCCTTCAATAGTTTTATTTCTTTTCCCTTTTCTGGGCATTCTCTGCAGCCAGTGGCTTGACCTCTGAATATTCTCCTCACACCCACCTCACCTCCTGATCCTCCCAGCCAGCGTTTGGGGACTGAGATTCAAATGCTGCTTCCAGCCTTAGGGCTTTTGGCGGGGGCAGGGCTGCTATTCAGTGTGAGAATTAAGTTCAGGTGGTCAGGTCGGGGCAGGGCTGCCTCTCAGGCTCAGTTCTCTCAGGGGGTTTATGCACAGACCTTCCACAACGGATTCAGGCTCCCGCCCGCTTGGGGAGCCCCTGTCTGCAGCCGCCTCTCAGCTTCTACCTCCCGGGGTGTCCCGCATCATGGGGGCACCCCACTCCCCTCTCGACCCGCCAAAGAGACTCTCTCACCGACCCCCGTCACCTGTGGGCGGAGGGACCCGCGCGGCCGCTGGAGATCCCGTCCCCGAAGCCTGCTCGGATCTGTTTCTCTCGGTGCCGCAGCCGCAGCAGATCCGGGCTGGGCTCCTCGTCTGCAGCACGACGGACCTTTTGCAAGAGGTTTGCAGGTCCCTCTGTGGGTGGAGGGACCCACGTGGCTGCTGGAGATCCCATCCCTGAAGCCCGCTCGGATCTTTTCCTCTCGGTGCTGCGATCGTGGCAGGGCTGCACTCAGCTCCCAGTCCCGGCACCCAGTCCGCAGCGCGAAGGACCCCACGCGAGAGGTTTGCAGGTCCCTCCAGAACAGAAATCTCCCTCATTCCAATATTCCGTGGCCTCTGGGTGAAGAATTAGCCGTGAGTTACTCCCCTGTAGCCGTTCTATGGGTTGTGGGTTCGGAGCTATGTGTATGTGCGTCTTTCTACTCCGCCATCTTGGCTCCGCCCCCCCCACATACAAAGTTCTTGAGAGAGACCTTGAGAGTGTCCTTGTATTGTTTCTTCTGACCACCATGTGATCGCCTACCCCATGTGATTTCTCCATAAAATAGTCTTTTTGGTAAGCGTATATTTTGCATTCGAACAACATGGCCAGCCCATCAGAGTTGCACTCTCCGAAGAATAGTTTGAATGCTTGGCAGTTCAGCTTGAGCAAGGACTTCAATGTCTGGTACCTTATCTTGCCTGGTGATTCTTAAAATCTTCCTAATACAGTTCAAATGGAAGCGATTCAGTTTCCTGGCATGGCACTGGTAGACTGTCCATGTTTCACAGGCATACAACAATGAGGTCAGCACAACATTAGTAATCAGTCTAATACCTCTTCTCTCCCAAACTTTTCTTCAGAGCCTCCCAAACACTGAGCTAGCTCTGGCAATGTGTGCATCAACTTCATTGTCAATATGTATATCCCTGGAAAGTACACTACCTAGGAAAGTGAATTTATCCACAACATTCAAACCTTCTCCATTTGCTGTCATCGATGGTTCTACGTATGAATGTATGGTGGTGGCTGATGGAGCACCTGTGTTTTTTTGGTGTTGATGATTAGGCCAAAATTAGCACAGGCAGCAGAGAACTGATCCCTACTTTGTTGCATCTCAGCTTCAGAGGCTGCATTGAGGGCACAATCATCTGCAAACAGAAAATCAAGCACCAACACTCCCTGCACTTTGGTCTTGGCTTGTAGTAGTCTTTTCAAATTGAAGAACTTACCATCAGTATGGTAGCTGACCTTGATTCTGTGTTCATCTTCATTAAAAACATTTGACAACATGGCTGAAATCAGAAGGTTAGTACTGCCCTTGCAGCAGTAGACATAAAATTAGCTCAGGGATTTCTTGACTCAGAGTCCAGGAAACTATTTTTCAGACTAAACATTATTTTAGCCATATCAACCTCCTAATTTTCTTTGTGTAAAGAAAACACATTATATTTGGCAAATAAAACTGGCAATGTGCTTTCAAAGCATGATCTTGATGACTATTAATTATACAAGGTGACTCCTAAATTTGGAACCCAAAAAAGAAGGAATAATTACCTCCCACAATTATTTGTACTAGAATGTAACATCCATGAAGTCAAGGACTATTTTACTTTTGGTTTTATAGCCCTAGCAATTCTGTAGTTGCTTGGTAAATGCTTATTGAATTGAATTAAATGTTTTTTTTTTCTTTATTCATGCAGCAGTTGGTCAACCTTAAAGAAAAAGATACATGTGAACTATTAGTCATTTATCACAATAGTTAAGTGCCTATTATGGTCCAGGCAGCAGGAATATGAAGATGCAAACTTCACTCTCTAAGGAGCTCACAATCTAATGGGGGAAATGTATGACATGTGCAAAGGGTCTGACCTATGCAATGGGGTAACCTTTCATAAGAGATAGTTTGCCTTCCTTGTTTTCAGATTACCATAATGTTTAACCAGTCCTTCTCAAGGTACAGCTCTACACTGAAACCAGTAAGCTCATATACTGCAAAGCAACAAAGCCCAGTGACCAGTTAGGATTTGTGAAGCCAGGTCATCTTCAGATCCTCAGGGTATACATCTGTTAGCAGGCAGGGAGTGGATGAAGAACTAAAAAGGTGATAGGAAATAGGGGAGAGAATTTAATTTAATTAATTCATTTCCTGAACCTTTTCCAGTACAATCAGGTTTTTATCAACTATATTAGGTAGGGGAATTGTAATTAGTTGTCTGGAATTGCATAAAGTATCTGCATCTATTCCCACTAAACAATGAATTCAAAAACTATTCTTAGATCTATGAAAAGTTGTGGAAGTTCTTCCTTGCGTACACCAGGGGGAGGTGTGGTGCAAGGTTAGTGTTTCTATTCCTTTTGTGTTTCTGAGCAACGCAGGTTTCTTAAAGTGAAGTTCACACAGAATGGTTTTTGCAGTGATGAAGAATTATCCATTTAATGGACCACTTATCCCTCACCATGTAAAAATGGAACTGATACCCAATAGAGTAATTTTAGCTACAGAGCTGATTATCAATGGCAACCCTGTCTTTGGTCAGTCTTGCTCCTCCTAATCCAAGAGTTTAGTAATTAGCTTTTATTATGGTATAATGGCAGCTTTGGCTTTGAAGGAAAGTGAATGCTTTTAAGGTGGACACTGAAGGACTTTTAAATCTTTTAAGGACTTTTAAGGTCCACTCTTAAGGTGGACCGACAGATAGTCTCTGAAGAATTTCTGTAGATCCCTGCACGGCAGTCTGCTCTTTCCAAGCTCTTTAGTGAGTCATTGATAATTGGCAATTCTAAGAACTGCAATTTCATCTCCCTAACTTGTTCTTTTTCTCTGAGAAGAACAATTTCATCCTACATCCAGACTAAAGAGTTGGCATAACAGTCTGTCTTCAGGTTCCCAGTGACTGAAAAATGAGCATATGAATCAAAGAAAAAAACCCACAATGAAAATAATTGCTATTTATACACAACATGAGTAATATAAATGTGTACAAATCAATTGACAGAAATCATACAATTTCTAAACACCATTCAATGTTTGGTACTTACAGGGACTCAACAAAATGATAAAATCTATTCCTAGAAGTTAGAGTTAGAAGTGACTACAAAGTAAGTTCAGTTAAGTTTTCCCCTCTCCTTCATTTATAGATCACACAGCTATTATGTACTAGGTCCTCTGGCTCTATATCCAACATCTTTCTTGAGAGGAAGCATGTCCTAGCAGTTAACCAACAGAACAGGAATTTAAATTCAGCATCTTCTGATTCCATAGGCAGTATTCTTCTGACTACACCATGCTATCTCCCCAGTCCTGCTGTGTTTCTATAATATCTCCTGCAGCACAGGAATCACTAGTGTCCCTTAGATTCCACATATGCATGCTGGGTATCCCCTGTGTGGCCAACATGGTTCATATTAGATGAAAAATTCATTCCTTTTGATTGTATGAAAAGAGATCCATTGGAAAAATGCCATGGTGATAGGCAAAGGAGTCCTGCTCTAGAGAAAGTGTTGGTGTCTTAGGGTAACAAGTAGGGATAGAAGTAGGGAAATATAAACAAGTGTGTGACATAGTTGAATTTTGTGATTCCAAATTTCCTTTGGAATTCTTTAATACTTTGAACATACTGAGTCCTGTGACTCAACATGATTTCTGTGGTAAGAATCTATATAATTTTTCTGCCAATAAAGTTTGGCTATAAGCAAAGGCTTCCTGTCCCTTGCTTATTACTGGTCCCTGATACAAGAGGGTGGGGGAAATCTCTTTCTGCATTTAGTTCATACAGGAAAAATAAAATAATGCTTAATATGTTAGGAATATAAGATCTTCATTTGTACCAGAAAATTAGTGGAAAATCCCACTTAATTATCGCCTTTTCTAAGGTTCACCATCAAATGTATGCATATGTGTATATATGCATACATATATATACACACACATATATAGATAAATAGATATGCATTTATATATGCATATGTGTGGATAGACAGACAGACAGACAGATAGATAGACAGATAGATAGATAATCTCCAGCTTTCTAATTTCCTCAATGTAGCAAAAATATAGTATGAAAACTCCTAAGTATTCTGATCTACTTATTTGTAATTTATGCTCTTAGAGGGTTGCCTGGTGGCACTCAGAAGTTATACAATTTGCCCACAGTTGTAACTCAGGACATAACATACACATTCACATACATGTGTACACTTACATATGTGAACATATGCTGCTATTTTCACTCATCTTAAGCTATTTCTGCTATATAGAACTTTGGTTACCAGATAAAGTTAATATTGATTTTCTTAATGACTTTCACTGAATAAGACAGAATTGAGCCTTAGAAGGATGGTGCCTGGAATGTAATGACATTGTGCACATCATTAACAAAATGACCATTCTCCCCCACTTCCTGCAATGCTTTTAACATTCTATAGAGAGAAATACATTTGGTTATATTATTATATGTTGACTAAATGTCTACCTACATGGAAATGGCCATGAATATATATATATATACATATAAGTCGTTGACAAGAGCCTGCATATTTTGGGGGAGGGGACTGTCTTGATTGCTGTTGCCATTTTATTTATAAATCTGCCACATCAATGATTATAGCTAGACAAATTGTGGCATCCTGGAAGAATGATGGATATGAAGAATTCAGAGAAATATGGAAGAGCTGCATGAATTAATGCACAATGAAGTAAGTAGAACCAAACAACAAACATGACAATAACACTGTAAATGGACCTTGAAACTGGAGATAAATTGATAAAATGCACCACTTTTCCTTTATTACAGAGGTCAAGGATTATGAGGATAGAATATGACATATACACTCTGACAGGATTTTGCTGGAATGCTCCCCTCCTGTCTTTTAATCTTTATTTTAAGTGATAGATGCTGAACATGAAATGGGAAGGGAATATGATATAACAACAAAAGTCATCCACATACATGAAATCACAACTATTCCATTGATATAGAAAACATCCAGGCAGGTAAACTCTTTCAATCAGTTTAGGATGACATCTTCTCTATAAATATATTCTTAGTGAATTGCCTTGTGTGTTCGTCCTTCATTTTCGAAGAAGATCATGACATCAGAGAAATGATGACATGACTTGTACTTGACTTTGTTTTGAGTGAGGCAGGGCTGTGCAAAGTCACCAGTCTCACTTTCTCCTCCTGAGACATCTGTGTCCAGTGACCAGATATTCATCAGGATGACTAGAGATGGCCCAGGATGCCATGGGAGCCTTACCCAGTTCACTTTAATGTTACTGCTTTTATTTTGTTATTATCTCTTATTTGATGTACTGACTTCAAGGGAGGTAACACCCTTTGAGTGAATAGACCTCATTAAGAAAATAGTAAATTGCGTAGAGCACCAAAAACTTATGTAGCTTGATCAAAGTCATGAAGCCAATATTTGTAAGGGAGAGAATTTGGACTTAGATCTTCCTGGTTTCAGTCAGTTTTCTATCCATTATGCCAAGTCACCTCTCTTAAAATAAAATAGGATATCAAGAGGAGAAAAATGTTTAAACAGCTACAGACTAAGCTAAGAGTATT
This sequence comes from Notamacropus eugenii, assembly GCF_028372415.1. Classification (NCBI taxonomy): domain Eukaryota; kingdom Metazoa; phylum Chordata; class Mammalia; order Diprotodontia; family Macropodidae; genus Notamacropus; species Notamacropus eugenii. The sequence continues at coordinate 204,785,196 of NC_092872.1, forward strand.
TACTGGGGACTTACTCTGGTCTTGAAATACAATTGGGAATTTGGTAACCTAGAAAAAAATTTCCTTGAACTAAGGGTGGGGATGGGAGGTAAGAGGTATCTAATACACGAACCCACCTATGCAAGAATATGGTAGATTAGAGACAGATGACACGAGAGTTGAGAAGTCTGAATTATTGGAAGGTCAGAGTATTCAAAGAGTACAGGTGCTGGCAATGAAGGGCATGGCAAGCAAGATAATTACTTAATAGGGAAGAAAGTGACTTGTAATTCTTAGATTAGAGCCAGGAGAAGTTGCAACAGAGTGATGGTCTGAAAGTAACAGTGAATAAAAGGAATATGGCAACCTCTCTGATCTTTATGTCAGGACATGAGAAAAGGAATGATCAGCATTGGAGAGGGTACCAAGCCATATGATCCCTTTATGACACAGCTAGGTTTCATTGAGCAATGGAAAAGATCTAGGGTCCCAGAATTATAGATCTCTCCACCCATCACATAGTAAGCACTTGCTTTGTGCCAGGCATTGTGGAAGGTTCTAGGGATACAAATACAAGTAAGACATCCCCTGCCTTCGAGGAGCTTATATGTTATTGTTTGAAGGCTTGAAAGGGAATTTCAAGATCATCTAGTATTTCATGGATGAAGAAAATGAGGCAATGAGAAGGAAAGTGCTCAAGGTACTCCCCAGGTAGTAAGAGGGAGAATCCAGATTTGATCTCAGATTATCTGAATAAACCCAGGGAACATTTCTACTTCATTACAACAGAGGAAGAGGAAGAAGTGGAAAGGTAGAAGGCAGAGTTTTGCTTGGAGAAAAGGGGGGAATAGTTGGAATTTCTAGCTGATCCCATGCTAATCCTCAAATACTGTGTGGCCAGGTCTTTAAACCAAGTTGTTCCAGCCTCTTGAATGGGGTAGTATCTATCCTGCCCAGCCTGGTGCCAGATGGAAGAAGAAATAAATCAGAAGGCCAGGACTGGGAGAGGTGGGGCAGGTTGGAAGTGACCTCCAGAAAAGAATCAAGGAAGATGGGGATGGCCCATGTCAGTATCTAGGACATATTCCTCAGACCAATTCAGTAATACCATGTTTCATAATAACATGGAATACTGAAAATAATAGCAGAAGGGAACAGGGAGGTCTGGAGTTCTGAGTTTTCATCCCATTTCTGCTGCTGAGTTATATGATCTTAGATATCATACAACTGCTTTGAGTGTCAACATTCTTATCTAGAAAATGGTGGGTTGAGGTAGGTAATCTTCAAGGTATTTTTTAGTTTTAAAGTACTGTGATGCTAAGCACTGTACCTAGCACATGGCAAGGGCTCAGTAAATGCATATGTTGTGGTATGCTAGGTAACCTCTCTGTACCTCAGTTTCTTCTTATGTAAAATAAGGAGGTTGGATTCTATGGATTACGTAGTCTCTAAAGTCCCTCCAGCCCAGAAAAATCTATGTTTATATTTTCTTAAAGGTGCCTTCAAAAGACTGAGATATCATCTCACAGCAAAAAACAAAACAAAACCAAAATCTTAAACCTTAATCCTGTTTCCATTTTAAAGAAGATGAAAGCATTGTTTTATTTGAAAGAGCCTGAACTCTAGACTTAAGTGGTGGGATCACTAAACTATTCTAAACCTGAATTTGATGGCTTAGAAAGCAGTTAAAAATAAACAACTTATTCCAAAATAAACACTGTATTCTTGATGGTTCTGAAATGTCCTCAAATCCTGAGGCAGAAAGGCCAGTAAGAGAAAACAAAAATTTAACCTCCAGAAATGATCATTGTAAGCAGAAATATGCTCCAATGGCAAGAAAACAATATTCCTTTATAGTCTATTAATACCATACAAGGTTGGGAAAAAAATAAGCCCCATCTCCAGCCCTTGCCAGCCTATGAGCTGACCCAAGCAAATCCAAAGACTGGCATAAAGGCAGACCATAGTCCAAATTATTTACAAATGTGCAGCATCAGCCATTTGTGTCTGGGATCAACATGTTATGAACACAAAGCATTTCTCAGTATGTTTCTTTCAATTCTGTGCCCTGGAAGGCAGAGTTTGCCTTACAAGTGGAATGCACAGAAAAGAAACCCTTTGAATAATTTAAATCTGAATCCCTGTAGGTTGAGTTAGAATAAAGGAGTGCTTTGTGATTGGAGTTTGGCCAGAATCATGGACCAGTTTTCATTCTGTCAGCCTTTTTGTCCTCACTCGACTCAAGGGACCAATGAAAGGAAATGATATAGACAGGAGAGGTTCACTTAAGAGGAGTGTTTCATGTTTGGTTTAGGCCACAAAATGAAGAGCTCTGAATCCTATGAGCATGCCCAAGAACATGCTTTAAAACCAAACCGTCTAAAAGGCCCCTTCTCGTGAGGATTAGCAAAAGCATTCTTTTTTTTCCCAGTTGCCCCGTAAGAAGTTAATAATGTATTTACCAGATGAAAGACCACTAATTTATCTTTCATCAGATATAATGCATGTCTCCTAGAGGTTCAGAGGTCATGTTCTGGAAAAAACTAAGAACTCAGAACTTAAAGGTCCTAGACTTCATGACCTTTCTTCATGGTATGCCAGGCCCACATCTTCTGCTAGTCATAGCCTCTTCTCCAGTAATGCGACCTTTCTAATGGGCATACAGAGGAATCTCCTTATACTTTTTATGGGGGCCAGTCTTCCCTCTTAGCCAGAACCAGAAGCTCCTGGTTCTTTATTCCCCATGAGTCTTCTTAAAGTAAAGACCACATACACTATTTCTCTTCTTCATCTACCTTGTGACTGCACAACAGGATACAGTCATTGAAATCACATTGTCCACTTCTGGGAAACCTCCAGATGGCCCAGCCACACTTCTCTGATCAGGAGGATAAATATGGACTATTTGTGCCCTACCTCTGGTAGAGTCTTCTGAGCCCATGTCAGCCTGATCAGCCACAGCTGGACACACTGTACCTTGATTCCAACATAGTGAAGTCTTTTTTATCCTCTTTGAGCACAAAGGATGACAACACCCAACTCTGGAAGGCAGTTGATGAATTCAACTAAATAAACCCATAGATTGGCAGAGCAAAGGGGGAGTTAGAAGTTGGTTAGTCCAACTTTGTTTTTACAGATGAGGAAGCTGAAGTCCATAAATTATATAGGTATTAAGTGTCAAGACACATCTTAAACCCAGGTCTTTGGAATAAAAATCCAATGGTCTTTTCATTAAGGGCCAAAGTTTCCATTGCAAGGGTGAAGTAAAGAGTTTTGTCAAGGAATTCATGAATCGATACAAATATCAAATATTAGTATTTTGTTCTTTTTTCCACCCCCACAAAATAGGCAGTGACTCAGTATAATAAGTAGGCAAACATACCTTCTACAGATTGAATATCATACACATATGACTATTTTTCAAATATGTGCATCATAAAGATATTGTCATGATTTTTGTACTCTGTACATAGAGGTGCTGTTATGATAATAAAATACAAATTTTTTAAAAGTATTATTGAATTCCTATAACTTTTTGTCTTTCTACGTTTTACCACGAGAGGTAACGTCTCTTTATAGGTACATTCAAGAATAAGGCTTTTTAAAGGAACTAGATTTTCAGAGTTATGTGCAGCAGACTCTGTTGTAGAATTTATATTAAGGATCCCAGATAACATTAGCTTGGAAAGATGTCTGTTTTTGGAGAATGTGATTTAACCTCCAGTGTAATGAATTGGTCAAAATAACAGTAATAGAAATTGGAACTGTGATTTTTATTGACATAAAGATCTTGCAGATAAGGAAACTCTTTCTACTAATGCAAGTTTATACCATCTGGGCTAAGCTGTCTAAAGCACTGAGAGGTTAAGTGAGTTGCCCAGGGTCGCATAGCTACTGTGAACCCACATCTTCTTGGTTCGGAGGTCAATTCTTTGTGCACTATATACCACACTGCCTCTTGATAATGATAATATCAAATATATTAAGTATCAATAACATTAAATATAAAATAGGATCATGACTTGTCTTTATTATTACTGAGCTTCATCAAGAAAAAAAGAAGAAATGGATAAAAGTAATGATAGCAATAAAGGTTAAACATTTAAATAAACATTAAACATTTTACAGATGTGATTTCAACTAAAGCAAAGAAATCCCATGCTAGAGTGAAAACAGCTCTGGGTCTGGAACCAGTGGAATTGTGTTTAAGGACACACTGTCAAAAAATTAGGCCAGATGCCAAAACTCTGACCACTATTTATAAAAATGAGTCTCATGGTAACTGTGGTCACCTATCAGAGTGGATTGTTGTGAGGAAAGCTCTTTGTGAAGCATAAAGCAGCAAATGAATAAGTAATTGTTATGACTACCTCCCCAAACTATTGGGAAAATCAAAGGAGACAATGATGTAGACAAAAGAAGGTGAGAGGTGGATGTAGTTTTAGAAGGAACTTCATCCAATCCTCCTACTTTAGATCTAGAAAGGGAGGTAGGTAACTTGTTTAGTTAGTGGCAGGGCTAAAAGGAGTATCTAGGTCACTTGTCTTCTACCTGTGGTAGAGCATTCCAATTGTATTGATCTGATCAGCCACAGTTGGACACATTGAAACTTGACTTTATCATAATGATGTCATTTTGGTGCTCTTTGAGAATGAAGGACAATAGCCAACCAGTTCTTTCAACAATACCATCGTATCTTACATGGAAAGCACTTTTTAAACTTGGAAGCACTGGACAAACATAAACCATGCTGGTAGTGGCAGAAGCAAGGATAGTAATAGTAGAAACAAAAATGATAGTCACAGGAACGTGAATATTGTAAAAGGAGCAGGAACAGTAGTAGTGGTAGCAGTGGTAGTAGTAGAAGTAGTAATAGTAGTAGTAGTAGTGATAGTAATAGTGGTAGTAGTGGTAGTAGTAGTAGTAGTAGTAGTAGTAGTAGTAGTAGTAGTGATAGTAATAGTGGTAGTAGTAGTAGTAGTAGTAGTAGTAGTAGTAGTAGTAGTGGTAGTAGTAATAGTAGGAGTAGGAGTAGGAGTTGCAGACAGAGGCACAATAGTGTTGTATGACAACATGGTTCAGTAGAAACAATGATGGATTTAGAGTTAGACAACCTGGGTTCAAATTTGAGATCTGCCAGGTATTGTCTGTGTGACTGTGGATAAGTCACTTCCTCTGTCTGGGTCTCAGTTCCTCAACTATACATAAAAGATTTAGACTCAGTTACCTCAAAAGTCCCTTCCAGATGGAAATCAATGATCCTATTACACGGATTTTTACTTGACTTACATGAGGATCTCAGGGATCTGAATATTCCCAGGAGCCTCTGGGGTTGGAGGACAATATTCCTAAGCCTTGCAGTAAATGTGGTCATGTCACAAAAGAGCCTAGCTGTCTTCTCCAGATTCCTCCTCCCACCCCTGTCCATTCCCACTTCTCAATCTAACTATAGCCTTTTAGATGAGCATAGCATGAAGCAGAACATCTCAGGGGACAATGCAAGGGCTCTCTCTCTCTTTCTGTCTCATTGACTTCTTTTTGCAATTCCCAAGAAGTCACTTAACTTCTTAATGCTCTAGGAAATTCTTTCAGACTAAGTTATAGAGCAGGTACAACTCACATGGGAGTTTCCTATTTTGTCAAATAAAATCACAGGTCCAGTTCCTATTCCTAGTCAGTACACACTGGGTTTAACTCAAACTAGGAATAGTATATTGGTTCAACACATCTTCCTAAGAAGCAATGTACTGTACTGAAATGGGAACTGTACTGGGAATCAAGACATCTGGGCTCCACCATTAACTCGCTGCAAGATTCTATATTTCAGCCTCAGTTTCCTCACTTGTCCAATCAATCCACAAATATTCATTAAGAGGCGACTACATGCCAGTCACTGTGCTGAAACAGTCCCTACTCATAAAGAGCATATATTCTAATTATATATGTATATATACACATATACATATATACATACACACATGTATGTTATACACACATGTAACAAATGGTTCATAGCTATCTCATTGAATTATTATTAGGAGTGAATGAACGTGAAAAGAATGAACCACTATATAAATGTAGTGACTTATTAGTCATGTTCTCTCCTCTTGTTTTCTAGTTTAAAATACTGTGGCAAGTTCAGTAGTCTTTCCAATTGAAGAGATAAATGTCTGGTTCCTAGATGAAGACACTGAGGATTTGTAATCTTTTCCTAATCCTTAGAATGAAAGAGAATGACTTCCCCTCCTAGGGAGAGTGGGGTGCCTCAATCCTTAGCATATCTCCTGATAAGCTTGAGCTTCTGTGAAGGGGGAGAGAGAGAGAGAGAGAGAGAGAGAGAGAGAGAGAGAGAGAGAGAGAGAGAGAGAGAGAGAGAGAGAGAGAGAGAGAGAGAGACAGAGACAGAGACAGAGACAGAGAGAGACAGAGACAGAGACAGAGACAGAGAGAAAAGTTATCTCCTATTCCTTTCTCTTTCCTGGTTCTCCAGAGGGTTCCTTCTATATAATGCTGGGTGACCTCCCATTTCTGCTTTTCACTTTTCATTAATGACTGAAATTAGGTTAAGTGAAGATCTTTCAGACATGAATTCCCCCAAACCCCCACTTTTCCTGCCAAAGCTAAAATAACTAAGTATCCCCCTTAAGCAAATAAAACGCTCCAGGGTAGAGGAGAACCACCAAAGTTGGGGTCACGTGACCTGGTGTACCCTTCCCCTTTACCACCCCTTATGCCAGCCACATCAGCATTCCTTAAGTTCCATATTTGGTAACAAAAACCCTCATTGGTAAGCAATGATCCTTTCTGTGTTCTTTGTCTCTGGAGTATATTCCCGTGCTTAGACTATACACCTAGATTCCTAGTCTATGGGAAGGGAGGCTAGGGGGCTTCCGAACTGGGGACTATGTAATACTGTACTCCACCCCTATCAGGTGCACTCACTTGCTGACACCACCCATGGTCTTGCGATAAGTGACCCTTCTCATGAGATTATGATAAATTCCTTTTTGCCCTCTACCTTGAGAAGCCTCTGAGTTTAATTTGAGTAGGGGTCACTGTATCCCACACATTAAGGATCAGAATTCTAAGATCATTTCAGTTAGCATAGCTACATACAAGATACATCCAAAGTAGATGGAAGTTAACACTAGCAACTTGTGGAAGGTGGGTGAGACAAGAGTGGGGACAACTGGGAAAGGTCTCTTACACAAGATGTCATTTAACTGTTCGAACTGAGTCTTGAGGGAAGCCAGCAATTGTAAAGGGTGGGAGACATCCAGGGAAAAGCACAGGGATGAGAAATGGTGCACCCTGTATGAGAAGTGTTGAGTAGACCAGAATGGCTGAACCACAGGGTATGTGAGTCATACGTAATATACCTGGAAAGATAAGAAGGAGAAGGCTGTCAAGAGCACTGAATATGAAGCATTTCTATTTGATCCCAGAGATGACAAGGAGTCCCTGGAGTTTATTGAATGGGGGTTGCCCAGATCAAAACTACCCTTTAGGAAAATCACTTTGGCTGCTCTGAGTACATACTATATTGCTATTCAAAGAAGACTATGATAAATCACTTTGAAATGCAAAAAGGCTTGCCCTACTTTATCTGTTTTGTGATTTGGTTTGTTTTTGTTTTTTTTTTACCTTGGCTTTTCATATCACAGGACATATATGGTTATTCCTTGGTGATACAAATGAAAGAGAAGAGAAAAAAAGAATTCTTACCTTCACAGAACATATAATCTTAATGCAGAAAAATAAATTGTAGATGGGGAAGTCCTTTAAAAACTTTGACATTTTATACAAATGTGTAATTACATGAAATGTACAAGAGTGCCCAAACCACTCCATTGATGAGGAAGGAAATAAGCATTTACTAAATGTCTACTCTGTGCTAGGTGCTATGTTAAGTGTTTTATGATATTATCCCATTTAACAACCTTGAGAGGTAAGTGCTATTATTTTCCCTATTTTACAGATAAGGAGACTGAGGGGAAGAAGTTCAATGACTTGCCCAGGGTCACATAGCCTAGTGAATGTCAGAGGTTGGATCTGAGTATTAAGTATATTGAAGAGGTAGGAATTAGGGAATCAAAGGAATCAAGGAAGGGAATTAAGCAATATTAAATCAGGAAGGTTTCCTTGTGGGAAAAACAGAAGACTAAGTACCTTCAGTTTCCTTAATGTATGTAAATACATCAGTGCCCCCAGGGAACTAAGACTAGATTTTGGACCCCTTGGTAGAGGGCCATTTCCTCCTAGGAGTCCCCTACTCCAGTGAAATCACAGATCCATTCCAAATGTTAAAATTATAAAGGGAGAGTACATATTCTTATGGAAAAATACTACTTACTTCTGTTTGAAAACTGAGTTCAAAAAGAAAAAAAGCAGACAGTTATTGTCTAAGTAGTTTATGAGGACTTGAACCATGCAGACACTTGCTATTTGACTTGTAAATCTATCTCTGGCATGGAATTTGGTTAACTGGAAACTAACCTCCTGCTGGAAAAGGACAGTGAAGGGAACAGGAGGTCACAGACTTGTTTTTCATTGATTCTTTTCCTTTCTTTATGCCATCGGAAAAAGAGAATGCAAGGACAGAGGACTAGACAGGAGCGCTCTGAGAAGCAAATTAATGTCCTTTCTCTAACAAGCTGCAAGTGGGTAGTTCTGATGGGGTTCAGACTCTAGGAGCCTCCTTGAGCTCCCCTTGAATCTCCCCGCTGAACCTGGCTTTTCATACTTAAATCTGTGGCCATTATCTGTTACCTCTAGATTGCCTCACGTGCTTCCCATCTAGGTGCTCCATCGTCTGATATCTCCAGATTGCCTCCAGCTGTCTCTAACCTTCCTGAATCCCCTCCTTGGACTTCTCCTCAGGACCCTCCCTGAACCCCTCCTCCCATCACCCTGGACTACCAGACCACCCCCAGATCCCTCCTATAGTCTTTTCTATATTTAGTTCCATCTCGCCTCCATGAAGGCACTCAGATTCAATCCAGCTCAGACTGTCTATTTGAGATTCTACCTGGCCCACTTGTGAATACAAGCTTTACAAATGTTTAGGCTCCTTAAGAGCCAACCCAAGATGGCGAATCTTTAACAAACTTTGGGTTTTTTTGGCTTTAAGAAGGTTTGAGTTGAATTCATTCGAGCAGGACCCGGGCTGTCAGTATTTTGGGGTCCCCAGTACCCCTAAACCTCGTCAGTTTTAGGATTTTGATAGCTCCAGAGAACTAGTTCTAAGCTATGTGAATGGGGTAGAGCATCCAAGAACTAAGCCTCCACACGGTTTAGGATTTTGTTATTCACAGCACAAATGAGTGAAAGCTAGAGTTTCCTATTTAAAACAAAATGAGGACAAATAAATCATGTTTTACACAGATTACTATCACTTTAGTATGTCTAGGAGTTTTTATTTAACATATGTTCTAAAATGTTTAAACTTCGTGATTATTGATTAGATGAATAATTGAGTGAAGGAAAGAATGAAAAGGAATTTATTAAGTGCTTATTACGTTACAAATAAATACTGTCCTAAGCTCTATACAAATAGAAAAGCAAAACCTGTCTCAGCTCTCAAGAAGCTTACATTCCAAAAGGGGAGAGAACTTACACAGAGGGTAGTAGTATGTTGTGGGCATCTCAGTCATTGTTATCAGAGCCTATTACCTGCCTTATTAAGTGACAGAGGCTTCTCAGCTTCTATCACAGAAAAAGGACACAATAGCTTCTGGATTTCCAGAAAATCTTCTAAGTGACCGCCCAAAAGCTGTTGGGTATAAAAACCAATTAGCTGCCTTCACCTGTCAAACCTGCCCACAGACAGGAAGGAGAGGTAGCAGTTTCTCCATGGAAAATTCCCTGAAAGGTGAGCAGGCACCTCTCAGGAGTTAACTATTTATACAGTTATTTTAACAAAGAGTTATGCTGCAGTTTTTTTTTAAAAAATCATAGCTGAGTAGGCTCTGTGCTTTCATACTCTTTCAATTATATATGGCTGTGAAAAACCTCAGTGGTTGGCCTAAGCAACCAAAAACTAGAGACTGCTGTTCACTTGGCAGCAGACACCTGACTTGCTGGCATGTCTTCTAGGACATAAGGGGCAAAAATGTTAGAACTGTCTTCTAAAAAGCAAAACTAAAACAAAATAAAGTTATTTCAGTAATCTAAAATATGAATATCAAGATATAGTAAATATTTATTTTCAGTGACTTGATCAAACTACATTTCCCTCCTTCATTTCATATATTGTTTTGGTTTTCTCTTTCAGAGGGATTATTGTGAGTTTCAATATAGAACTTTGGAGTTCATTATGTCCCTCTTGTGAGTTAATAGTTTTGTATCCTGAATTAAGCATAATTTGTTCTAAGTCCTTCTAAAGGTCCTCTCTTTTCAAAGAGAATGAGAAGAGGAATCACAGTCTTTCTTATGCAAAAATCTCTGTTTTTTGGAGTAAAGATTAGGTGTTTAATCAGAGATACTGGGTTAATTTCAAAGTCAAACTTGTTGACTTTTCGGGTATGCCTTCAGCATCACACTGTAATCTCCCACACTGTGATCTGGAAAATTCATGTAAAATTTTTGGCCCTCCCTTCATACCAGGGAAGAAGTCTGATTTTTTTTTTCTTTTATGGGATATTTACAGTACCTTATTGTAAAATTTGGGTTAAGTATTTGGTCATAGTCTACACATATATTTTATGAATTTCTTAGTTTCTAAACGTTTTCCTGTGTTATCTGCTGCCTTTTGTGTGTCATCTGCAGCTTCCAAAAAACTCCCCTCAAATTCCCATTTATTTCTTTTGCTGGCCTGCAATGTATTGAAACCACAGTGGGGAAAATTGCAAAGTGGAAGGGAGAACTGTACTTTTTTTAATACAATTAGCAAACTATGCCAAGTTGTATCATCTTTCTATGCCTACTTTACATCATTGTTCATCTACGCATTGATGCACATTATGTACTTCATTGCTAAATCAGAGTTGTGGCACCTCTGCTCTTATTCCCTTATATAATAAAGAGGAATTTCCAAAACAGAAAAAAAAAAGGATGGGTGTTCAGAGTGGAAAAGAATTCTTCACTTTAGAAAAGAATTCACTGTGGTGCTGTGGGATGATCACAATGTCTAGAATCAAAAGAGCTGGTTTCAAATTCCTCCTCTGAATCTTACTACTTGTGTGTTCTTGGACAGGTCACATAACCCACTTTGGCTTCAGTTTCCTCATCTGTAAAATGAGGGATCTATCTTCTGAGGTCCCTTCTAATTCTAGATCTTCGATCCTTTTTATTGTGAGTTCCCCTACTATATGTTTGTGTTTTAAAGTTTCTTTACTTCTTTACAGATCACCAGAAGGTCAAAGAAACTTAAGCTAAAATGTTAGGAACTATTAACTATCAAAGGAAAAAACCACACAGGAAGACAGATGAGAAAACAGGGCTAAATTTAGCAAATAGGACTTCCTTAGAACATCTGTCACACAAAAGCAAGTATGACTATGAAGTTTCCAATGGTAGGTATAAGTTCTTATGAGAATAGGAAAATACGATTATTGTATAGGATTTCCTAAATTCCAACTCTTGATTTAAAATTTCAGAGGTACATTTCATGGGTTTCAGCATCAGTTTGTAAGCTACTTCAAAGATGTCTTTTGAAAACAATCTACTTCTAGTTTTCACTTACATAATATTTTTAAAGTGTTTTTATAAACATCATTGCCTGCAGTCCTCATGACATCTCTGAAAGATAGGTAGTTTAAGTATTTTTATTATGATTTTTAATGACTCCAATTCATTTATTAAATTCTTACTATGTAGAAAGCACTATACTAGGAGCTGGAGACACAGAGACCAAGACTAGAGATCCTGACCTTTAATAGATTATATTCTGTTGTGGGTAAGTGGATATTTATATATTGTATAATATACATGCATTGTAGAAAATATAAACATATATAATATATATGTATGTATACATACATACACACTGACATATATGTATATACTCACATGCATATATATGTGGGTGTATAATATATATGTATGTGTGTAATAATTGTTGGGAGACTAATAACTGGGTGGAAAACTAGCTTGTACAGAGATCTGAAATTGACTTATGTAGGACAAGGCCCTTGAGCTGAGTTTTTGGGGATCTAGAGATTCCAATAAGTGGAAGTGAGAAGGGAAAGCATTATAAAAGAAGGGACAGTTTATATATACAACAATACATGGGTGGGAGATGAAATATTATATAGAGAGAACAGAAAAATAGATTATTTTGGCTAGGTTGTGCTTTGTTCTTGAAGAGGACCATGATATCAAGAAGGTAATGCCATGGCTCGCAATGAATTGGATTCAAGTGTACAAGAGCAAGAGAGAGTAACAAGAAATCAGTCTAGGAAGATGGGTAGGAGCTAGATTGTGAAAGTCTTTAATTGACAAACAGAAAGATTTGCATTATATCCCAAAGGTCAAAAGGAGCCACTAAAGCTTTTTTGAGCAAAGGAATGAAGGAATAGTAAAGTCAGGTCTTTGCTTGTACAGATGAAAAAAACTGAAGTTCAAAAAATGTTCTCTTTTCCCCAAGATCGTGCAATGACTCAGTAACAGGGTTGGACTTGAAACTGTTTGTTTATTTGTTTGTTGTATTTATTTTCTTATTTACTCTAAGATCACAATTCTTCTCATGATACCATGATACCTTTTAAGCAAACTACAAGCATTAATTTTTAAAATCAAATGTTGCAGAACAAATATTTGCACTTGGGTATTATCCAACAGAACTGAGTCAGTGGAAAGGTTACTAATTACCACATTGGGCTGGGGCAAGACAGGGACACCCAGAGTGAAAGAAATCATGATTTATAATAAAAGCAGGTAACAGCCTATCTTCTGAGGAGCCCAGTTCCCAACCATCTTTGCTAAGACTCCTCTTTATTTGATCTGTCTAGAGAGCAGCCATGTAAGGACTAGCTATTTATAGTTCCCTGTACAAGTCAAGTTGAGGCAGGTATAACCATAAAGGAACAATGTTGCTTATTAGCAAGCTCAGAAGATGTGTTATTTGATATCTCAATGTGCGAAAAGATTCTTATTATCTACATGTTGAGAAAGGTCATGGAGGCTTTAAACAGGGGGATTGGCTGTTCAAATAAATTAAGTGTCATGGAATTTAGACAGCTCCCTCCTACTCCCCTAAGATGTCTGTAGCTCTAACATTGGCTCTCCAAAACATGAGTCTAATACTCAATGACGGCAGTTAACTGAAAATAAACTGAGTTTCCCATCTGTCCTCCTCTCTACTCACATAGACACTAACCTAGTTCAAACCGTCATTAACTCCCTCCTACACCATTGCAACAACCTTCTAATTTGTCTCCCTGACACCAGCCTCTCCACTCTCTAATCCATCCTCCACAGAACTGACAAATTAATATTCTTAATACATAGGTCTGACCATGCCATTGCCTTCTTCATAAGTTTTGAGTGAGTCCCTCCCTCTTTCTACTAAGATAAAATACAAACTCTTAGTCTCACTTTTACAGCCCTTTGCAATTTGGCTCTTACCTACCTTTCCAGACTTATTTCAGATCACCCCATTTCATGCATTCTGCATTCCAGGCAAACTGCCCTACCAGCTGCTGTTCATTGAACTCAGGAAAATGATGAGCAAAAGTCTGCTCAGGCTGTCTCCCCACCCCCAGCCCTCCATGACTGGAACTCTGCCTCTCCCCTTTTAGCCTCAAGATCTTAGGCTTCACTTGAAATTCAAACCAGGCTCCACCTCCTATGAGAAGCTTTCCCTGAATTCCGCAGGATTCTTTGGTGCTCTCTGCATCCATCATGAATTTACTTTGTATGTCTTAATTAAGCACCTACTATGTGCTGGCCTTGTTCCAAGTGCTAGTGGTACAAGTACATGAATGAGTATGTGCAGAAAAAATATAAAGGAAACAAATAATTACAACATAGGTAAGGAAAGAGGGAACTAAAAATTGGGGAGGGGTGGTGGTTCTTGAGTTGCATTTGAAGAAAGAGTGGGATGCTAGTGGATGTGAATGAGGAGGGGCACATTCCAGGATGGGATGGGGATGATGGTCAAAACAAAGACCCAGAGGTGAGAGATAGAGCATTGTGCTAAAGGAGAAGGACTGTTTTGCTCATTCACAGAGTCTGGAAGGTATAGTAACATACAATGAAGCTAGAAAGACTGGGGCAAGGTTGCAAAGGGGTTTAAAAGCTACAAAGAGGACTTTATCTTTTATTTTAGCAATAACATGGAGCTACTGGAGTTGATTGAATGGGAGAGGGTGTCATGAACAAATCTGAACTTAAGGAAAATAATTTTGACAGCTGTGTGGAGGATGTATATGAGTTGTCAGCAAAATGTAAGCTTCATAAGGGCTGAAACTAATTTTTTTGCTCATCCTTGTACACACTTTAGCCAGCAAAGAGCCTTTCTTACAAAGTTTGTTTAATAAATGTTTGTTCAGATGAATCTATACAAAGATATTCTTAACTGTTCTGTTTATGATAGGAAAAACCAGAAATAAATTCTATTTCCCTAAACTGGGGAATGACAGGAAAATTTTTGTTATAATAATAAAATGATACATTATGGCGCCGAATAATAATATAAAGAATGCAAAGAAATATGCAAAGACCTAAATGAAGTAATGCCAACTAGGCAAGGTCAGAAGAACCAGAGCTGGATATATACTAACATCAATAAAAGGAGAGAAAAAGGTAAGGAAGACAGTGGTAGAAGTCTAGACAGACCTGAGGGTAGACACATGAAAAAGATATTTTTTGTCACTAGTCAATACTTTCCCCTCCTTACCTTGACAAATGGTAAGAAGTTTATGTAAAATTACTGTCTTCATTTCTTATCCTTGAGTGTTTGTTCATACTGATTGCTATTAAGTTTACAATAACAGTTACAGAAAATAGTTTATTTTTTAATTTAGATTATGAACATTTTTCGAAGACAGAGGGAGGAAAAGAGGGAGGGAAGGAGAGAGAGAACTAAAACCAGTAGGTGAGGACCTTGAAAAATTACAATTTTTAAAAAAATGTGTGCTCATATTAATTCTCTTTTCAATTCTATTTTGTTAATATATATATATATATATATATATATATATATATATATATATATATATATATATATATATATATATTTGTAAGTTTATGGTTCCCCCCTGAGGACTGCTTTAGCCATATCCCAGAAACTGTGGTATGTTGTTTCATCAAAATGACTTTCTTTTATGTAGCTATTAATTATTCCTATGATTTGTTCTTTGGCCCATTCATTATTTAGGATTTGATTGTTAGTTGTCCTTTTAAATGTTTCTGTATGCTTTGTTTGTGATCCCTTAACCAATTACTACATTTATTGTGTTATGATCAATAAAAGATGTATTAACCATTTTTGCCTTTCTACATTTGTCTGCAATATCTTTGTGCAATAAAATAGGATTAATCTTTTTAAAGTTCCATGTGGTGCTGAAAGATATGTATATTCTTTAACAGTACCATGTAGAAGATGCTATACATCTTTTCATTCTGATTTCATTTGTTCAGTTCTACATTTTCACTTTTATTTATCTTTGTTAGACTTATATAAGACTGAGAGAATGAAGTCTCCTGTCACTACTGTGCTACTATCTCTTCTTAATATTTTATTTATGAATTTGAATGCTAAGGTATTTGAAGCATATGTTAATTACAGATATTGTTTTATTGTCTACGGTTCCTTTTAGCATAATGTAGTTTCCTCATTTATGCTTTTTTAAAATATTTGAATGTTCTTTTTTACTTTTGATGGAATCCTAATAAAGCTGCCCCCAGCCCTAGTAGTCTAATTTTCTTACAGGTCTCAGTGAACAGCAGGCCCATTGCCCCTAGCTAACCACTCTCCTCATATCCAATTCACATATTTGAAGAGGTGTGTTCTTGTACTAAACCACAATCACATCATTCATTTAGCCCAAGACAGGACCACAATACCTAACTATCCATCTTGACCAGATAGGACCACATTAGTTAGCCAATTGAAGGGAAGCATGACCAGAATGATTAACCATGGTACCACAGAAGGGATCTCTCCCCTATTACCTAGTCCCTTCACAAATCCCTCCTGACTTTTTAATATTCATAATTTCTGTTATGTAAATTGCATCATTACCCTATAAAAATATATCTTGCTTTCTCTAAAGTTGCTGGTTCCTTTTGGAACTTAGTCCACTTCATGAGAGGCATCAATCTCAATAAATGCCTATACTTGGATTAGAGGTGGTCTGACTTTGAATTCTTTGAGACCATTGTACTACTTCATGAAACTTCAACAATTTTTGGTGTTCCTGGGTGGGTAGAGTTTAGACCTCAATACTTTGTCCGATACCATGATGGCAACTCTTCCTTTTTTTAAATTCCATTGATGGATAGTAAAATTTTTCATCCCTTCAGTTTTATTGTATGTATATCTCTTTGTTTTTTACAGTATGTTTCTTATAAATAACAGATTGTAGGATTTTGTTTTCTTCTCCATTTTATTACTGTTTTATGTTTTATTGGATAGTTTAATCTATTCACATTAAAAGTTAAAATTTAGATTTGTATTTTCCTCCATATTTTTCCTCTAATATTTTTCCAAGATATGTTTTTCCTCTCTTTTGTTGTAAACATAATTTCATGTTCTTTTAATTATTTTATCTTAATTTTCTAAAGGTTGTCCTGTTCTTATTGACTCTCTTCTCTTTACTCTTGATCTCACTTTGGGATTTCATTTATTGGATCCTTTATTTTTTTTTACTTTTACCTGGTTATTAATTCTTCCTCCCACTTTTTTTCCTGTCAGTCAGGTAGATTCCGCTTTCTTCTCCTCCCTTTCAAATGGTCGTATTCATATTAGGGTTTTTTTTAAATTTCATTTTGGATTCATGACCTTCATAGTTTTCTTGAGATTATCTATGAATTCAATGAAATATTATTTCATTTGTTAGAAGTTTTGGGCATTTTTCTTTTATTATTTCATTATCTCAAGGAAAAAAACAACAACAATAACAAAGACTGCAAGCTCCAGTATATATGGTGACTAAATTAAAAAAGAAAGAAATCAGATAACTTTAAAAGGCATGAATCAGAGAATGAGAGTCTACAGTAGGAAGAAATGAAAGGAGTAATGATGAAGAGAAATCCTTTTTGGAAAGGAGATCAAAAA
The DNA here is from genome assembly GCF_028372415.1 of Notamacropus eugenii. NCBI lineage: Eukaryota > Metazoa > Chordata > Mammalia > Diprotodontia > Macropodidae > Notamacropus > Notamacropus eugenii. Next base: position 204,802,396 of record NC_092872.1, read on the forward strand.
TGTATCATTCACTTGCATAGTGAGGATATTTTCTTTTACTATTTTCACTTTATACTTCTCTTCTAGCTTGTCCTTCACTTCTGTATATTTGCATTTCTAATTTAATGGTCTCTCTTTTGTTTCTTTGGTGAGACTTGCCATCATAGATTCCAGTTTTTTCTCTTCTATTCATTATTTTTGCTGTGTTCTCCATAAACTGTACTCTCATAACTTTAATATCTCCTTTGAACCACTCAAGAACAGTGTGGCATAGTTGAATTCCATGTTCTCCTCATATTCCACACGGTCCTCTATCTCACTAAGTGTTTATTGGATCATTTTCCTTTGTTTTGCAGTTTATTTAATTCATAGATGCCCAAACTTGTTTACTAGATCTGGAGGCCACATTTCCTTCTGTTGTTTGTGTTTTCCCTTTTGATTTATCTGCTTGTGTTCAAGACCTTTGAGTTTTCTTCTTCCTAAACATATTTGGTCATTTGTCTTTTTCTGACTCTCTGCCTCCCTCCTCTCTGACGATGACGTTTTCCTTGGGAGCAGTACCACACAACATCTTAGTCTCCTCTCAGTTCAGTAGCCTGGGTCTTTGGCCCAAGTAGATTTTAGGTTGACAGAACTGACTTCAGCTGAATGCTGAGCTCTTTCCTTCTGGCTTGGTGAAGTGTTGCACACCTCCCGCCCCCAAGCCATGCTTTACATCCTGTCTAGTTATCCACTATAGCTTGTCACCAGAAGCATCTTGCCATCTGTCTTACCCACTTTAAGCATATGCTCCTCCAGTTCCACCTATTGTTCTACCATTAAGAACAAGAATTAAATCAATTCTACCATTGCTGTTGCAAAAGATATGGCATTCTGCACCAGGCCTGCCGGCTTATTTAAAATCCCTATGAATACCCATGCCAAAACTCACTTCCTTAAATGTATTGTATCCCCCATTAGAATATAAACCCTTTCCAGAAAGGGGCGGTCTCACTTTTTTGTATTTGTATTCCGAGTACCTGGCATGTGCCTGGCACACAATAAGCATTTAATAAGTGCTTGCTTCCTTTATTGACTCTTGAAAATTGAGTTTGTCCCAAAGGAAAACAAGAGACTCATGGTGCTTTTCCTTATCAATTCTATATTATGCATACTCTTCTAGCATGGTTTATTCTCACTAAGGAATCATATGAGGAAACGACCTCAATTCCTCTTTAACAAGGAATTTTTGTACTACAGAGGTGTCAAACTGCACCCCCCACCAAGGTACCCCTTTGGGTGGAGTGCAGCCTGAACTAGATTAAAATGTAATTTTAGTGAGAAATGATTAACAAAACCAACAAAAACTACAATTCAACAGATAATGCTAATGTGTTGTTTTCTAAGTCAACATGCCACTGAGAGGATCTTTAACACCACTGCTATGCACTATAGGGGAACAAATAATTCACTTTGAAAAACTAGGGTTCAGGGCCCTCTTAGATTAAAGCACTAAAGGAAAATATAGAACTTTTTCACCCTATCTTCCCAAACCAGGTAGTTGATATTTCTTCTAGGGCTGATTTAGCTTTCTGTGGCAACTTAATACCCTATGGTCTGGGGCAAGTCCCCTTACTTCACTGGGCTGAATGTTCCTCACCTGGCAAATAAAGAGATTTCGATAAGATGATTTTTAAGGTCCTTTCCAACTCTAGCTCTAAGACTCCCGGATTGTTCTTCTTCATAGTCTATTTACCAAACAAATCATTAAATGCTCCTCAGATGGGGAAAAACCCACAAACATCCTGTCAGCTGCACAGCTCTGGGAAAGTACAGGGAACCTGGCCTGATAAATGAGTTGGGAGTGAGCCAAAAAAAGGCCTGACAATGATTAATGCAGGACGTTTGCTGTCACCAAGCTCTGCATACTTTTCCTGACCGCAGAAAGCCATAGTCACCAAGAAAACCTGCTAGCATTGTTCGAAAGCTGGGGTATTGATAGGCAAATGAAGAAATTCCTCTAGAGTCCAAGTTTCCTTTTAACCATAGAAAAGAGCAATAGAAAAAGATTTAGAGCTGGAAGGGACCTAAGAGGTCACCTAGTACAACTCCATTAATTTGGAGAAGGGGAAATAAAAGTTCAGAAATGGAAGGTGACTTCAGCAAGGAAGTAAGCAGTAGATCTAATATTTAAGCCTTGGTCCTCGGACCCCAAGTGGAACTTTTATGGCATTGCCCCACCCTGATATGTGACTCAGCATATGAATGGGAAAAGATGTAGTATCCAAGCCAGTTGCCCCAATCAGTCAGTCAATACATCCATACATAATACATATATGTATAATATATAAAACATATGTGTATATATACACACACATACGTGTATATGTGTGTATATTATATGCATATGTGTGTATTTATATTATATATGTATATATAGATTATATATGTATATGTGTATGTATATACATGTGTGTATGTGTGTATATTATATGCATATGTGTGTATTTATATTATATATGTATATATAGATTATATATGTATATGTGTATGTATATACATGTGTGTATATATATGTATATATATATACACACATGTAATGGAAATAGGAAAAACCTCTATCAAGAACTCAATTCAAATCCTACCTTCTGTTTTGCTGGTACTAATTACCTCTCCTACGCCTACTTTATTGCTTTCCATCTGAGATTACCTCCCATTTTCACTGCATATATCTTGCATGTACTCAGTTATTTCATATCGGCTCCCCCATTAGTGAAGCTCCTTGAGGGTACTGACTATTGGTGCCTTTTTTTTTTTTTACTCCAAGTGCTTAGTATGTACTAAATGATTAATAAATGCTTGTTTTGATTGATTTTTTTAGTGTTCTTCCCATAAGGAGCACTAAATAAATATTTCTTGTACTGAATTGTTTTGTTAATTTCCCTTATCTTCTTGCTTTGTCAGTTTCTCTCTTTTTATGTTTTCCCATCTATTTCTGCCTATTCCCTCTGTCCGTCTCTCCCTCTCTCTCATTCTCATTTATCTGTCTATACATATAGCTGTTTCCCCAATTTAAAAAAAAGATTATAAACCCCACCTTCCCTTGACCCTTCTACATTGCTAAGCTACTCTATCATCTCATCATTTTCTGACTTTTTGAAAGAGTAGTCTACACCCAATGTTTCAACTTCCTTACCATGTTTTTCACTCATCAACCCCTTACAATCTGGCTATAGTCTCAGGTTTCTATGGAAACTGCTTTTTCAAAGGTCACCAATGAGCTCCTTTTCACTAAATTTAATGGCTTTTTTCTTTCTTTCTGTTCCAGATCTCATCCTCTTTGAACTTTGTGTATCATTTGACACTGTTAACAATTCCCTCCTTCTGGACACTCTCACCTCCTTTGACTTCTATAATATCATAATTTCTTGCTTCTCCCACCTTATTACCACTTACTACTGTTTCTTTTGTGGTGACTCCTCTCCTTAGCTCCTTAAGAGGGCATCTCCCAAAGTTCTCCCCTCAGACTTTTTTTTACTCCCCCCTCTACCCCCCGCCCCTTTCTTTCAAAGAAAAACCTTTGTACTCCCACAGCTTCAATAATTACCTCTACACATTTCACTCTCAAATTATCTTTAGCCATATAGCCTTTCTTGAGTTCCAGATCCATGTATCTAACTACCCAGTAGTCACCCATTGGATGAAGTCAATTCAAACTTAATGTGTCCAAAATTTAAATTGTATCTCCACCAAACTCTGGTACTTTCCCTGACCACCCTTTTCCTGTCACTTATATCACCTAACCTCAAATCCTGAATATCATTTCTTACCCACTCCTCTTCCTCAATTCCACAGAACATCTTTCACATCCATACCCTATTTTCCATTTCCACTGTCATTACCAAAGCTAGTTTATTAGTTTTTTTCTAGATGATTGTAGTAACCTCCTCTAAAAGGAATAATCTCTCCTGCTATTCTAGTTGGGGCCTGTAGCATGAAGACTAGAAAGTCTCTGCCATGTAAGTTAGATTTCTCCCCTTCCCCACAAAAAACGAGGAAACAATTCTTGAGACTTATTGGTGCATGGAACAAAGATTCCAATCATTGACATAGCTTCCCAACTTCCTGAGGCATAAAAGTTAAGTATATTAGTAGTCAGTACTCCTTATGATTGACATAGCCAAGTGACATGAGAGTCAACACACCCTTCTGCAATGGCATTCCATTGCGACAAATCTGGAAGTCAAGACAGTTTCACCCAACAGGATCAATATTTTATTTTTGTTGAATATCCTTTTTCTATGCTATTGTTAAGTAAACTTCTTTTGCTAAGTGTTCTATAGACTATAAGTGTTTCATTTCATACTAAACTTGAGCTAAACCAACAGAGTAGGCTGAGTCATGTGAGGCACAGACCATCTTCAACTCCATCTCTCCATCTTTAGTCCTTCTACCCTCTAATCCATCTTTCATAGTACTCACTATTAACTTTCCTTGTGTAGTCATCTAATCATGTCATTCCACTGCTCAGAACTCCCTAATGGTACCATATTGTCTACCAAATCAAATCCAAACTCATTACCTTAGCATTCAAAGACCATCTTTCCAGCCTTATCTCACACAATATTTTCCCATTATCCTTTGCCCTATTCAAACTGAATTACTCGTGGCTCTTTGTAAATATTTTTCATTTTCTTCCTTTTTAACTTATGCTCATCTTTTGAAATCTTATTCTTCAAAACCCTACTTAAATTCCATCTCCTTCATGAAACCTTCCCTAATCCATGTCTTTATTCCTCTCCTCAGGCTAGAAATAACCTCTCTATTCTCAGGACTCATAGGGTTCTTTGTACTTCTCTTGTGCATTTATTGTAATATCTGTTATAATTATCGATATCCCTGTTTCATTACCCCTACTAGATCATAAGCTTCTCAAGGGCAGTGGTCATATCTTACAGTATTCATCTTTGCATTAACACTCTCCCCAAAATCAATACCTAGTACAGTGCTTTGCATATATTGTGTTCACTAAATGTTTATTGAATGAAGGAATGAATGCATTAAATAAGAGGAATGTAAAAACAATAAAAACATCAATGCCACATCAAAGTCCTCTGCTACCCTGCCCATCATCCCCACAAACCCAGAGCCAATAAGAAGATGAGAGGAGTTTAAAGGACCTAATTTAAAGGACTCCAAAGTAATTAGATCATTTGAATTTTCTATTCTTATTTTCCATTCATTATTCCTAGAAAAGGGCAGTTAGGTAGTGTAGTTAATACAGTGCAAGGTCTGGATTCAGGAAGAAGTGAGTTCAAATCTGGCCTTAGATACTTACTAGCTGTGTGACCCTAGGCATGTCACTTAACCCTTTTTTCCTCAGTTTCTTCACCTGTAAAATGATCTGGAAAAGGAAATGACAAACTACTCCTGTATCTTTGCCAAGAAAATCCCAAAGGGGTTACAAAGAGTTGGACAAGACTGAAAATGACAACAAATTTCCTGAAATCCATATTTCTTAAGAGCATATGTTGATTTTCATTCATCTGGTGGTAGAGAAGCAGTAAAAGAATGTGGAGATAGTAAGAGGGGATAATCTGCTTCATATGAATGGACCCATTACACATATCTCCAGTAATTTTTTCACAAGCTGTTTTCCTTTCCACCAAAAGACCCTATGAGACAAATAATGCAAATATTATTTTCTTTATTTTATAGATTAAAAAAAGTCCCTAAGTCTCAGAGAGCTTATGTGACTTGTTTGGGGGTCACATAGTTAAAACTGTCTCCTGATACCATTGCTTTTTCTACTATTCACAGGTTACCATCTTACACAATTTTGTAGAACAAATGGAATTTTCTTGGTCCAGGAATGTTAAAGTATCTATCATGCGAGGGTTTCAGGTAGAAGGGGAGAGTGGAGCATGTTTAGTTGAGGGTAGAAACTACTGAAACTAGAGAAGCAGGTGAAAGGAAGACCTTACTTAGCATAGATACTTGGCAGGAAGATTCTCTCCCCTGTTCTCCCTTCAGGTATCTGCTGTAGAATAAGTGTGAAGAAACAATGAATTAGGCCTGAGGGTCAGTGACCCACCTGTTCCCTGTATTAGCAGCATGGGGCAAGTACCTCTTGGTTGTATTCTGTGAGCTCCTGGGGGAATCCAGAGAGGCCAAGTTTATATTTTCACACACATGCAAATGACATACACTGAGCAAACAGTGTATTGTCACTGACATCCCACTTCATTGCACAGGCCACATCTGCATACACTAAATCAGCACTTCTTAAACTAGGGGTGGAGACCCCATATAGAGTTGTAAAAAAATTGGCAATGGTAAAAGGTTTCTGAATGCACAACAACCAAAAATTAATTCAGAATCAAATGAATTATGAATCCATGGTGTTTCTGGAAGGGCTTGTCAGTGTTGCAGAACTTTGCACTGCACATACCCTCAGACGATGCAATGCCAATGAATGCTCCCGAAATGTGAAAAGGGGTCAAGAGTGGAAAACGTTTAAGAAGCCCTGGACTAAATGAATTAATGAAATTAGAACCATAATTTAGGTCAATGGAGAACTTCTAGTAGCCAGGAAGTTATCATGGAAAAAGCTACATTTTATTTAAGAAACTAAACTCCTTTTCTTAGCTCTTCCCTATTGATAAAGCTGGAAGCTATTTAACACAGTTTTTTTTCTTTAAATAAAAAATGCTTTCTAAACCTTTTAAAGTGAATTTTGGGGAGCACTTTTAGAAAACTACTAAAATGAATAATTATATAAACATCAAAACATCCTCATATACTTATGCTTTAGATTTCCAATGCATCCATGATTTCAATAATGTTGGTAGCCTCACCAGATGTATAGAAACAATTCATCCATCACTTCTGTGAGTTTTGCCCAAAACACAAGTCTTTGAAAGGGGAGCTATCCAAGGTGGTAATCAACAAACTATGGATACCGATCAAACATTCCATCTAGTCACTTCCTTGTCCTTCATGCTAAACCACTGCCTATTATACGTCTACGATAATACTTCAATATTTCAAGGATCTAAAATTTCATGGATATAGGTATCCTCACTGATACTGATTGCTGCTTCTCTATGAGATAGATTATTGTAATAATCTTCTAAACAGTCTCCTTAGTTTTAACTAGTCTCTCTTCTCTCAAATCAAAAATAAGTCTTCCTAAGAAATAGATCTGACCTTCCATTTTCCTGCATCAAAAACTTTGCTAGATCTCTACTGCTTCTAGGATAAAATGAGTTCTCTTCTACCTTGCAGTTAAAGCCTGCTAATTCTGGTTCTAGCAGGAACCTGTGGCCTTGAGGCCACATGTGGCCCTCTAAGTCCTCAAGTGTGACCCTTTGACTAAAAGTAAACTTCAGAGAACAAATCCCCTTAATAAAAGGATTTGTTCTGTAAAACTTGGACTCATTCAAAGGACTATACTTGAGGACCTAGAGGGTCATATATATCCTTGAGGCTGCAGTCCCCACCCCTGTAATCTAGCCTATCTTCCTTCATAATCCTGTACCCTGCCATTCCATATGATTCGGTCAAATTAAATTCTCATGTGTTTCCATCTCCTGCTTGCTCAAATGAGCTGCTTATCACTGCTCCCTCTTCTCATACCCACAAATCAGGCTTTGTATGTCATAGCTTTAGAGCTGGAAGTACCTTGGAGGTCATCTAGTCCAGCTTCCTCATTTGAGTGATGAAGGGACTGAGGTTCGGATAGGTGAAGTTACTTCCTCAAGCTTAAACACAAGATAGTAAACATCAATCTTCTTGGCTATCAAGTAGAATGAATCATCTCTTGGGTTCCCTATAGCTCTTACATCCTGTGATTCATGTTGGACCATCATTCATAGTTCTGGCTGCTACAGTGGAACACTTATTTCTCTTGTCCCAAAATGTTCCCAACCTTAGGAAACCAAAGCAATGTTTATCACTAATGAGTTTTCTTATGCAGAGATACTAGCAGCATTATATATGCTTTTTCTTGCTCAGGAAATCAGCCCACAGAATATGGCAGACTGTTTGCAAAGGTTTCAGAGTGACACTGACTGCCAAGTTTCTTTTTATCCCCTTTGTATAGTCCCATAAGGGGATCTCTCTCTGTAGAGGATAGGGTGAGGAGGGTTCATCAATCAAATCTTTGTATTTATCATGTGTGAAGAATAAAAGGGCAGCAATGTGCCAACTAAGCTAGACCAACTCTGCTTCTGAGAGGCAAGAAGAATGGGAGGCGGCAGAGCCCTGGTCTACACATTGATTCTATTTTCTTTATTTTGTAAGGAATAAGAGAGGGGTGTCTCTTTGAATGGCACCTAGGGAGACACCAGAGTTTTGCTTTAAGTACTTACCCCTCCCCTCACTTTTAAACTCAACTGCTGCTGAAGAATTTCGGGCTTTGTTTTGTTTTAATAAAAGTTAAATATCATTTTGGGGTTTTGTTTTGTTTATTCCCAAAATGGAGTCCAGTGGACCACATAATATCTGGACCTTCAATAAGAGGCAACATTCTTTTCCTTCATGCCATCGGGTTGAACGACAAATTCAGACACTTGGATTTTATTGGCAACCCTGGAGGTGATTGACTAAAACATGATTTTATTATTTTGGATCTAGAAGAGAGCATCCAATTCTCTTGTTTTATGGGTGAGGAAACAAAGATTCAAAGGAATAAAATATACTCTTTTTATCTCTACATGTCAAACCTTCCCTTCCTTCAAGGCTTACTTAGCACAAACTCATATAGCAAGGCAGTGCTAATACCAGGATTAGAAGCCAGGTCTCCTGATTTCCAGAACAGTGTTATTTCTAATAGATGTCCTCTTCTAATGTTTGAATATTTGTTCAGTTCCATTCTCTCCAGCTGGGTGGTATGATATGGTGAAAGTCCCAGAGCTGGAGTCAGGAAGACTTCAGTTCATATCCAGTCTCAGACTGTATGACCATGGATAAGTCACTTAACCTCTACTTGCCTCAGTTTCCTATCTGTAAAATGGGGATAATGATAGCATCTATATCCCTGGGTCATTGTAAGGATAAAATTAATAACTATCTATAAAATTCTCTGCAAACCATGCTACACTATAGAAATGCTAGTTATTTTTCTTTTTCAGAAATCTGGGTGGTGAAGGGAAAAGAGTGCAACATTTGGAGTCAGAAGACCTCAGTTCTGACTATCACTTTGTACTAGGGTGGTCTCAGGCAAGTCACTGTATTTCTCTGTTCCTCAGTTTCCTCATCTTGAAATTGAGGGGTTTGAACTAGATGATCTCTAGGTTTTTACATCTATAATCTGATAGCATATTTGTATTTCTAAAATGAATCTCATTTTACCTCTAAAAATAGATTCACAGTGATACTCTATATTTACTAGATTTAAGAACAATAACCTGTTTATATTTGCATACACATGTTTAAAAATAAGGTAGATGAAATTAAATTTATATAATTGACCTTGTTTGGTTTCTTTCTGACTGATGTTTTTTGGATGACATGCACTGATCTTATAGTCTTCTTTTAGAAAGTAGTATAAAGGCAGTCACTGATATTGGACCTGCTAAATATAATGCTAATATAAGCTATCTCCATTCAATATCTAAACAAGTGGAGGGAACATGAAAAATTCTGCCAGATGCTGACTTTTTGATATATAATATGACACAATTTTCTTTGAAGTGAATTCACTGCCTGTCTTGGTGGCTTTAGACACTGCCTTAGCCAACTTCTGATTGTCTGGGGCTGCATTTTCTATCACCTAATGTTTTGTGAGATGGAGGGTTGGATTTAAAATGATGTCTGGAAAGAGGTAAAAGTCATTGGCCAATATAGCGTAGAATATGGAATCTTGACTTCAGTAGCCCTATGCTCTAAGTCACCTGAAACAGCTAAATTGCACTTATGTGCAATCAGTGTTGTTTGTAATGCCCAACACATAGGGAATTGAGAGTAGCTTTTCAACTAGGAGTAAAGACAGTAATGGCAATTAATGTCTGAACCTAAGTGTCAAGAGTTGAATGTAAATATGGCAAAGTTAGGTATTTGTTATATGGCAGGGAGGAAAGAAAAAGGGATAAATAAGTTCATCCTGGATGCTGTAAGGAGACATAAAATCCTATTTGATTTGAAGGTTGAGAGACTGGCTAAGGAGTAGTAATGAAGAAATATGGAAGGCAAACTAGGGACTGTGGTTAGTTAGAGCACTCTGGTTAACTTGCACAGAAAGTATAGACAAGGAGAGATTAATAAACAGTCATAATAGGAGAATTTGGGAGTGAGTCAGTACATTTTAGGGTAAGTGAACAGGCAGAGTGCCCTGGCTGCATTGCATCTATTTACGAGAAATTTTGTTTTCTGAGATTTAACTGTGACCAGGTGGCTGGTTCTTCTTCACCAACCAATCCTCATCCCATTCCTATAAAGCAGAGGAATGAACAGTTATTTTTAAAAGGTATAAAAGTACTCTCTCAACCAGTTTATCTGAATCAGGGACTTCTTGTGTTATAGAGACTACAAAGGTGACAGCATTGTATAGTGGAAAAAATCTTGAGCTGAAATTGGGCGATTTAGCCCAAAGGCCATCATTGTCACTTAATTTCCCTGGTCCTCAGTTATATCATGTCTAAATTAAGGACTTTGACATTTTTGAGTTCTGAGGTCCCTTCAAGTTCTGAATTTATGATCTACACCCAGACAAATATACAAATATATGCATATATAATACAAATAAAATATAAAAATATAAATATACAATCAGACCATAGAAACTCTTCTCTATGGCTTTTTTCTTTCTTATGCCCTCTGATAACAATAGGACTCAGAACTCACCATCTTGGATAACAAATATGTCCAGGACTTAGTGTCATCATAGCTCATTAAATGCTCTTATCACTCAGCACAGTTTGGGATTGAGATCTAACAAAGAAATACCTTCCACGATTGATATCTCTATGAGGTATCTCTATGAAGAGTACTGACCATCAACTTGGCATCTATTCTCTCCATATTCCAAAACTTTACAAGGAACTGCACTAACAAAGGACTGAGATACGTTTCAGGATGCATGTTTTTGTAGCTCAGAGGCAGTGGTATAGCAAACTGCTGCTTGGGAGAGACTGACCTTGGGAGGGGATAGTAGGAAGTTGGTTCATGACAGTACTGTGAAATTCAATAGACATAGTCATTCTAGGGGGTGATTAGAGCAGCAAGGACTAGTGACGCTGGAATTAGTATACAGGAGCAGAAGTCAAGTAAACAATGAAACACCAATATAAGTCAATGGTTTAAGAAAGCTGAAGAAAAACCAACAATGATAATGGAGTACATCAATAATTGACAGTTTGTTGTGCTCAGCACATGATTCAGGAAAGCATATATAAGCCATAGTTCCTCCTTTTTCTTAAAAGGTCACTGCCTTTAGATGTGTAGAACCATACAAAAGACAAGGACAGTGGTTTTTTAAATTGAGCCCCATAATTTAAACTTTAATCTTTGTTTCCTAAGTTCTATATTCTTCCTAAGCATGGCAAATCATATTTTAATAAATCATACATTATTAAGACAAAATATCAAAGGCAGATTTTTCTCTCCTAAGCTCCTACTCATCTTAGATTTCCTTCCTTCACAGATTTCTAGAATCAGGGATAGGATGCAACCCAGAACACTTTTCTTTACAAAAAAAAAAAGTTATATTTATAGTCAACAGAGATGTTTCTGGAATAATCTTGAACTGAACAACACTTTTGGGTTTGATTTCTGTCCTATTTTCAGTTTGTCTGTCCCAGTGTCATGGGTTAATCAAATTACTTTTCACTTGGAAGAGGTCCTTAATTCACTTGAAAAACACTTGTATTTTCCTTCAATGAATTATTGATTGCCATCATTGAATTCTTGCTGCCATTTTGTCAATGACTATGGGTGTTTCTTTTGGGTCCGTGGAAGTTGCCACGTGCCATATTTTATAAATTGGTATACTGGATGCTGAATAGATTAATTTGGAAGCTAAATCAGAGGTAGGACAAAGACTCTGTTCCTAGATCTTCCAGCCAAATATTTTGTAGTTGAGCCAAGAAAGCATTTCCCAAGCTTAGGCAGTTCTTTTGTATATACCTCCTAGTTTGCCAAGAGGAACCTGTCAAAATAAATTGTATATTATGAATTGGGGAGGGGGGGGCTGTGAGGAGGAAACCAGCTGTTACAAATAGCTTTGGCTAATTTTAAATCTATTCATTATGCATGATTAATTATTGTAGCTCCAAGAGAGATAAGTGAACATATTTTCTATAGCACATGTCAAAGTCATGTAGGGAATATATTATCTTTGCTAACTTTTCCCTTCTTTCATTTGTTTTTTAATAAGAAAAGAAATCCTAGGGAATTGCTGAAATTATTTGACTCATTACTAGTTATTCTAATGACTGCAGTCTCTTAGCATTTACAGTCATAAACTTATTCTGAAGGGCTTGAATCCAGATAAACTTGTCTTGGTCAAAGCTGTCAATAGCCTATTGTTTGTCTAAGGATATTTTGCAAACCATTTTCTTTGTGATTGATGTTGATTATATAGTAATCCCTTATCGTTCCATTATTCAGAAGTAGACATACCAAATTTTTCTTGATAACCCCTCTATAAAAGGCTAGGGGGGAAAATGGTGGCATACAAGGGGTTAACTTAGTTCAGATACCACCAGAGATCCAAAAAAGAGCAATTTGAACTGACTGCATGGGGATCATATATATGAGACAGTTAAAGACCTCCTCTCTTCCACTTCCCACTTCTGAGAACCGAGGTTCATTAAACGACTGTTACTGGGAGAGCTGGTGGATGAGAGCAGACAAGAAAATGAGAATCTGAGTAGTAGACAGGGACCTAATCAAATAAGAGTTAAAGATCCCAAGAGAGGATGACTCATCTGAAGATAATGCTTTGAGACAAAAAGAAAAAAAACCTGAACAAAAAGGTTGTTTGAATCTAGGTTTGAGAGAAGTTTGGAGAATGAGTAGATGGCAAGGATGTCTAGTGACAGCATGGCAGGGGACATGGTCTCCTTTCTGATTAGGCATGTTTTTGTGATGCTGCCATTCAGAGTCTGCTAATTAACCCTGGCATTTTCCCCTCACCCATACTTCCCTTCCCCTTCCTGACTCCAGTCCTCCTACCCTACCCTCTCGTACCAGCCCTGTGGCATTCCTCATTAGCATTTTCATTAGAGGGTGGGTGGGAAATAGAGGAATAAAAAATCCAATTAGTCGCTTCCACTGCCCATTAAAGTTTCTGATAAAGGTTGTTTGAAGAAGCTGGTTGAAACCTGTGACTTAAGTGGGGAAGGAGGAAAATTCTTCAGCTGTGATACTCTTAGCTCAGCCCATACTGTGGTACTGCACTGCGGTACTGCATATACTGCAGTACTGTATTTACAGTGACAACTCCCTCTTACCTCCATTTACAAATTGATGATTCCATTTGTGGAATATCCAAACTCTCCACTCCTCCAAGTCCTTTTGCTTATCTTTTGGTCAATATGATTGATTAGCTCCTCTATCACAAAAAAGAGAAAGGATAGGAAAATCAGGGTAATTTTCTTCTGCATAGAAGGTACAATTAAAAAAAAAGATATCTGATAAGGAATACAAATGGTCAAATTGGGTTTTTTACATGAACTGAGTGTTTCAAAGGATGATACACATCACAAGAAATGGCTAGTATAGTGTAAAGTCTGGCATGTAATCAACCTATGATGGATGGACCATGTGCCTATCATCCACAGACCAACCTAAGTTATATCTTCAGTTTATATCCACCCTGATAAAATCATGGCTTTTTGAAATATTGAAGTATCTGTAGTGTGTGTGTGTGTGTGTGTGTGTGTGTGTGTGTGTGTGTGTTAGACATGGAAATCACAGCATTTAAAGGTAGAGAGGAAGGAAGAAAGGAAGGAACGAGAAAAGGAAGGAAGGATTTATTAAGCCCCTACCATGGGTTACTCATTGTTCTAAGTTCTTTGCCAATATGATTTCTTTTGATCCTTAAAACAACTGTAAGAGGTAGGCTCTAATATTATCCCCGTATTATAGATGAAGAAACTGAGGCAAACAGAGGTTACATAACTTCCACAAGGTTATATAGCTACTAAGTGACAGAGCTAGGATTCAACCCCAGGTCTTTTGATTCCATATCCACTGCTTTTTAAAAAAAAATTTAAACTAAAATCCAGTCCAACCAGCGAATAGCTATTAAATGCTTTCATGTCAAGCTCTGTGCTATTTATTGGAGATTCAAAGGAAAAAAAAGTCTGTGTCCTTAAGGATTTTATATTCTTCTGGAGAGACAGAACATGTAAACATCAACACATGCATGAAGATGAGGGATACTAACAGCCAGGGTGATGGACAAAGAGCTCTTCTAGGGGGCAGAAACTCTCCTGAGCCAATCTCTGAAGGAAGCTAAGTATTTGAAGAGGCAGAGGTGAGGAGTGCATGGCAGGCAAGCAGGACAGCCTGTGCACAGCACTGTAGGGATTCACCAATAGGCAAGTTTGGCCAAACTATAAAAGATGGGAAGAGGAGGAATAGGAAATGAGCCTGGAAAGGTAGCTGAGACCCAAGCTATAAAGGGAATAAAATGTTAATTTGAGTTTGCATTTCTTCCTAGTGGCAATAGGGAGCCACTCCTGAACAGAGTTGGGAAGGGCAGATTCATGCTTTAAGAGATTACTTTGATAGCTGTGCTGATGCTGGATTTGTCTTTGTATCTCCTGTTCCTTGAGTGATTGTTGATTGAAGGGAGGCACTGGACTTGGGGAGACCATGGAGGAGGCGATTATAAATAGTGCAAGTGAGAGGTGATGAGGGCTTGAACTAAAATTGAGAATGGAGGTAGAGAAGGGCACTAATTACGGGAGATATGGAGGTGGATTCTACTTGGCAATTGATTTTATGAGGGAGGGAGGGTCAGCAAGAGGGGAAAGAATAAAGGCAATGATGACCAAGGTTGATGACCTGAGCAACTGAAAGGAAAAAAAATAATAGGGACCATGCTGCTAGGGATGGGGAAAGGGTATTTAAAACACACACACATGCAACAACATGGATACACACATATACATTTGACCTGGATTACTTGAATAATTCTCTCAATATTCCATTATATTTTGCAGGAAAAGACAGGATCCAGAAGCCTACTACCATTGTCATCTAGTATTTATGAAACTATCTGCAGAAATGCCAAAACAACTTGGTATGATGCAAGGAGCATTAAGACTGGAGTCAAAGAACTAAAGTACAAATTTTGACTTTGCTGCTTACTGCCTGCGACCTTGGATAAGTCAATGCACTTTTCTGGGCTCAGTTTCCTCTTCAAATAGTGGTGGTTGGACCATATGATCTCTAAGGTCCCTTCCAGCTCTAACTCATAAGACCTTATGAACTATCTGGGAATTTTGATCCATCATATAGTCCCAAATAACCAGATAGGCTGATTTTTTTCCCCATTGAATTGCTTGTATTGATGAACTTGGCTCCTAATGCTCATGGCTTCCTAATACCTAACTTTTGCCAAGATCTGTTTAACATCACACCATGAGCAAAATAGTATGTGTTTATTGTACGCAACTAAAAAGCAGTCCAAAGTTAAAGACCTTTCTTCTATTTAGAGCCAAGTTTTCTGACATCTCTGGAAAAAGACCCATTTCAAAGACAGGCAGATCTCAATTTAAACTCCCCCATGACCCCTGCCCCCTCAAAAAACAACCTCAGAGGGAAAGGGGGAAAGATTGTAAGAAACCTATCCTCAATCTGGACCTTCAATTGTCCTTTGTTTACTAATTCAGAAAACCTGAAGAAAGAGCTGACCACTGTCTTTTTCTTCTGTAAGTACAAGAAAGGGGCTTTTTGTTATACAAATATAAAATGCTAGTTTCTATCAGTCAGTTTTTTAGATGCCTTTCCTTATGTTAATAAAGACATATTGGTAAGAAATATCACAAAATTTAAATTCTCAGTTTTAAAGTCTACCATAAATAAAGAAGAATTAAATCTTCTCAAATATAGAGCATTAATAAGTTACTAGTGTCAAGGGGTAACTATCCCATCCCTGAAGACTAAGGCTCAGTCTCCTGATGTCAATGAACTGCCACTGTGAGGGAATGGGGGAAGGGGGAGGCATTCATTGAATCCCACATTAAAACTTGGAGCACACTTCCCCACAGCAACAAGGGTAACTGAAATATATTTCTAGTACATTGCAGATTAAAGACAAACCTATGAACTGTTCTGGGAGCTTAGCCACCATACACATTGCTTCTACAGGCAACTGAATTTTGAGTTCCAAACAACCAATCTGACAAAATAACTTCTAAGACACAACCTATTTTCTTTTGTAAAGACTTCCTGCTCCCAGATAATCATAAAACCAGAGGAAATAAAGTGGAAAAAATGCTCTGGCTATTAAAAGTGCTTTCCTATTAATCCATTACCACTAAGAAAATAAGATTAATAGAGAAGTGGTCACATTTTCTCCTGTTATTTCAGTGATTTTGAGATTTCTTATAACACTCAGGAGGTATTCTACCCTCAGCAAAGGTTGCCCATATCATGTGATTTCAGAGACAGAGGGAAAGGCATATGACCTTCCTTCCAATCATTTCTCCATGTCCTAGCTGATATGTAAAATATCATCAACATAGTCTAATTAATTTAATCAGTCAGTTTCTGTCTACTATTGTTAAATGGGAATCTTTCTGGGACAGATAATGTTATTCTACTATCTCCCTTGCTTGACCTCCACCCCATGGAGGAGTCATTCTTTCTCTGTGACTTATTTCTCCTTGACCTGCTTTCATGTTGGAAGGTTGGGGTTTCCTCAGCTGCTACAGCTCACTACTCTCAGAGTCCTAGGAGTAACTCTATTAGGTGGCTATTCATACCAGTACTGTGGCTCATGAACCCTAACTTGTGCCTTTCCCATTAACAAATCAACCACAAATCCCAACCAACAAATCAGCAATACTCAAGTGTTCTTATCCAAAATATTTAGTGAAAATAAAAATTAAATATATGTTATCATCTGAGACTAAACTCTCCAATCAATGCATAGCATTTGTGGGGAAAATAAGAACATGCTTAAATTCCCATGGTAGCAAGGAATACATGTAGGGAATATATATGGCAGGGCAATCTATAACTTTGGAAGTATAGACTTCAGTATTCTCTGTCTCAGGAATTATCCATTGGGGGAAAAAAGTTTCTTCAGGGACATAGCTTCCGTGTGAACAAATTCTTCCTTTGTTAAGTTCAGGTACTTCACTAAGCATGACCTAGCTGTACTAGTGAATTCACTGGAATATTTGTCTGATGCTGTGTTTATAAGGTATTCTTTAGGGCTGACTTTGAACCCCCATAATAAATTTATTTCTAACTTCAAACCTAACTGATGATTAGTTGAAGTAGTATTATGTTCTTTTAGGAAAAGGCGATGACTCATTCTAAGATTGGCAAAAAATAATTTAAAAAAACCTACCACCACCACCACCACCAATAGCAACAACCACAAACAGCCCTACCTTTCCATCTCCTTCTTTTAAGAATTCTTCTTTTCCACCTCATAGCAATGACAGATGGTAATGCAGAACAGTAAATTCTGATTTCTCTTTTGTCTTCTCCATCTTCACAGCAGCAAATGACAGTAGAAAACAAAATATATCCTCTCTACTCCTTCTTCTTGTCACCAAGTGAAAATATAGAGATAGAAAGCCTCTTTTTAGTCAACAAAATCTACTTGATAACAAGTCATAGCCTCTAATTCTTTTCCTTTATTTTTCCTTTTTTCATAAACTGGGTCCTCTTGGATAGTGACCTCACCTTATCTGATATGTTAATAACCAAATTCTCATCTTCCATCACTAAGCTATAATCAGATAAAGTACAGTTATCTCATAATCATAATACAGTACATGTGTTCATATTTCCCCAATTATTAACATCATTTAAAAATTTTTTTCATATGTAAAATAAGCCACTGGAGCACAAAACACTAAATTAGATTTTGTCCTGAATTGACTACAAAGTTTTAAAGCCTGTCATGTGCAAATGAGAAACTGCTGTCTCAGAATGCTGAGACAGATAAGCCTCAGACAAAGGATCTGCCAAATGTCACTCCCTTACACTCTTATCAACCATCTTTAGCCATTTACACAGGGATATAAAAATGTTCATCAGATTTTTAAAAACTTTTCTTACATTCATCTTTGGGGGTTGTTGTGCACCTCAGGAAGGGATCTTAAATCCCAGTTGCATGGGCAACTACTACTTCTAAGAGTTCAAGCCTTAACTGGAAGGATCACAGGGTTGGCTTAAAAAACCATGAAGGCTGAAATCTGAGTGAGTTAATTCTAGTGCATAATTTTCTAATTTTGAATGTATTTGAAATGAAGCACATTCTCTGGGATGGCAAAAGATATATTCATCCATGGCATAACTTCAACCAGTCCCATTTCTCTTAATCATGGAAAACTACTTAAAATAGATCCCTTGCAATGAGAAAATGAACAAACTAGACTGTTGTCTGATAGGCTACTCCTTTTTTCCCCATCACCTTCCTTATTTAATTGCAAAGAGTTCCAGAGTTTCATTTTCTTGGGCTGCCCACATCTTTCTTCCTCAGAGCTCATTTTGAAAAGGTTGTTCTCAGAGAGGCTAGAAATCAATGTGATCAGATTGGAAAATCTATGTTTCTTGACAGGTAAAATGCAACTCAGAAAAATCTCATTCTCTATCAACAATACCTCCTGTGGAGAAATGTGCATTCCTTTCATGGCTGAAATAATGTTAAAGATACATAAATGTAAAGAGACAGAGCCCTTACCCTGTCAATGTAAGGGGAGAATGTTTAAATAATTAAATGACATTATTTGATATCTGCATATCATGTGATAGCTATAAAACACTTTTACATATCTTACCTCATTTAATTCTCACAGCAATCAGGTGAAATAGACAGTGAAAATATTATTAGGTACATTTTTACAGATGATGAACCTAAGGCTTGAACAGGTAAAATAAATTGCCCAAGATGATACAACTAATAAGTGCCAGAGTCAGAATTTGAACCTGCATTTTTCCAATAGCAAACTATGCTATGACCATATGACAACTCTTCCTTTTCCCTTCTGATGCTCATTTTGGAAACATTTAATTATTAATAGCAACACTTGTTATTTCAAAGTCCCCCAGCATCACCCCAGTTCCTCCTTCTGAGCCTACCAGCTCCACAAACTCCTTAAATGGAAGCCAGAATCACAGAAATTTCAGAGTTGGAATGGACCATTTAGTTGAACTCATACTACTACATAGTATGAAGAAACTACTACATAGCTGACAAGAGGCAAATCTACTGGAGAACTTCCAGTGAAGGGGAACCTACCATCTCTTAAGGCCTTAAGGCAGTTCATGTCTTTTGGACAGCTCTAGTAATTAGGAAGTTTTCCTTTAAAATCAAGCCTCAATTGGTCTCTTTGCCATTCTCACTCATTGTTCTTGGTTCTGTCCTATGGACCCAATAAAAAAAATAAACAAAGTATAATCTTCTTTTCCTACATAATGACTCCTCAGTTAATTAAACAGAGATATCATGTTTCCCCCAAGTCATCTTGTCTCTAGGATGAACATATCAATTCCAGCAACCAATCTTCAAAAAACAGAGTCATGAGGTCGTTCACCATTCTTGTTGCCTTCCTCTGGTCTCTCTAATTTAGCAATGTTCTTACCAAAATGTGGGACCCAGAATGGAACACAGTATTCCGGATGTATTCTGGCCAGAACAGTATACAGAAAGACTAGTGTTTCCTTATGTGTGGAAGCTATGCCTCTCAATGCAAGCCAATATCACATTAAGTCTTTTGGTAGCTATATCATACTGCAGATGAATAGTGAGATTGTAGTCCACTAAAACTCTGGATCTTTATCAAATAAATTACTGTGTAATTATGACTTCCCATATCGTACTTGGGAATTTGATATTTTATATCCAAGTGTCACTTTACATTGACTTCTATTGAAGTTCATCTTATTATATGTAAATTCAACCTAATGGTTCCAGGGGTGGGGAACCTGAGACCTCGAGACCACATGTGGCCCCTAGGTCCTTAAGTGTGGCCCTTTGACTGAATTCAGACAAATTTGTCCAGTGAAGTTTGGATTCATTCAAAGGGCCACATGTGACCTCAAGGTCACAGGTTCCCCACCCCTAGTTTAGCCTATCAATTCTGGCTCTGCCATCCAGAATATTAGTATATTAGCTACTTTTCCTACTTTTATGCAATCTGCAAATTTGGTAAACATGCATTTTATGTCTTGTTATTCAAAAAAATGGTAAACAGCATAGGATTAAGCACAGATTCCAAGGGCCTTCTGCAGGAGACCTTCCAAAACCATAGATGTAATCTTATTCCCCATTCCATACCATTATTATCTATTCAATAAATTCCTCTGGCTTCATATTACCACCAGACTCTAATATAAAACTTTCAAATTTGACTCTTAAAGTTCTTCACAACCTAACCCCTTCCAACCTTTCTGGTCTTTTTACCTTCCATCTCTCAACTCCATGCTTTTAGATTAGCTATAATACCTATATCATCTATTCAAACCCAAATTCTACCTCCTATAATACTTCTTTGAACTATGCATATTCTCTGTGATGATTCTCCTGCAACCCAATAGTATGAGAATCTGTGAGATATTGTGACCCCATGTATATCAGTTATGAGGATAAAAACTTTCTTAAATATTGACTTTGTTATACTTTTGCTTTTAATAACTGTGTCCTCTTATTTGGTTTGGTATAACAAAAGCATAAGTAAAGACCTATAAATTGTGATTTTGAATAGTTGTTGACCCAAGTTTTTCTTTTATCTAGATTTTATTTAGATTTCTTTTATCTAGATTATCTTTTAAGGACTCATATTTTAGGGTATTCTGGGCTGATAATGCTCTAAAGACAAACTGGATTTTCCTTAGAAAATTGATTGTTCATATCCTCTGACCGTTTTTCATTTGAGGAATGGCTCTTATTCTTATACATTTGAATCAGTTCCTTACATACATTGATTTTCATTTATTTTTTCTAAGCACAAAGAATCATACAGTTTGAAGGTAGAGGTCAATTAGCTCAACTCATAAATGGTCATCCAGCCTCTGCTGAGACACTTCTAGTCACAAGGACATGCACTGTTTTCCACAGCAGCTGAGCCCATCGTAGGACAGCAATTCTGGTTAGAAAATTCTGTCTTATATTGAACTTAAATCCATGTGTCTGTAACTATCACTCATTAGTTCTACTCGCTGGAGATGCATAAAACAAGTCAAAACCTTTATCCAATGAACATTCCTTAACTATTTGAAGAAAGTGATCAGATCTCCCCCAAAAGAGTTCTCTTTTCCAAGCTAAACATGCCCTGTTCACTCAACCAGTCTTTCTATAGTACTGGCTTTGCATTTTAATAAAATACCAATTTAATTCAAAAGTTATTTAGTATCTTCTATGTGGCTCAGGATTATGCTGGCCACCTGGTGAGATCTGGAAAGGGTTGAAGAATAATGAGGGGAAAAGAAGAATGAGAAAGAAATGTAAGAAAATCAACCTTTGGGGACCACACATAAAATGTAGCTGTTCTCCATGCTTTTTTTCCTGCTAATAGAAGTCATGCTTTGCTTACCATACACTAGGTAAAATGTAAGAGCTTTTATACTATACCCTCGAGGAAAGTCTACAATAAATAGCTATTAAAACAGCAACTCAAGAAAACTGCTTTTCCCACCAAAAGAGAAGAGACCAGAATATCAGACCCCCTTTTCACTATTACACAGAACTGTTTCTTCTGGATAGTACCTTGATTTCTCCTTGAAAGCATAGTTTATGCTCAAATTTCAACCTGCTGCTGTTTCCATTTCTGGAAGGCTAATATACAAAAAAGGAAAGTGCTTCAGGGAATGCCTAGTGCCCAAATCCAATTTTCATACCATTGGCTTGCTAAGAGCACTTGCTGCTGAGAATTTGCTAATGTGAGACTGGTGTTTAGAAAATCCTTTACAGAAGAGTGAAAAGTACATGGACTAAGAAGAGGACTGTTTTTTTCTTTTCTTCTTCTTTATGCTTGAAAATCCAAGAAACATTTTAATTTGTATAAACAAAATAGCATATGGTCCTGAATCATTCAAACTTTTTTCTTTCTTTTTTAGATGCATGGGGATTTTTAGACCTGACTGAACAGCTTAGTCCTCATAGTTAAAGAAAAGAAAATCAAGTCAGTTATCTCCCCAGAGCTTGCCATCACCATTCCCTGGTCTTCTTAAGTAAAGAGGAAGGCACATCATCTGTCAGACAATGGTGAGGCAGGAAAGGGGGGGGGTGTGCTTAGTTCATTACTGAAAGGAAGGGCCATGGGCCATGACCAGAAGAGTCAACTGCCTGATGAAGAAAAATCTGACAGCACGATAGTGATTACTTGACCCCTTTTCTCTTGGTCACAGCTCCTTAAAATATTGACTGTTAAGTTCAGTTTGGTTATTTTTACTCAACAAAGAGAATCACAAAATTGGAAGAGAATTGGGTGATCCTCTGGCTTAATTTTATTTTAAGAGAAGAGACAGAAGCCCAGAGAGAAATAACTTGCCCATGTCACACAGTTATTTATTGGCAGATGATTGAGATCCCTTGATTCTTGAGTCCTTAGATCTCCTTAACACTTGATAACTGTCATCTCACTTCACAAGGGTTCCTCTAGATACCCAGAGACCAACATGCTTTACCCTGACCATAATGGCTTGAAAGGCAACTAGGTGGCACATTGAAAAGAGTGCTAAGCCCAGAGTTCAAATCCAGTCTCAGACACTTCGTAACTGTGTAGTCTTGGGCAAGTTATTTAACTTCTCTTTGCCTTTCCTCAGCTATAAAATGCAAATAATAATAACACCTACCTCACAAGGTTACTCTAAAGATCAAATAAGATATTTGTAAATCACTTAGCTCAGTTTCTAATATACAGCAAGTGCTACGTGTATATATATATATATATATATTAGCTATTATTATTTCCTCAATCTGGTATGGTTATGTTTCTAAGGATCCAAACCAACTGTCCAAACAATGAGAAATATAAATTGACAAATGATTCTTTCATAATCTCCGTGCTTGTCTGAGTGATATTTAAAATGAATTGTTTGGTTGTTTTGACATTTTCCAAATTTGCCTTTTACCTTTGAGTTCTTATCACCTTCCAAGATCTCCAGGATTTCTCGTGTTATGGAGTTACAAAGATTTTGTCAAATTCTGCCTTGCTGGGTTAGGGACATAAGATTCTAGCCAATCAGCAAGTTCACTCAGGGTGGGTAAAAACTAATTTAATGTTTAATAGACATAATTATAGCTTCATTCTCTTTCTTAGAAATAATTTGGGAGCATATTATCTCTTGATGGAAGTAAGGTAAGCTCAAGAAATCTGAAGTCCCAAAAGGGACTACCCTATCTCCACATGCTTGTTTCTGTCTTACCACATGGAACAGGTAAAGTGGGGCCACTAGGACTCTGTCCTAGGGGAAGAAATTTAGAGGGTTTCAATAATACTATCAGGGACAAACTTCCTACACTACCTGGCTCTACTCCATACTAGTGACCTCAGCGAATTATCACTTCCTCCTCCTTTAGCATCTTCAAAGCCTGCTACTGCCTTCGATCTTGTTTCCTCATCCCTATAGTCATACCACAGATAAGCCTACCATATCCCTAATCCTGACTATACTACTTGCACAAGATATAAAAATAGCTCATTATGGCTCTGCAGGTAGAAGTCATTTACTGCTTAAAGGAAAGGATGTCCTCAGTGTTTGATTATATGTAATATATGTGGAAATGTATGAAATTAATGGAAATCCCTCAGTACTACTAGAAAAGGAATTCAAAGCACATGGCTGTTTGATAGGGAGTTGTATCATTTTCTTATATCTGTTCTCATTGTAATTTTTAAAAAGAAATACATATTTATGAAATTAAATTTGAATTCAGACATT
Source organism: Notamacropus eugenii (assembly GCF_028372415.1). Classification (NCBI taxonomy): domain Eukaryota; kingdom Metazoa; phylum Chordata; class Mammalia; order Diprotodontia; family Macropodidae; genus Notamacropus; species Notamacropus eugenii. The sequence goes on from NC_092872.1 coordinate 204,826,432, forward strand.
TGAAACAAGGGTAACATTTAGGTTACAAAAAAGATCTGAAAAGCAGGCTGGGATAAAGAATCTAAAGAAATAGACTGCAATTAAATAGGGAAAAAGATAAATCTGTACTTAGGCTCAAAGAACCAACAGTATAAGTACAGGGATGAAAAAGATTTGGCTAAATTCAGAAGAGAAAGACTTTGGGGTTACTGTTGTCCAGTAGTAGTATATGGTGGCAGCCCATAAGAATTGCAGTCTTACCCTATGATAATAGCAGTATGAGGTTCATCTCATGAGAGACAATAGTCTCTCATGTTGATTAAATAATATCTGAGGTTTTTTTTCTGGTACCACATTTTAGAAGACATATAATAAGTTTGTATAGCATTTGATAGGATGGTGACCACAAGGATGAGGAGACTCAGAGGATGACATGAGAAGATTTATCTGATGAACTGAAGATGTTTAGTCTGGAGAAGGGAGTACTTAGCAGGGAAAGGGCAGTTTCCAGAGGCAGAACAGTATAAATGGACTTAAGGTTTGAAAAGACCTGGGTTTGATTTCTGCCTCTGATACTACATATAAGATCATGGGCAAGTGACTTACTCTAGCTGATCCTCAGTTTTCTTATTTATAAAATGATGAGAACACACAAGGGTGGTGTGAGCATCTAACAAAATGATGCCTGGAAAGTGTGAAAGCCTCAATGCTCAACTTCAATCAGTGGAATAGTATTTATTATTTATCTGCTATGTGCCAGGTGCTATAAAAAGAGCTGGGGATACAACAGTCTCTCAAGGAGTTCATAGCCCAGTTTAGGAGACAATATGAAAACTACTATTTACAAACAAGACAGATACAGGACAAACTGGGGTTCGTCTCAGAATGAAGGCATTGAAATTAAGGAGAACTAGGAAAGGCTGCTTGTAGATAGTTAGACTTTAGCTAAAAATTGAGCGAAGCTAGGGGTGTGTGTGTGTGTAACTCCCAGCTATTATTATCCTTGAATATTTGAATGATTATCATGTAAAAGACTAGTCTAATTCTTTGTGACTCCAGGCAACAGAATTAGGACCAAGGGGAAGCATATTTTGGCTCAGTATAAGGAGTATGAGGAAGAACATGATGATAATTAGCTGGAGGAAAAGGACTGTCTCATAAGGTAGTGAGTTCCCTGTCACTTGAGTTACTTAAGTAGAGATAAAATGACTATATGTCAGGAAATCCATGGAGTGTTTTATGGCATGGGGTGGTAGATTGGACTGGTCTTCCCAAAGGTCCCTTCCACCTTTATGATTCTCTGTTACTATGTAGGTGAAATGGATTAGAAGAAAAGAAAAATTAAGAAATAATCTTCATGTGAAATCAAAGCTTTGAAATAAATTTCTGTGTACTGATTTATGGCCTTTCTTTCATTATCCAATTAGTTTTTAAGCTCCTTTAGGTCAGAGATCATGTCTTCCTAATCTTTTTCCATACTTGGTACCCAACCTGCACATAGCAAGCCCACGGTGAATGTTGGCTGGTCAGATTTCACTGGTCAAATGTGGCGTACAGATAAAAAAACAACAAAAAAGTAAGGACACCTGAGTTGAAACTATTGCTCTTGAAGAATACCTACATCAAGCTTCTTCTGTGTTTTTCTGGCCCTTAATTAAATCTCTAAGACAAAGCTCCCCAACTCCCTCCCCTAAGTAAGTTGCCAAAGAAAGCACAAAATAGAAATATAAAAATAGAAATATAAAAATAGAAATATATAAATATAAATAGAATATAGAAAATAGAAATATAAAAATTCCCTGTGACTCCACTCCTCAAAGTTATCTCTAAGCCCTCCTACCTCCAATGGAACAATTTTCCGCTTCCTGAAGCTTTTGTGGTGATTATAAGGTAGCTTCCTATTTGGTACTAGGGAAAACTTTCATTGCTGGGGAAACTGGTAAAAAAAACCACATCGCTGAAAGTTTGCTAAGGAGGGAAACATATTTCCCACTCATTTTGATTTCTTTTCAGAGGTTTCCCCAGACACCTGCCCTCCCTCCCTCATTCTTCTAGTCTCCTTATCTTACCTTCTATCTCCCTCCCTTAAATAAAATGATTCAACTGGAAAATGACTAAATTTCTTTCCCCAAAATGAACCTATTTTCTCCCAAAGAAATATCACAAACATTTCATCCAATTTGCGGGATGTGGTTACAGTCTTTTGTCCTTAGAAATGCCTTCTTGGCTGATAGAATTTCTGTGTAGTGAATTCCTTAACAAGGGTTTTTTGAACTCATGTTACCCAGGGGCTGATCTGGATGTATTTCTTCTTCTTAGAATGTATTCCCATGGTACTTCTTGTGGTACCAACAAGGAAAAAAGATAGCTAAGCAGAAAGAAAGAAGCAAGCCTCATCTCAAAAGGAAAGAACATGAAAATATATCCAAGGCTTCTAAGTCTGCTATATTCCCTACTTACTAGAATAGTCTATGATCTAAAACTAACAACTTTTTTACCTGGGCCAAGTAGAAGCTTAGGGTAGGAGGAGATAGTGAGCAACCTTGCTATGTACCTGCTTGAGGGGAGAAAAGTACTCTGACATACCATGAGGCTTCTAAGATGCTGAAGGGGAAGAAACAGCTCCCCTCACTGCAGATGTTAGGTAATAATGAGGCTAGACAGGGGAAGACATTTGCTGGAGGATTATTAGCACCCTTTAAATTCTCTACCCTCGGGCCAAATCCCCACTAGCCACAGTCTAGTTATGGCTGTGCTTGTTTCAGTCCAGTTCTCTGACTTGAGGAAACTTTCAGTGGCTATATGGAAAAGGGCTATGAACATCCTTGTGCATTAACTGATGTTCCTTCCACCAGGGCAAAGGCATCTGTGTTCTAGCAATAACATGGTCACCTTGCTTTGGGCTTCTATGCTACCAATTATGGTGGAAAGAACAGGTCCAACTCTAATGGTCTATTGGACTTTGGACTTGAACTTGAACATTCTTTTGTGGGTCTTTCTTAGGAATGATTTGCATGACATTAAAAACCTACTTCCTTTCCCTAACTAATGTACATTGGGTTTTACTTTTAATATTTAGTGGATACCAGTATAACCTTTGGGCTATTTATCTGTTATTCTTAACTCTTACTATGTGACTGACCCACCTTTTTTTTTCCTTCTGATAATCTGTCTCCCTGATGAATTCCCTTGCGCTATGTCTTATGTAGTGGTCATCACTGGAAATGTGCTGTAAGCTACTTGGGTACAATTTACAATTCTTCTTTGCTACTTTCAGTCCACTCACAACTTTGATTTTTTTTAGAGATTGCAGTGTGCTGGGATTTTTAATCCTACAGCATTCTCAGGAGAAGATTAAAATATATACTGATGACTGTTTTTATATCACCTACAATTCTCAATATATTCTCTCTCCCTCTTCTTCTCACTCCTTATAACAACGATTTTTTAAAAAAGAGGAAAAACAATGTTCAGCAAGATTAACCAACAAACCAAACCAAATTCAACCTTATATGTAGTGTTCTACACCCATAGTGCCCCACCTCTATAAGGAAGGCAGGGAGGTAAAATTTCTTTGCTTTTCTTTAGGGGCAAGCTTGGGCCTTATATTTCCAGAGCATTCAGTTTTGATTTTGTCACTGTTATCACTACTGTAGCTATTGCACCAGGACCTCAAGGCCATATGTGGCTTTCTAGGTCCTCACATGTGGCCCTTTGACTAAGTCTAAGTTTTACAGAACAAAATCTTTTATTACGGGGATTTATTCTGTGAAGTTTGGATTCAAACAAAGGGCCACATGTGAGGACCTAGAAGGCCACTTGTGGCCTTGAGGCTGAAGGTTCCCCACTCCTGGACCATTCTCCCAATGTTGCTGCTTGTACTTTGTACCAGTTCTAACTATAAGTTTTATGTTTCTTTGAATTCATCATTTCTTAACAGAACAACAATATTCTATTAGATTCATGTAACACAAATTGTTTAACCATTCCCCAATTATTGGTAATACACTTTGTTTCTAGTACTTGACTGCTACCAAAAGTGTTGCTATAAATTTTGGAATATAAATGGAACCTTGAGATATATGCTCAGCAGGAGAATTTCTAGATCAAAGGGACATTTTCTTAGCCTAATTCCAGGTTGCTTTCCAAACAGGCTGGACCTGGTCGCAGTTGCACTGGAAGGGTGTTCATGATCCTTCCTTCTCACTATCCTCAGGAGCCCATTTGAGTTCAAATATAGGTGTTGAAACACAAGGGAGCAGCTAAGGACCATTGAAAGCCTTGAGAAACTTCCCAAATGCCCTGTCCTTTGTCCTCTCCCCTTCCATTTTTGTTTCACATCTTTGTTCCCTTTCCTGCAGGCTTCTCAAGTGGAAGTTTTGTGACACATTTAGTCAGTCAACCTTAGAAAAATGTGGGACCTGAGGCAAATCCTACTTTGCAGGCACTTGCTGGTATCGGTTTGTTTCTTTGTTTTGCATGTGAAATCGGACTGAAATGAACATCAAGGGCAGTGAGGAGAGAGAAAGCAGTCAGAGATTGGAATGAGAGGTGTGGAAATGTGCAAGGGGGCTGGCAGCCTGTGTTGCCTTGGTGACTGCAGAGGCAGGAGATTACATACTGATGGTAATTGTATTTACTGATTGCTTTGCAGATTGAATCCTACTGTATTGCTTTTAGACTTTGGAGATGGACAACTGGTCTGGTAAAAAGAAATCACAGCTTGGAATCCAAACCCCAGCTATGCTGTGTTCTGTGTGATCTTAGGAAAGTTAAATTCTTTGTACCCTCAGATCCTCGATGATAAAATAAGGATAATAATAGGAGCATGAGAGGAAGTGTGACACAGTAGAGTGAAGTGAGTGCTACTCTTAGCTTTAGGAAGGCCTTGGTTCAAGTTTCATCTTTGGTGCTTATTAACTAGGTAGCCCTAGGTAGGTGACTTAATTTTTCTAAACCTCTATTTCCTCATGAGTAAAATGGGGTTAAAAATACTTATTCTATGCAAATTTTGTTGCAGATGCTAAATTTAAAGGACACCCCCTCTTCTCTGAAGAGGGGACTATGGGTGTGGAACATTGGACATAATATAAGAATTGTCTATGTATTTGTTGTTTTTATACAACTTAAATATTCTCTATTTTATTCTTTGTTATAAAAAATTACTCTCTAGATGGCAGAGGAATATATTGGGAGATAAACATGATCAAAATAAATAATATCAATAAACTTTTATTTAGTGAATAACAATAATAATAACCTATTCTATATAATTCCCAGGGTAGTGATGAGACTCAACTGAAATAGCCCTTTACAAATTTTAAGTCACTGAATAAGTGAATGTTAGTATTAATTTTTACTATTAATAATAATAGCAGCAAGGTCCAGAGGATAGAGAGCTGGCCTTGGAGTCAGGAAGACTTGGCTTCAACCTCTGCCTCTAATAAACTGACACTGCAGAAAAGGTGTTGATCCACATTAGTGGAGGGAGTTTCCTTCTGCTGGAGTTCTGTAGATCAATGAAATCAGGTCTGGTCACTACTACTCCTACTCCTACTCCTCTTACTACTGTACCTCCTTCCTACACAAAGCTATTGTGAGAATCCCATGAAATACATTGCTATCTAACTTTAATACCCTTAATAATTTAAGAACTTTTTATAGTTTTTCTCTCTTTCTGCCCTAAAGTCTCCAAGCTACCCCACTTGTCTGGTTCCCATAGTAGTGAGAGCTTCTCTCCCCAAGCCAAGGGCCATGGTCCAGATTGTCCATCCTCTAGGACAAAGGTTCTTAACTTTTTTCATATGCATCATGACCCCCTGAGCAGTCTGGAATCTGTGGAGCTTTCTCAGAATAATGTTTTTAAATACAGAAAATAAAATATATAGGATTACATAGGAAACCGGTTATAGTAAAATATGGTTATCAAAATTATTTTAAAAACAAGTTCAAGGACCCCAGATTAAGAACTCCTGATTAAGAACAGTTCTAAGAATTCGCCACTTACTTTGGTTGCTTTTTTGTAGGGGATCTAGGATTCTCTAGATGACTCTGAGAACACAAGATATATGCATTGAAATGAACCTCCAGAGATCATCTTATTGTGTGTTAAGTTAAGCTGTGCTTAAACAGAATAGCTTTGTCCTGTGATGCCCCAGAGGAGGGCCTTCATCCACATCAGGGTATCAAGCCAGTGGAGTTAAACATTTAAATTCTTATAACAAAAAACAAAATCATAAAAAAACAGCCTTTCTGAAACTGGGTCCCTCAGAAACAAAGGTGACTGAATGGGGGTCCTGGGATAAAGAATCTTTATGTTATTCTGTAGCTAGGACGTTGGAGATCATTTAAAGGGTTGAGATTTTCAGATTGCCTTAGCTAAGATTGCACCAAAATGTACATTCAACCACTCAACCATTCTGTTCCTGCGTGACTCACTCAATTCTTAGGCCATTCATTTGTCCCTGGCTAACTGGAGCAAATAGAACTTGTCTCTCCAGCAAAAGATGGTGTTCAGGGAGACCAGCTGTTTCATTTTTCCATATCATTGATGTCAAGAAACAAAAACATTGAAGTACTCTTTTTAAAGCCTCTTTTTTTTTTACCATGTTTGTTTTAATCTTATTTTATTTTTAAACTTTTGGGTTTTAATCTTATGTCAATATTGAGTTAATAGAAAGGAGGCAGAGTATAAAGAGGCTTGGTGTCTCGATTAAAAATTCAGAGATGATGTTACAAGGGTTAGTCGTTTTTATCCTCAAAAGTCACTGCTCATTGCCCTGCTTCTGGGCAGGGCATTATAAGAGGAAATACACTGAATGAGGAAATGAGGAAATGAGGGTTCTAGTCTCACCTGTGATACTAAGGAGTGGTGAGGGACCTTGGACAATTCACATCATCTCTCTGGGCCTCGCTTTCCCAACTGTAAAATGAATAGGTTGGGGCTGATGACTTCTAATTTTCTTTGGGCCCTAAAATTTTGCTACCCTGTGTTCGTAAATGCCAAGAACTGCCCTGCTCCATCTGGGCATCCTCTGCGGAGATCTCCAAGCCAGGTAAGCTTAAGAGTTAGCATTTACCTTCACAAAAAGCACAGGGGGAAAAAACTTCCAAGAGGAAGGAAAAAGGTTGATAGGATACCAAACTCCTTTCTTTCTAAGGCTTTTAAGTACCTTGGAATACTTAAAAAGAATGAGAATGTATAATTACTTCCCTTGCCTATGCTCTTGACTAATTACATGTCTGGTTTCCTACTTTGCACTTTTGAATCGGTGATCTAACTAAATCTGTAACTCAATGCCTGTCTCTGAGCTGTGATACCTGCTAGATCCATTAATTAAGCATTAGTTCTTCTACCCAGATTCCTGACCTTTTCTACCTGTATTTGTCTCTTCTCCAAATTTTTCTTGGGTCACAGACTTGCAGCACCAGTGTATTCTAAACTATAATACATTCAGTGCTTTGCTGGATCCCACATCCAGCCTCCCTTCTTTTGATTCCTTTGGGCCCTGTTCCTTGCTGTCCACAGTCCACAAATGTTTTGCTGAAGGAGCTGATGAGGAGTTCTAAAGGAACTAGATTTCCAAATCCCGAATAATCATGAAATAAGACTGCAGAAAAAGAACAATGAAGAGCTAACACCTAATGAAAGGGAGGCCCAGGCAGATGCAAATGGCAAGTATCAAGGGGAGAAATGTTCCTAATGGTCATTTAAAGGATTTCTTTAGTCTGCTTCTCACCAGGAGTTAAAAGATGATTGGGTCTACGCAACCAAGACTTCTCACATTCACTTGGACTAGGCAGATTTTTTTTAACACTTACCTGTTACTGTTAAGTCTGAATTAAAAGCCCAAGTTGCATTATTTATAGGCAGTAAGTTCATTTTAGCTTAGTTTCTGTTCAGTTCACATAGCCAATTCCACATGAAGTGATCAAGCTTTGGCATTAGTAGATGCTTTACTCAGGTTTCCATTTGTCCATTTTCATGGTTGCATTTTTGAGAAAAAAAAATAAGGGTAGAGATGAGAAGGATGGTTTTCTACAAACCCCTAGAGTAATGTATGAAAATATTAGTTTTATTTAATAGGTTGTTCTCCAACCTCTCTGAAACCCTCCCCTACAAAAGGAAAGGAAGAAAAGGCTCAGCTCACATCTCATTCACTCATATCTTTGCTAGGAGAAGCAGGAAAATTTGAAAACTCATGAAAACCTAAATGATGCCAATGTGATAATAGTTGCTAATAAGGGGATTCTATGCCACCATACACAGTAAATGATTTATTTGCATTTTTTAAAAAAAATTGATATTTTTTGTTTTCATATCATCTACATTTCCTAGTGTATCTCTTCCTCTCTGCCCCCTATAGAACCATCCTATAAAATTCAGAATCAAAAAGGGGGGAAAAGTTCAGCAAAACAAATCAAATGCATCAAAGTGTTGGCTATTATTCACATCAGAATTCTACATTAATAGTCTCCCTATTCTAAAAAAGGAAAGATTGGGAGCTGTATCCTTATATCTCCTCCTTGTAGCAGAACTTGGTCCTTATAATTTTGCAGCACTCAGGTTTGATTATTTTATTGCTGTAAATATTTTCATTGTTGTAGTCAGTATATTTATTGTTTTCTTGATTCTGCTTGTGTCACTTTGTATCAGTTCATATTAATCTTCCCATGAGCCTCTGCAGGCATCATGATCAATATTTCTTATAACCCAGAAACATTCCATTCCTATATTACAATAAGTCAGATACTCCCTGATCCAGAGATTCTTAACCTTTTTTATGTCACGGACTTCTTGGGCAGTCTATATGCCTCTTCTTCTTCTTCTTTTCTCTTTTATATATAAATTAGTTATTTTCAGTTCTTAATATTCACTTCCTTAAGAATTTGAATTCAAAATTTTCTCCTCATCTCTCCACACTGCCACCCCAGGACAGCATGCATCCCATCCACCCCTTCCTCCAGTCTGTCCTCCCTTCTATTACCCACCTTTCTTCCATCTCCCTTCCCCTCTATTTTCCTGTAGGGCAGAATAGATTTCTATACTCCATTGCCTGTATAGCTTAATTTCCAGTTGCATGCTAAATCAATTTTTAACATTCATTCTTAAAGCTTTGAGTTCCATATCCTCTCCCTTTCTCTCTACCCACCTTCACTGAGAAAACAAGCAATTCAATATAGGTTATACATGGGTAACAATGCAAAGCACTTACATGATGATTATGTTGTAAAAGACTAACCACATTTCCCTCTGTCCTATCCTGTCTTTCATTTATTCCATTCACTCTCTTGACCTGTCCTCCCACAATATTGTTTGCTTCTGATTATCCCTTTCTCCAATTTGCTGTCCCTTCTATTATACTCTCTCTCCTGTCCCCTTCCCCCTTGACTTCCTGCAGAGTAAAATAGATTTCCATATCCACTTCAGTGTTTGTTATTCCTTCCTTAAGCCAAATCCCATGAGAGTAAGGCTCAATTATTTCCTTTCATCTCCCCTCATCTTCCCTTCCATTGTAAAAGCTCTTTTTTCCCTCTTTTATGTGAGATGATTTGCTATATTCTACCTCTCCCTTTCTCTTACTCCTAGTATATTCCATTCAACAGTAAACTATTTTTTTTAGGTATTCTCCCTTTATATTCAGCACAACCTGTGCCATCTGTCTATATATATATATATATATATATATATATATATATATATATATATATACATATACACACAAACACATACACATCCATGTACATATACATATCTACACACATATATATACACATACATACATACCCTTATCTACCTACACACACACACACACACACACATATGTATCTATCTATCTATCTATCTATCTATCTATCTATCTATCTATCTATCTATCTATCTATCTATCTATCCTCCCTGTAACTACTCTAATACTGGAAATGGTCTCATGAGTTACAAATAACATCTTTCCATGTAGGATATAGACAGTTCAACTTTAATGAGTTCCTTAAGGCTTCTCTTTCCTCTTTACCTTCTCATGTTTCTCTTGATTCTTGCATTTGAAAGTCAAATTTTCTATTCAGCTCGGATCTTTTCAAAAGAATGCTTAGAAATCCTCTATTTCATTGAAATTCCATTTTCCCCCTTAAGTATTATACTCATTTTTGCTGGGCAGGTGATTCTTGGTTTTAATCCTATCTCCTTTGACCTCTGGAATATCATATTTCAAGCCCTTCAATCACTTAATGTAGAAGCCACTAAATTCTGTGTTATTCTGATTGTATTTCCATCATATTTGAATTGTTTCTTTCTGACTGCTTGTAATAGTTTCTACTTGACCTGGGAACTCTGGAATTTGGCTACAATATTCCCTGCAGCTTTCCTTTGGGGATCTCTTTCAGGAGGTGATTGGTGAATTGTTTCCATTTCTATTTTACCCTCTGGTTGTGGAATATCAGGGCAGTTTTCCTTGATAATTTCTTAGAACATGATGTCTAGAGTCTTTTTTTTTGATCTTGGTTTTCAGGTAGACCAATAATTTTTGAATTATCTCTCCTGGATCTGTTTTCTAGCTCAGTTGTTTTTCCAATGAGATATTTCACATTACCTTCTATTTTTTCATTCTTTTGGTTTTGTTTTGTAATTTCTTGGTTTCTCATAAAGTCATTAGCTTCCATCTGCCCCATTCTAATTTTTAAAGAACTATTTTCTTCAGTGAGCTTTTGAACTTCCTTTTCCATTTGGCTCATTCTTCTTTTTAAAGCATTTTTCTCCTCGTTGGCTTTTTGGACCTCTTTTGCCATTTTGGTTAATCTTTTTTTTTATTTATGTAACATTTAACATTCATTTTCACAAAATTTTGGGTTCCAAATTTTCTCCCCTTTTGTCCCTTCCCCCTCCCGAAAACACCGAGCATTCTAACTGTCCCTATCACCAATCTGCTCTCTCTTCTATCATCCCTCTCTGCCCTTGTCTCCATTTTCTTTTTTGTCCTGTAGGGCCAAATAACTTTCTATACCCCTTTACCTGTATTTCTTATTTCCTAGTGGCAAGAACAGTACTCGAAAGTTGTTCCTAAAACGTTGAGTTCCAACTTCTCTTCCTCCCTCCCTCCCCACCCCTTCCCTTTAGAAGACAAGCAATTCAATATAGGCCAAATCTGTGTAGTTTTGCAAATGACTTCCATAATAGTTGTGTTGTATAAGACTAACTATATTTCCCTCCATCCTATCCTGTCCCCCATTACTTCTATTCTCTCTTTTGATCCTGTTCCTCCCCATGAGTGTTGACCTCAAATTACTCCCTCCTCCCCATGCCCTCCCTTCCATCATCCGCCCCACCCTGCTTATCCCCTTATCCCCCACTTTCCTGTATTGTAAGATAGGTTTTCCTACCAAAATGAGTGTGCATTTTATTCCTTCCTTTAGTGGAATGTGATGAGAGTAAACTTCATGTTTTTCTCTCACCTCCCCTCTTTTTCCCTCTACTAATAAGTCTTTTTCTTGCCTCTTTTATGAGAGATAATTTGCCCCATTCTATTTCTCCCTTTCTCCTCCTAATATATTTCTCTCTCACTGCTTGATTTCATTTTTTTAAGATACGATCCCATCCTCTTCAATTCACTCTGTGTACTCTGTCTCTATGTGTGTGTGCGTGTGCATGTGCATGTGAGTGTGTAATCCCACCTAGTACCCAGATACTGAATAGTTTCAAGAGTTACAAATATTGTCTTTTCATGTAGGAATGTAAACAGTTCAACTTTAGTAAGTCCCTTATGACTTCTCTTTGCTGTTTACCTTTTCATGGTTCTCTTCATTCTTGTGTTTGAAAGTCAGATTTTCTTTACAGCTCTGGTCTTTTCATCAAGAATGCTTGAAAGTCCCCAATTTCATTGAAAGATCATTTTTTCCCCTGAAGTGTTATACTGAGTTTTGCTGGGTAGGTGATTCTTGGTTTTAGTCCTAGTTCCTTTGACTTCTGGAATATCCTATTCCACCCCCTTCGATCCCTTAATGTAGAAGCTGCTAGATCTTGTGTTATCCTGATTGTATTTCCACAATACTTGAATTGTTTCTTTCTAGCTGCTTGCAATATTTTCTCCTTGACCTGGGAACTCTGGAATTTGGCCACAATGTTCCTAGGAGTTTCTCTTTTTGGATCTCTTTCAGGCAGTGATCTGTGGATTCCTTGAATACTTATTTTGCCCTCTGGTTCTAGAATCTCAGGGCAGTTTTCCTTGATAATTTCATGAAAGATGATGTCTAGGCTCTTTTTTTGATCATGGCTTTCAGGTAGTCCCATAATTTTTAAATTGTCTCTCCTGGATCTATTTTCCAGGTCAGTTGTTTTTCCCATGAGCTATTTCACATTATCTTCCATTTTTTCATTCTTTTGGTTTTGTTTTGTGAATTCTTGGTTTCTCATAAAGTCATTAGCCTCCATCTGTTCCATTCTAATTTTGAAAGAACTATTTTCTTCAGTGAGCTTTTGAACCTCCTTTTCCATTTGGCTAATTCTGCTTTTGAAAGCATTCTTCTCCTCATTGGCTTTTTGAACCTCTTTTGCCAATTGAGTTAGCCTATTTTTCAAGGTGTTATGTTCTTCAGCATTTTTTTTCGGTCTCCTTTAGCAGGGTGTTTACTTGTTTTTCATGCTTTGCTTGCATCTCTCTCATTTCTCTTCCCAGTTTTTCCTCCACCTCTCTAACCTGATTTTCAAAATTCTTTCTGAGCTCTTCCATGGCCTGAGCCCATTGAGTGGGCTGGGATACGGAAGGCTTGATTTCTGTGTCTTTCCCTGATGGTAAGCATTGTTCTTCCTCATCAGAAAGGAAGGGAGGAAATACCTGTTCCCCAAGAAAGGAACCTTCTATAGTCTTATTTTTTTTCCCTTTTCTGGGCATTTTCCCAGCCAGTGACTTGACTTCTGAATATTCTCTTCACACCTACTTTGCCTCCAGATCTGCCCAGCCAGAGCTTGGGCTGCTTCCCAGCTTCAGGGCTTCGGCAGGGCAGGGCTGCTATTCAGTGTGAGATTAAGTTCAGGTCCTCAGGTGGGGGCAGGGCTGCCACTGGGGCTCAGTTCCCTCAGGGAGTTTATGCAGAAACCTTCAACAATGGATCCAGGCTCCTGCTTGCTTGGGGAGCCCTGGTCTGCTCCTGCCTCTGCTGCTGCCTCCTGAGGGGGCCTGAGTTATGGGGGTACCCCATTCCTCTCTTGGCAAGCCGAGAAGACCCTCTCACCAAGCTTTGGGGCCCGTGGGTGGAGGGACCCACGCTGCTGCTGGAGATTCCATCCCTGAAGCCTGTTCGGATCTGCTCCTCTCAGTGCCACGCTGCCAAGGCAGGGCTGGGCTCGGCTCCGGGTCCACAGCATGATGGACCTTTTGCGAGAGGTTTTCAGGGCTCTCTGGAACAGAAATCTCATCTGCTCCATTGTTCTGTGGCTTCTGCTGCTCCAGAATTTGTTGGGAGTTCTTTTTTACAGATATTTTATGAGCTGTGGGTTCGGAGCTAGCATATGTGTGTCTTTCTACTTCAACATCTTGGCTCCATCCCCTGGTTAGTCTATTTTTAAAGATATTATTTTCTTCAGCATTTTTTGGGTCTCCTTTAGCAAGCTATTGACTCACTTTTCATGATTTTCTTGTATCACTCTCATTTCTCCTCTCGATTTTTCCTCCACCTCTCTTACCTGATTTTCAAAATTCTTTTTAAACTCTTCCATGGTCTCAGACCATTGCATATTTGTTTTCGAGGTTTTGGATGTTGAAGCCTTGACTTTTATATCTTCCTTTAATGGCATGATTTGTTCTTCCTCATTTGAAAGGATGGAAGAAAATACCTGTTCACCAAGAAAGTAACTTTCTATAGTCTTATTTTTTCCCCTTTTTTGGGCATTTTACCAGCCAGTTACTTGACTTTTGAGTCCTTTGTGGTGGAGGATATACTTTAGGGACCTATAAATTCTCAGTTCCTTCAAGGAACTCCTCAAGGGAGAGGAGTTTAAGTCTGTGCTCTGATCTGTGAGCAGGATTCCCACTCCAGAGCCTCCACCACACCAGTGCTCCTCCTCAACCCAGCACCACCACTCAGGACTGAGACCATTTGCAACTCGATTCTCCTGGGGTCTTTAGGCCAAGGATTCTGAGAATGGATGATGCTGCAGCAGTGCTGCTGCCACCCTGGGGCCAGGGCTTGGACCAGGCTAGGCTCCCTTCTCACCCAGGTGAGAAGGTCTTACTGACCTTTGAAGCTGTCTTTGGCATTTGTGGGTTAAGAAATCTGGGAACCACAGCTGCTACCTGTGATTCCATGCCCTGAAGCCCGCTCCAATTCTGTCTGTGCCATGCTACATAGCCAAGGCTGGGCTGTGCTCTGCTCCTAGCCCAGTGTTATAGACCTTTCCTCTCTGTCTTCCAGGCTATGTTGGGCTGGAAATCTTTCACTCTGTCAGTTTTTGGCATCTGCTCCTCTAGAATTTGTTTAGAGTATTTTTTACAAGCATTTTATGGGCTATGGGGGTAGAGCTAGAGCAGGCCCATTTTTCTACTGTGCCATCTTCTATATGCCTCTTCTTACAATAATTTTTAAATGCATAAAATAAAATTTACAGAAATATAAAGGAATCTTATTTTACTGAAATACAATTATATATATATATATATATATATATATATATATATATACATATTTATATATTTCACAGATCCTAGGTTAAAATTTTCTACTGTCCTTTCTCTACAGCATTTTTTGCTGTTGTTCAGTCCTTTGGTCATATGCAACTCTTTGCAACCCTATGGACCATAGCATACCAGGCTCTTGTATCCTCCACTATGTCTCAAAGTCTATCCAAGTTCATGTTCATTGTTTCCATGACATGATCTATCCGTTTCATCCCCTGCCATCCCACTTTCCTTTTGCCTTCAGTCTTTTCATCATCAGGGTCTTTTCCAATCTATTCTGTCTTCTCATGCATCCAAAATATTTGAACTGCAGTTTCAGTATTTGACCTTCCAGTGACTACCATGAATTAATGTCTTTACATTTTGACTGATTTGACCTTCTTGCTGTCCTAGGGACTCTAAAAGGTATTTTTAGCACCACGATTGAAAAGCATTGATTGATTATATGGCACTCATCTTTCCTTTTAGTCCAACCCTTAAAGCTGTACATTGCTACTGGAAAAATCATAGCATTGATTATATGAAACTTTTTTGTCAAGTTGTTGTCTCTGCTTTTCAGTATGCTGGCCAGATTTGCCATAGCTTTCCTTCCAAGGAGCAAATGTCTTTTAATTTCATGGCTGCAGTTGACATCTGTAGTGATCTTTGAGGCGAAGAATATAAAATTTGGCCATTCCTTATCCCTCAATTTGTCAGAAATTGATGGGACCCATTGCTGAGATCTTAGGGTTTTTTGATGTTAAGATTCAAGCCAGCTTTTACACTGTCCTCTTTCACCCTCATCAAGAGACTTCTTAATTCCTCTTCATTTTCTGCCATCAGAGTAGTGTTATCTACATGTCTGAGATTATTGATCTTTCTCCCAGCACCTTTAATTCAAGCTTTTAATTCCTCCAACTTAGCAGTTCTCATTATGTGCTCTGCATATAAGTTAAGTAAATAAAGTAACAATATACAGTCTTGTCATACTCTCCTGAAGACCTAGAAAGCCATATGAGGCTTTGAGCTTACAGGTTCCCCATTCCTGATCTAGATTATCAATGTAAAGTTATTGTACTGTGCATTGAGACATCACCTAAAATTCTGTCAGGTCATGCACCTAACATTAACCTGACCAATGTCCTGTTATACTCATGCCGTTAACATACTATGACCAAACCACCCTAAGATCATAAAACCATTCAGTCACATCATTTGACTCACTGCCCAAGACACAAACTAGATAGTTGGTGAAGATCCAGGAAAGGATTTCAGTTTCAGTGGTATTACTTCATTTGAATGTTAGTCTGCTACTGTCCCATTATGGAGCTAACTGCCCCCCTGTAATGTTGCTTCACCCAGTACCATGTTCTTGCTAAACTACGTATTGCCATTAGATGAGTCATGCCTATGTTCTTCTTTAGACAATAAAAAAATAAATTGCTAGTGCTCCAAGGTCCTTCTCACTGCCAATTCACCTTATTCAATTTATTACCATCTAATTGCTTCAGTTGTGATAAACACTCATGCAATTGGAGTGGTTAAGGTTAAGAAGCTAGCCTGATGTTGAAAATACTTCTGGTAATAGATTTGAAAGAAATGATCTTGTTAGATTTTATTTTTTTGTATTGATGCAACAATATTTTTATATCATTGGTGTTTTCAAAAATATTCTTATTTTTCAATGATCATGAATTAATTTTTTTCCTTCCCACATTTTCTAATCTCTAGAATCTCTGATCTCTAAAGAAAAAAGACAAAAATAGAAAGCTAAAGGAAGGAAGAAAAAAAGACAGCAGAAAGGAAGGAAAGAAGGAAGTGAGAAAGAAAGAAAAAGGAAGGAAGGAAATAAGAAGGAAGTCCTCGAATTATAAAAAAAATAGTACAGCAAAACAATTTCCCATATTTGTCATGCCCAAACATATATTTCTGCATATTAATTCATCTCTCTGCATGAAGCAGGCAGCATTCTTCCTTTTCAGTTCTCTGGAATAATGGTTGATCATTTAGTTGATCAGAGATATTGTTGTTAAAATTGTCTATTTTTTATAATGTTGGTATCGTATGGGCACTTAGCAAAAAGGTTTGTACTCATAATCTGGATTTAGTAGGGCTGCACTTGGAGCCAGGAGATGTGGGTTCACATCTCAGCTCTCACACTTACTAGCTGTGTAATCAGTTGGCAAATCCCTTAAACTCTACGAGCCACCATTTCTTCATCTATACACTGGCAATGATAAAATTTGCATTACATGTAGTGCAAAAGACCAGAACCTAATGAACTACAAAGTGCTATGCAAATAAGAGTTGATGTTAACTGCTAGTTCAATAAAAAGGAAATTAGTTTTATTGGTTATCAAGTTAACCAAAGAAGGAAACATGATTACCACCCCCCACCCTTTATATTAGTCTCTGTGACATTAGCACCATTAATAAATATCACCAGATAACATTTTAGAAGGTTTATACATTCTTTGATTTTATCACAAAACATGTAAATAATAAGAATACATGAGATAGAAAGGAGTAGTAGAATAAAGGAATGGCCTTAAAGTCAGGATGACAGACTCAGTCCCTGCTTTTGATACATGCCAGCTATATGATTCTGGGCTAGTTACTTAACCTACTATACTATTAGCAACTTTTAAAACCTGTAATTATTGATCAATTGCTGGAAAGTTCCTGGATTTATAAGATAAGAGGTTTAAGCAGAATTATTATTAATGATCATTAAAATAATAAAGTGAATAAACACAAATAAAAACATATTTTCCATACTTTTGTTATAGTTCTTCATGCCTCCCCTTCCCTAGTCCTTAAAGCAGGTCTGGCATGGCATGAATGATCAACAGACACTCGTCTAGTTTGTATGCAATGAGGAGGCAGCGTGAGAGTCATTAGTCTTAACTATCATCTTACCTGACCAGGCAACATTGGCTGATTCACCTCTTTAAAACTTTGCGCGTAAAATGAACATAATTTACCTCTAGGTTGTTAGGAAGAAAAAACTGTGTAAATGTTGATGAGGTAGATTTACATGTGAGGTATGGTTTTTATTTATAACAGTCTATCCTATTTAATTCAAACACTGAATGGTTCTTTTATACTGAGTTCTTATATTCTACTAAGTCATAAAAACAAAATTCTCAGCTGGGAAAACAACTTTTACATGGATCTCTTCTCCTCAGTTCAAAGGAGACTCTTAAGACTCCTTTCTAATTATTTCATTTCCCTCCCCCCATAAGCAACCTGCTCCTAATTACTATCAGCTATTTTCTAATGGAGAGTTTTATCTGTGTTTTGGTTGTTCAGCAGCTGCTTCACAGTAATGATGAGAAAAGGCCTCTTCGATTTTACATTCATTTTCAGTGTAATGTCCTGACCAATATACCCTTTGCCTCATTTTCTGAAGCTCTTGCTAAGTGTTTTGCCTGGCACTCTAACTCTTGAAAAATATATATCAGAATTCCAAATTAAAAGAGACCCTACCAGACAAATGAATTTTACAATATACCTAATAGAACATCATCACATTCTACTTGAATACCTCCAGGAATCAAGAACTCAAGATTTACTGAAAGAATCCATTTCACTTTTGGATACCTTGATGTTGTAATGTCTTGAGGGCCTAAGGCTGACTGCTTCACTGGAGTGGTAGCTATTTATTACATAATACTAGATATATAGGAATAGAGACCAGAGGATATTCAATCTTAAGCTGTTAGATTTAGAGCCAGAAGACCTTAGAGATCATCCAGTTGAACTCTTTTGTTTTACAAATGAGAATTCTATGGCCCCTGAAAAGTCAAATGATTTGCCCAAGATTCCAAAGGTAGTAAGATGTAGAACTGAGATTCTAACTCAGGTAGTGTTATTTGAAATAATGCTCTTTTCTCTATACATCAATTTCACTGTCTTTTCATTTCCCTATCTTCAAGGTAAATGGTATCCAAAAGTATTCTGGAGGTAGGGGAAGTGGTAGTCGTAGTCATGGCAGTGCCAGGACATGTATTCTAAACAATATGTTATATACACACACACACACACACACACATATATATATATATATATATATATATATATATATATGTATATATATATACACACACACATATATATACACACATACACACATATATACACATACATGTATATACCTACATATATGTGTGTGATGGCTCACAGTGTTAAGGTAATAAGGGAGTCAGTAACTCCATTCTTTCTAGTTAGATGAAGAATGACCAGGTCATACCATCTGCCTTGCTCCTACAGTACTGTAGTCCCTTAACTCTATCATCTGATCTACTGATATAATCTAAAGATCTCTGGGTCTTGCCACCCACTAACCACTTCACCTTCAGGTCTGCTGGATCTTTCCATCTACCCTGATCCTGGATTTCCTTTCATATGTCCTCCCTCAATTAGAATGCAAGTTCCTTGAGATCAGGCAATGCTTTGACTTTTCTATTTGTATTTCTCAATGCTTGCCACAGAGTAGAGACTTAAACGCCTTTTCATTCATTCTTAAAATTCCTTGAATTTGGAGGCATCTAAGACTTGCTATCCTCAGGGTTCCTGGTACTTTGCTAGGAAGGAATAGCTCAACCTCAAAAACTTGTTCTTATCATTCCAAGTTCCAGATGAAATGGAAGAAACAACCTAGACCCTCAATATCCACAAATGCATAAACACATATATTACAACTTTGTGGCATTGGTGTGAGGCTGAGTTAAGTAAGGTCCATATTCCTGCTCCCTTCTAATATAATCTTTTCTAGCAATGGCAACTGCTGCTTCCATGGTCAGATATCTCTTGAAACCAGGTGATATAACTCCCACCTCTGTAAATTGCATTTTCACCTTTAGCTCCCATCAGCTTGTACTCTGCACAATTGAATACACATAAATAAATGTGATTAATAGCTGCTGGGTTTGGCCGAAGATACCAATTTAAATTCTCTTAACTTGATTTGCTTAAGAGGACATGCTTTCCATTTTATGCTCCTTGCTATTTTTCACTTAATGCTCTGATAGTGGAGTAGCTGAATATTTTACACATTCCCATGGCTATGGAGTTTGGGTTTAAGGGGCATAGAGATTAGCCTATCTGCAATCCTGATGGAAAAGGAATGTTTCATTTACTAAAGCCAAAAGAGTACTGTTAGCTGTAGAGATAAGAATGGGGACAGTATATAGGGGTCAACCAGAAGAGGAACACGCAATCAAAATAGATCTGTACCTTTTAGTCTTAGAAAGTTGTTAATGTTACACAGCCTACATGATCCTTATACATTATACTTGATCATTGTGTCAGGATTCTTGATACATTAATTTTATAGTGTACATATACACACTAAATTAGATAATACATATATGATATGATACAAATGTATACAGATGTGTGTGTGTGTGTGTGTGTGTGTGTGTGTACATGTTATACACACAGAGAGAACATTTTCAAGATAGCATAGTTGAAGATGCAGGATTCCCTGAGGAAGAGACAGGAGCTGGTATGTGGCAGGTGAACCAAACAATTCTTCATCATACACTATTGCTGTTACTGTATACAACATTCTCTTGGTTCTGCTCATTTCAATTTGTTTCAGTACATGTAAGTCTTTCCAGGTTTTTCTGAAATCATCCTGCTTCTCATTTCTTTTAATTTAATTTTTAATTTAATTTAATTATTATTTTTTAATGTTTTACAATCACTGCCATAAAATTAAGATCTTATTCCCCCCACATCTACCCCCCACTACCCTCCTCCCTCCCCACAACAGTATACAATTCTCTATAGGTTCTACATATACTTTCCTATTGAGTACGTTTTCACTATAGTCATGCTATGTAGTTGAACTAAAATAAATGGAAGAAATCATATAACAAATCAAAACATGATACACAAAAACACACACACACACAAACATGATCTGCTACATTCTGCGAATGACTTCCATATTTCTTTCTCTGAGTGTGGAAGGCATTTTGCCTTAGAAAACCACCATTGGGATTTTTTTTTTTAATAAGTTCTTGCGTTATTACGAAGTTCCAAGTCTACCAGAAAAAACTCTCACACACTGTGGTCGTTGCTGTGCACAAAGTTCTCCTGCTTCTGCTCCTTTCACTCAGCATCAGATCATATAAGTCCTTCCAGGCCTCTCTGAAGTCTTCTTGTTCATCATTTCTTATGGCACAATAGTACTCCATTACATTCATATATCATAATTTATTCAGTCATTCCCCAATTGATGGGCATCCTCTTGACTTCCAGTTTTTGGCAACTACAAAGAGTGCTGCTATAAATATTTTTGTACATGTAGGATGCTTTCCCATTTTTATGATCTCTTGGGGATACAGTGCTAGAAGCTATATTGCTGGGTCAAAGAGTATGCACATTTTTGTAGCCCTTTGGGCATAGTTCCAAATTGCTCTCCAGAATGGTTGGATGAGCTCACAGCTCCACCAACAATGAATTAGTGTTCCAACTCTCCCACATGCTCTCCAGCATTTATCATTTTCTTGTTCTGTCATGTTTGCCAATCTTATAGGTATGATGTGGTACCTCAGAGTTGTTTTGATTTGCATCTCTCTAATCAATAGTGATTTAGAGCATTATTTCATATGATTATAGATATCTTTAATTTCTTCCTCTGAAAATTGCCTGTTCATATCCTTTGACCATTTATCAATTGAGGAATGACTTGTATGGTTATACAGTTGAGTCAGTTCTCTATATATTCTAGAAATGAGGCCTTTATCCCTGAGCTTAGCCGCAAAAATTCTTTCCCAATTTACTACATCCCTCTGAATTTTGGTTGCATTGGGTTTGGTTGTGCAAAAACTTCTCAGTTTAATGTAATCAAAATTATCCATCTTGCATTTCATAATGCTTTCTATCTCTTCTTTAGTAAAAAATTCTTCCCTTCTCCATAAATCTGATAAATACACTATTCCTTGCTTCTCCAGTTTATTCATGGTATCAATCTTTATACCTAAATCATGTACCCATTTGGACTTTATTCTTGTGTATGGTGTCAGGCATGGGTCTATGCCTAATGCCTAATTTCCGCCACACTGTTATCCAGTTTTTCCAGCAATTTTTTTCGAACAGTGAGTTCTTATCCCAGAAGCTGGGGTCCTTGGGTTTATCAAAGAGGAGGTTGCTATATTCCTTGCCTACTGTGTCTTGAGTGCCAAGTCTATTCCACTTGTCTACCTCTCTGTTTCTTAGCCAATACCAAGTGGTTTTGATAATTGCTGCTTTGTAGTACAGTTTGAGGTCTGGTAGCGCTAGGCCACCTTCCCAAGCATTTCTTTTCATTAGTCCCTTTGATATTCTGGACCTTTTGTTCTTTCAAATGAATTTTGATATTATTTTATCAAGCTCTAGAAAATAATTATCTGATAGTTTAATTGGTATGGCATTAAATAAGTAAATTAATTTAGGTAGAATTGTCATTTTTATTATGTTAGCACGGCCTAATGTTTTTCCACTTACTTAAATCTGACTTTATTTGTGCAAAAAAGTATCTTGTAATTGTGTTCATATAATTCCTGGGTTTGTTTTGGCAGGTAAACTCCTAAGTATTTTATAGTGTCTACCCTAGCTTTAAATGGGATTTCTCTTTCTATCTCTTGCTGTTGGCCTTTGTTGCTAATATATAGGAATGTGGAAGATTTGTGTGGGTTTATTTTGTAAGGATCTAGGATTTTCTTTTAACTCTCCCGTCTCCCTTCCCCTCCTCAATAGTATTCACTTTTCTCCCCCTCCTCCTGCAGCCTTCCCCTCCTTCTTTTAGCCCCCCTCCCTTTTAGTCCCCTTTACTCTTATTGCTTCTTTCCTCCCTTTTAGCCACCCTCCCCTTTCTTCCCCCTTCCCCTCCTACTACCTATAGAGCTAGTTAGGATTATCTACTTAAGATTATTGTTCCCTCCTTTGAACAAATCAGATGAGAGTACCTCTCAAACAATGCTCATCTCCCTCCCCTCCTTCCCTCTACTATAGTTTTGTACTTCTTCCTGTGATATAATTTGCCATTTTCTGCTTCCCCCTTTCCACACCTCTTATTACATTCCCTTCTCATACTTAAATCATATTTTTGACATGACATCATTTACTTTATGCCCGTTCCCTCTACATATATCCCTTTTATCATAATAGCTGCACAGTTCTCAAGATTAACAGGTATCATCTTCCCTTATAGGGAGGTAAGCAGATTGCCCTAATTGAGTTGCAAGTTTTTGTTTTTGTTTTTTCCCCTCTGTTTACCTTTTTATGATTCTCTGGAGACCTGCATTTGAAGATCAAATTGTCTATTGAGTTCTGGTGTTTTGGTCAGGAAGCTCTGGAAATCCCTTATTTCGTTGAATGACTTTCTCCTTGCCTGAAATGTTATGCTGAACTTTCCTGGGTAGTTGATCCTTGGTTGGAGTCCCAACTCCTTTGCCTTACGGAATATTGGGTTCCAATTCTTTCGATCTTTTAATGTAGAAGCTGCAAGGTCCTGTGTGATCCTGACTGTGTGACCTTGATATTTAAATTGTTTCTTTCTGGCTGCTTGTAGTATTTTCTCCTTCACTTGATAGCTCTGGAATTTGGCAACTATATTTCTTGGGGTTTTGAGTTTGGGATCCCTTTCCGGTGGGGAACGGTGGATTCTTTCAATGACTATTTTGCCCTCTGAGTCTAGTACTTCTGGGCAGTTTTCCTTGATGATTTCCTGGAAGATATTGTCCAGACTCTTTTCTTCATCATGGGTTTCTGGCAGGCCAATAATTCTTAGATTTTCTCTCCTGGATCTATTTTCCAGGTCAGTTGTTTTTCCAATTAAATATTTTAGATTTTCTTCTATCTTTTCATTCTTTAGATTTTGTTTGACTGATTCTTGTTGCCTCATTGAGTCATTAGTTTCTACTTGCCCAATTCTAATCTTGATCGTATTGTTTTCTTCAGTTAGCTTTCGCATCTCCTTTTCCATCTGGCCAATTTTTCCCTTTAAGGAGCTATTTTCTCCATTTAATTTTTGTACTTCTTTTTCCATTCGACCAATTTTCCCAGTTAGGTTTTGGGTTTCCTTTTCCATCTGATCAATTTTCCCTATTAGGTTTTGAGTTTCCTTTTCCGTTTGATTAACTCTTCCTTTTAGGGAATTATTCTCTCCAGTTAATTTTTGAACTTCCTTTTCCATTTCTTCAATTTTCTTTTTCAGATTGATGTTCTCATCAGTGAATTCTTTTTTTATAGTTTCAAAATCATTGGCCAGTTTTTCTTTTATATCCTTCTTCAGACGTTCCAGGTAATCTAGTTGTGCTTGCGAGAAATTCATAGTCCCATCTGAGGTTTCAGATGGAAGTACGGTCTCAGCCCTAACCTCTTTGGTGTTTGTGTTTTGGTCCTTATCCCCATAGAAAGATTCTATGGTTTTTTTCACTTTTCGTCTGCTTTTTCCGATTCATGATGTTGGCTGAGTGTTGTAGCTTTTGGTTCTTTCAGTCAGAAGGTACAGATCTTTAAGTTGAGCTGATGTGTGTCTGGGCTAAAAGCAGGCTTTTGTTTTTTGTTTCCCCGATCAACCCTGGGGTTATCTTGTTAGGTGTGTGGGAGGTGTGGTCTGGTCTCAGGCTATCTCCTCTGCTGACTTGAGGCAAAGGCAAGGTCCGGGGATGGTGATCCCAGCTTCCCTATTGTCTTCCCTTTCCCCTGGAGGGCTGGGGCACGCCTAGAGGCTAATGCGTGTTCCTGCCCCTCCTGGGGCTCGTCTCCCGGGCTGAGGCTTGCTTGGGTCTCAGTGCGAATTTTCTCTGCCCTCGGTCGTCTGTCCCTCCAGATAGCCTCCACCACGGTGGGAAGAATCCCCCTTTGCCACTTTTCCAGCCTGTGGTGTTATGAGACCACCCGCCCCCTTCTGCTGTTCCCACTGATCCAGGATTAATCTGGGGAAGAATTTTATGGTTCCCTCACGGTCATCGGGGGGGAGGGGAGAGCACTTACTGATCACTCCGGCATCCCAGCTCCTGGATGTTCAAGTAGTGACCCACTGAAGTCCCGTCTTTAGGCTGAAGATTTCAAAGGCTGTTGCGCTGATATCGTTGGCTCGGCCTGGCTTATCTCCTGCTCCGCTGGTCTCGCCCGCCACTCTCGGGCCCCTCGGGTCGCCTCCGCCCTGCCGCGCCGACCGCGCTGCGCTGTGCGCCGGGGTCTTACCCCCGCGGAACAGATCCCTCCCGTGGACCTTCCAGTCCAGCCTGGGCTCCGAATCTGTCAAAGTCCATCTCCCACTGGATTCTACACCTCCAAAGTCTGGTCAGACTCTCCCCCCAGAGATATCCAAAGGAGTTTTTCCAGGAGCTTAGGTGAGTCGTTGCTTTCACTCCGCCATCTTGGCTCCGCCTCCAGGATCTAGGATTTTCTAAAGGACTCCCATAGTCCTAGTAGAATCTGTGGAATAACTGACTCAGTGTCTGCATCTGGAGTTGAAGACAAGCTAGTACACTGAGCGGTCAGCTTTAAGACTCAACAGGCGGGGCAGCTAGGTGGTGCCATAGTGGATAGAAAGCTGGGCCTGTCGCAGGTCTTCCGGCTGGCCAAACCGGATAAATGTATGAGAGAAGAGACTTTCCAGAGTCGAACAAGGGTTAGGCTTTATTCAGGGTCTTGGTTACATGTGCAGGGTGAATTCTTCCTCAGGAGAGAGCTTCTCATTTCTCATAGCACAATAATATTCCATTATAATCATACTACAGCTTATTCAACCATTCCCCAATTGATAGGCATGCCCTTAATTTCCAATTCTTAGCCACCACAAAAAGAGCTGCTATAAATATTTTTATACAAGTAGGTCCTTTTCCTCTTTTAAAAAAAAATCACTTTGGAATATAGAGTCCCTTTAGACTGCTCAACCATATTTACCTTTTATGTTTCTCTTGATTCCTGTGTTTATGTTTCAAAGTTTCTTCTTAGTTCTAGCTTTTTTTTTTCAATCACGATGCTTTGAAGTTTATTATTTCATTAAAATAGCACTTTCCCTATGCAAACATACTAAATTTTGCGTGGGTTAAGTTACCCTTGGTTATAAGCCTTTATCTTTACTCCTTTGGAATATCATCCCAACAGCTCCTCTCTGTTACAGTGGCAGCTGCCAGAATTTGTCTTTGTAGTTCCACAGTACTTGAAGTCTTTCTTTCTCCCTGCTTATATTATTTTTCCCTTTGACCAGGTACCTTTAGATTTTGCCTGTTATGTTCTTGTGTTTTTCATTTTGGGATTCCTTTCAGAAAGTGACTGGCAGATTTTATTTTTACTTTGCCCTCTGATTCTAATAGATCTGGGAAGTTTTGGTCTGTGATTTCTTGAAATATACCCAGGCTTTTTTTTGGGACATGACTTTAAATAGTCCAATTATTCTTAAATTATCTCTACTTGATTCATTTTTAGGTGATTTTTCTAAATGTGATGTTTTACATCTTGTTTTTTTTTTTTTTTATTCATTGGCTCTTAGAATAATGCCTGGCCCATAGTAGGTACTTAATAAGCGCTTTTTGACCTGAATTTTACATTAAGGAATCTTTAACTTCTGTTTGGTACATTCTAATTATCAGGTATTCTGTTACTTGGGTAAAGTTTTTTCCTCTTGTAATATAGCCTTAATTCTCCTTCCAATTTTTTCCTCCAGAGCTCTCCTTTTTTTCAATTCTTTCCTCTGGGGATATTTTTTCATTTTTAATATCACTTTAATTTTCATTTATTTATCTACTTATTTGTTTATCCATTCATCTATTTTTTCATTCATCCTTATCTATCATCTATTTATCTATCATCTGTAATTTCTTGTTCATTTTTTCCCAAGAATCCTAGTTGACTTTGTGCCTAAACTATGCTTTTCTTTGAGGCTTTGCTTGTAAAGATTTTGGCCTTATTTTCTTTTGAATTTGAGTTTGGATATCCCTGGCTCCATAATAGCTCTTTATCATCAATGTTTTGTTGTTGTTTACTCATTTTCTGACTCATTCTTACTTCTTGAATTGGGATTTTATGTTGAGGAAGAAGCTCCATACTTCTGGAAAGAATTTTGGTACCTTATCATTTCCTGATGAGGATAATCAATGATCCTGCCATTGCATTTTTTGAGGTACTGCACACTACGTTCTTCAAGGTTCTCAGGGGCAGTTTTAATAGACTCAAATGAGTATGATCTAGGACATGTTCCAATTGTTGCTTTCCTGGTCTGACCTGGGCAGGCTCTAGTCCCGCTTTAGGGCCTGAGCAGTGCAGACATGGGTATGTCCTTGATAGAAACTCCAGTAAAGACTTGATGACCTTAGACCATATAAGCTCTCTGGAAGGCTTCAGAGAGACAGAGATGTGGATCTATCTCTCATCTTACCTTTGGGCTAGTCATTCACTCTTAAGTCACACTCTAGGATTAGATCCATCCATGGTCACTTTCCTGTGGGGTGAATTTATGATTTGGGGCAAGAAAATGACCCCCTGTGGTCTGTTCTTAAATTTTCCTATTACTATTCAATCTGGTGATCTTCTCTGTTTTTAATAGAATAGGAGACACACACACACCTATGAAAGAGAGAGAGAGAGAGAGAGAGAGAGAGAGAGAGAGAGAGAGAGAGAGAGAGAGAGAGAGAGAGAAAGAGAGAACTGGGCTGTACTGCTGTCTCTTTTTCTCTTTTCTGCTTCTCCACAGAGTTCTTTTGATACTATGCTGGGTGATCTTATACTTCTGCTCACTGGAAATCTCTTTCACTCTGTCATTATGTAGCTTCTGCTGCTTTAGAATTTGTTTAGAGTCATTTTTTTACAGGCATTTTATGGATTACATGAGGGAGTTTCTACAGGTCTGTCTTTCTACTCTGCCATCTTGGCTCCGCCCCCCCCCCCCAAAAAAAAAAACACCAGAGTTTATTTAGGATCTGCCATATTGGCCAGATTCTTTAAGAAATCTGAACATTTGTGATGCTGGCATTGATAAGCGGGTCATATAGAATCTGAGCTAGACTGAATCTGAGCCATACTTCTGCTTTTCAATCATCATTAAGGATCAGAATTCTAAGCCACAGATCATTTCAGGCAATACTTGGAATGGAACATTTCTATCCTTCAAGGGGCAGAAATTCATATTTTGTGGATTCAGATGCAATGAACATAGGCCTTTTTCTATCTTCTCATTCATCCTTTAGCCATACAAACATGTGGGGCTGGGCAGTAATACAAAATACAATGGAAAGAATACCAGATTTTGAATCCGAAGGGCTGGGGTTGAAACCTAGCTCTGATACTTACTATTTGGTTTTGGGGCAAATCACTCCTGCTCTGTGGATCTCAGTTACTTCATCTCTAAGATAATATTCAGTCAGATAGGACCTATGGTCCATTCCAGATCCCAAGTCCCATAACTCTAAATATTGAATAAGCCCACAGCCTAAACATTAGGTTTTTCAAGCATGATCTCTTCCAGTTCTTATACATCATAAAATATTCTATAAGCAAATTAAATGAAGATTCTCAAAGATCAACTTTCCGACTCAGCTCTCTAACAAAACCTGTCATACAAGAATTGTTTCAGCAATATAGCTGTAACTTTTTAAAATAAGACAGATTTACATTCATACCATGGTTATATATAATACTGCAGATTTTATAGCCATGGAAAGTTAGATTGTACCATCATTTCTCAATAGGACAGATTAAATTAATATAATATAAAACCTAATTGACCATTCAATATTTATTCAAGATTTTAGTTGAAAGCAATATAATCTGCATCATAATTTCTGAAAATAACTGTAATTTACATGATTTCCTTAAAACCAATTAAGATAGCATTTAGCAAACTATTAATTTCATCATGCATATTAAAGCTGAATGGAATCAGTGTTTGCATCCTCATGACACCCAAACTAATTCAATTAAAGAAAAAATTTTAAAGTATTTCCCATACATCAGGCATTGTGTCAAGTGCCAAGGATAGAAATACAAGCAAAGAAAGCAGAATTTGATCTCAAAGAACTTTAAACTGGAAAATTAACAAAAAACTGGACAATTAACAAGAACTGGAAAATAAGAGAGAAGTGATGGTGTTTGGAGATGTCCTGGGCATGGTAAAGAGATCTGGTTCCTGGGAAGAATAAGGAGAAAGCTCCTCTACCAGAGGCTGGTGGCCCTACAGTGGTTGTAGAAGGGGAAAGGAGATGAGAATGTTAGGCAAAGCACAGACAGCATAGTTAAGATATCTAGAAGACTAGATTGACTGGAATATACTTATATTTAAAGGAAAATAGAGTCGTCTCCTGATTAGTGCAAATAATGAATCCCATGGTTGTACTATTTGAAGTTAAAATTATATATAAAATATAATTGGTTCCAGCCCAATGAAAATAGACAATGAAAATATTTAAAAATAAGTTTTGATCTGTTTATTAATGTGATATGATAGTAAAGAATAAGAAAAAATATTTTTGATTTAAGTGTATTACAAATAAAATAATAGAGTAGTTTTAGAAAGCAAAATTTTGATATGATACAAACGCAATTACTATCATTAAAATACTGTAGCAGTATAGACTGAATTGCCTTCTCTTTCTTTAAATTTTCATACATACACTGGTAGTTGCAAAGAACTTCATCTACATCTTCAGGAGATTGCATACTCACATTCCCATACACTGAATCATGTGTAGTTGAATGACCTGGGGCATTACCTAAAATCAGCAATGCTATAAACATGATTTTTGCAATATTTTGCAACAGCTGGGCTAAAGTAACTTGAAAATCAGTCTTCAAAAACAACTTTAGTTACCCATGCTTTCTCATTTGACCAGCAAAGAACTGGAAACAATCTGTGGTTATAGCTTTGGAAAGACTCAGAATTTCCAAATGGATGAACAAGCAATGGTTTTAATTTTAAATCCCCTCTGCGTTTCCTTCCAATAAAAGTTTTAGGTGATCCTTAACCACTTTAAATCTCTGTTGCGACCTTTGTTCCTAGACATGTATGTTTAAGAAGTCACCTTTTCCCAGAATTTCTTCCAGATTAAACTTGTTTTTTGATCAGTCAATCTTCTTTGAGTATTTTCCTCAAACTATCAGGATATTTAGCTGTCATGACCTCCTTTGTACTGGTTGTCTCTCCGGTAATATTATGTTGTTGGAATCAATTTTTAAATCAATCAAATCAAAGAATGCTTGAGGTAAATATTTTTTCACTATACACTGGAGAGGGAAGAGACTAGGGAAAGGGAGCTCAACTAGGAAGTTATTGAATACAGTTGGGGCAGCTAGGTGGCACAGTGGAGAGAGCACCAGCCTTGGAGTCAGGAGGAGCAGAGTTCAAACTTGGCCTCAGATGTTTACTAGCTGCAAAAAAAAAAAAAAAGAGGGAAATCATCCATAGATGTAGGAGGGGCTAAGAGGGTCTCAACTAGAGAGTCTCAACTGTATTAGTAGAAAGACATGTGCTACATCTTAATGGACTGGAGTTTTTACTTTTGGGAAGAAATTTTGTTGATTCCACCTGTAATAGGGTAGAGCTTTTACACAGAGGAATATTTACTTAGAAAGATAATCATAAATATAAAACCCCCACCCCCAAAACACATGGGAGGCATAATTCTCCTCCTTTCTACTGTCTCATTCTCTGGGAAAGGAAAGGTGATTCAATTGCTAGCTTAGCTTGGTTCCCATAGAACTGCACAGTCCCAGGTATAAGACCAACCCCCACTTCAGGATTAAGTTCCAGGCACCCTAGGTTTTCAGGGCTCTCTGTCTACTTCTCTAGCAATCCTGGCTCCAAGTTCACCATAGCTCAAACTCTTAATCAGATGAGGGTCACCTCTGGCACCTGGAATTTAAATAGCAGAAAACAGAAAAAAACACTTCTAGGCCTATTTCTCAGAGCCAGGGGTAACAGAGGGAGAGCAGAGAAAAGGCAATTCCTTTAACACCAGTTCAGTTCACAGCACCCTGGGTAGACTCAGCAGCTGGGTTCACAATCACAAAGAGAGAGGGAACTCCTTAGTCCAGCCAATTTTAATGATGTAGGCAGCTAATCAAAGGAGGCCACCCCACCCATGTGACTGGACATGCAGCAGGTTCATGTTAGGCAAACTGAGTATGCTTAAAACAAAGCTACATACCTCCATAATATATCTTGCATCCAGTTTCTTCTTACCTCCTGATGGAGACCCAACCATCACCTTAGAGACATTGATAAGATCTCGATTTAAAAAATCCAATTTCTTTGGTTATTTTAAATTCATAAGGGCTCTCCCTGAAAAATGGTTGGGGAGGAGACTGAATCTAAGGCTAAATTTAACTTCTTGGCTCAAGTGATTGGATGGAGTCTCCAGCTTGGGCGGAGTCTCCTACCACACATTTACTAGATGCTTAAATCTCTAATTCCAAATCCAGATCGCAGTACAACATCACTACAATCCATCCAAAAGCTCCTAAAGACAGGAATTGAACAAGGACTTCTCATACTTGCAGTTAGTCTAAACCTATGATTAATTGATGGAACATGTGCAGGCCTTGTTCACACCTGGCAATCAATGGAGACAAGTTCTCACCAAGTATATCTTCTTGTTCATAAACCAAGTGGCCAACAGACATTTATTAGTGTTTATTATGTGCTAGTTACTGTGATAAATACCAAGGAGACAAAGAAAGGCAAAAAGTAATAGTACCTGTCCTCAAGAAGCATATATTCTAAAGAGTGGATGACAACATATAACTAGATAAATAGAAAGAGAGAGAAAGAGAGCGAGAGAGACAGACAGACAGACAGAGAGACAGAGACAGAGAGACAGAGAGAGAGAGAGAGAAGAGAGAGAGAGAGAGAGAGAGAGAGAGAGAGAGAGAGAGAGAGAGAGAGAGAGAGTAAATGAAGGTAATGTGAAAGCAGATAGCATCTGGTCTTTAAGTGGGATAGGATAATTCTCTAGGCTGACTCCATACCCTTGCACAAAGGTTTTATCAACATGAGACCATATTTTGTTTGATCTCCCTGCTCCTCCCCGTATGATTCATTTGACTGCGGCTCTATATGCTGAGGACTTTGTTAGACAAAATTTGCTACTTCCAGTAATTTGTTTGACTGAGTTTTCCCCCACAGAAATCACTGAGTATTTTGTCATCATGTAGGCAAAGTCTGAAGACACTTTTAAAAAATTTTGAGGTCAGTTCATGTAGAGGAGCTTACTAGTAGAAAGAGTCCACATGTCTCCTCCCTGATGGAGATTGAGCAGATGCCAGCAGTCAGTGTATCAGAACAGTAAGGCCCATTTATGTAGCATGTTAAGGTTAAGTTTTTCTTCACAATAGCCCTGTGAAGTATGTAGTGCAAGCATTTCTATCTTCATTTACAAATAAAGAACCTAAGATAGAGAGAGGCTAAGTCACCTGGCTAGGGCCACCCCACTGCAATGTCTAGTGCCCCAGATGGTTTCCTTTTATTGCCCCTGTACCAGACTACCTCCTCTCTGTTAACTATATTGAAGAACTATCACACTCACTTGGAGATGCTTGTCAAATAAACAAAATCATAAATTCTGTTCCCTCTCCCTGATGGAAAGTTGTTTCTAATTAGTTAAGATAAACATGAGTAGTTCAGTTTTGCTAATTAAATGGTTTGCTGTGGGCTCAACTAGATCAATGACTAAAGCTGCTACAAGAAGCTTGATTTCTGAGCTGGCTTTTAGGTTTCAAAAGAAAGGGGAGCAGTAGGTCCAAGGTGGCCATGGGGGAAGAGATTGAATTGAGTAGGGCAAACCTTAAAAACAAATTGTTTGTCTTAGAAATTCTATATGCTTTTCAAATATTCCATGATTATAAAAAATAATAAACACAGAATCTCAGAGTTGCCAGAGATTTCAAAGGTCATCTCGTCCAATCTTGGCTTCAATAAGAATGACCTCCATAGCATACATGACATGTGGTCATCTAACCTGTGTTTGGAGATTTCTCATTGTGGAAGAAAACCACAGACATACTTACATATCTATATATACATACATGTGCATAATATTGTGTATGTGTATAAATATGCATAAACAGATACATACCCATACATAATAGACATATGTATGGTGGCACAGTGGATAGAGTACCAGGCTTGGAGTCAGGAAGGCTCACCTTACTGAGATCAAATCTGGTCTCAGACACTTAGTTGTTGTGTAGCTCTGGGCAAGTCATTTAACCCTATTTGCCTCAGTTTCCTCATCTATAAAATGAGCTGGAGGCACAAGGAATATGACTGAAAAAATGAATGAACAATAACATATACATATACACATACATACACACTCTAACTTAGCCTAAGATTGTCAGAGACGCTTTTTTAATTTTAAAATCAATCTTGTTTAGAGAGAGATTTGGACAAAAAAATATGACCTCTCTGATTAAAGCAATTTCCAATTCAACATTTATGTAATTAGGAAACAAAAAATGGTGAAATTCTACAGCAATGAAAAGGAGGGAAGTATAGTTTTGAGTTACTTATTTGTGATATTTAACTAAAGGAAACAAGAGTAGACACAACCTTGGAAAGATTTTAATCAGAACACTATAATTCTGAATACTCTTAAATTCTAATCTAGTCAGCAATTTAAGGGAGACCAAGGGCATTCACAACACTAACATCCTAATTGTTGCAACAAAATGGAGGTGGTACTCCCCCCACTCCCCCACATATTGAAGGAGTATGATGTTTTATAATTTTTCTTTGAACCTATATGGTAATTACAGAATTTGTTTTTTCCCCCCAATTTAGAGTTGTGCAAAGTGGAATTCCAAGAGGCTAGACAGCTTATGCATCAGATTTGATAGAGCAAAGATTTGAACCTATGACTCCTGGCTTTTTTGCTTAATTTCCCCTTTCTAACGTAACACTTTTCTTTCTAGAAGCAGGAAATCACTACAATACAACTGTTGAACAGAAACAATCAAAGCAAGTGCCAAGGGAACTATGGGTTTGATCTTGGTCCACTTTGGACATGCAAAGTCATTATTGTATATAGCTAAGACTTTGAGAACATGTGAAATGTCTACCCCATGCCACAACCAGTTGGTTCAGTGGAAACAATTCATGAAACTGGTTCCTTGACATTGGAGAAATGATACAATCAAATGCTAACTGAATTTGAGGGAGGGTGTCGATACAATCAACATGATAGCATGAAATGCTTGTTCAAGATCAAATTCAAATATCATTATCAGTGTGATTATACTGAAACTCAAGTGTCTGAATATGCATTTCCAAATGAGTCAGAGGACAGTGCAAACCTACAACCTAATCTGACCAAAGTAATCTTCCTAATTTTCATCTTTGATCATAATATTTCCCGCTCAGGAATCTTTGATGCTTCTCCATTGTTTACAAATGAAATACATACTCTTTATTCTGCCATCCAAGAGCCTCCACAGTCACAACTCATGTTCTTTAACAAGCTTCAGTCTCTTTATCCCCGGTCCCGAACCTCATCTTGTCTAGTCCTATATCCTTGCCTCTGTTCACTTCCTGTGAATAGAATGGCCCTCCTTCATATCTCTGCTTATTAAAATCCACCTCTTTCAAAAAGACCTAGTTTAGGTGATACCTCTACTATAAAATCATTGATTCCCACTTCTAAAAATGATTTCTCCCTCCTCCATTTTTTCCCAAACCTGTTTTCCCCTATTCATTAATTATATTTTAGCTTTATTAGAGTGATTTGTTTACATTTCACACTTTTCCTCAGAGATTGTTGACACCCTGAGGATTTACTCAAAGGGCTGCATTATTTTTTTTCTCAATTTACTGTTCCCCAAGTCATCTCACACTATACACAGCGTATGCATTAAATAAACATTTTTTTGGTTGCATGACCAGCCAGTTCAATGAAATAACCAATCACCTCAGAGAAACTACTGATTTGACAAACTGCTGTTGCTAACTTGAAATAAAATGACTGGTCATGACTTTGACTAGACTCATCCAAAGGAAATCAGGATCCTACTCTGGTTTTTAAGTTTGGAAGGATTTTTCTTTAAAAAAATTGCTGCTCATTCCAACTGCACAGGGAGAGTCAAGATGAATTTAAGGACAATTGACAAGGGAATGGCATATTTCTGCAGGGTCTTTACATATAAAGAGAATAGTAGTGCCAATTGGAAGTGAAGGTACAGAGATAAGTAAGGATGAAAATTGATAAATCACTATGTTACAACATAAGACAAAGAAAAATGATTAATAGGTCAAGGGTTCTTGACTTTTTTGTGTCATGGCCTCCTTTAGCAATCTGGTGAAGTCTATGGAACTTTATTCAGAATAATGTTTTGTTGCCCATGTTCATAAATGAAGGAAGTGCTAAACTCAGAGGTTATTGAAAATAAGGATGAATTTTTTTCCCATCAAAGTCCATGGATTCATGTGAAATCTGATTCCAGTTTATGAACGCACACTCTTGATTTTGAGAAATCTTTTTTCTGTGAATCCTAGGTCTGTGGGAACTGCAGTATAAAAGAAAGCTTAAAATAGAGAGGTATATCTTGATCTGCAGAGGAATTTGAGCAATAAGCACACCCTGGAGTGCCCTCTTGGCATGGGCTGTATGAAAGAGTAGCTACTCTGGGAAAGAGACCAACTGTTATCCGCTGAGAGCTGAGGAAAACTGCAGAAATGGGCGGGTTGGGACACTTCACAGAAGATCGTGAACATCATTTGATTGGACACCTATGGACCCAGATGGCTTGGGAGGAGAAAGTGAGGCTGGTGAGTTTTCATAGCTCCCCCTCACTTAACTTCAATTCACTTGCACGTCATAGAATGAAGAACAAACAACAACCACTGTGAGTGGAAACAGGAACTACCCCCATTGGAGACCCAACATGAACAGGTGAGTTGGTGGGCAGCACAGCTTCCTTCCTTCCTTCCTTCCTTCCTTCCTTCCTTCCTTCCTTCCTTCCTTCCTTCCTTCCTTCCTTCCTTCCTTTCATTCTTTTCCCTCTGTCCACGTAGGGTATCATACCCTTGCCTGCCAATCCTCTACTGAAAGGAATATAATTTTGATCACTGAAACTTTTTTTTCCTTAAGGACCACACATTAAATCTAAATCACTGGTTTTCAGGGATTGACCAACAGCAGGACCCAGGCCAAGCCCCATTTGGTCATTGTTTAGGCCCTGATTGGGTCAGAGTGAATGTAAATAACAACTGTTTCTATTTTGGCCAGAAACCCTGAGAGTCTTTGCCTCCCAGGTTGATTTTTTCTAACTAGGTAAAGAAGCTATTTTCAGCCTCATTTCTTATCTCACCTTAATCACTGAATTGGAATTGCCTCAGTCAAACTGAGACCTGTTAAAGACCTTAGCTTAAAAAGGTCAAGATCCTCCACAACATCCAGGGCCATCTCCAATCATCTTGATTTATTGGTTGGTTGTTTTATCTGTCATTCTTGAAAAGGACCAAAATGACATCCCCATGATAGAGTGAAGTTTCAGTGCATACCACTGTGACTGATCAGACCAATATGAGCTCAGAATGCTCTACCACAGATTGGGCCCAGATACTCCATGTGAACATCTGGGGTGGTTACTCCAAATTTGTGAATCCTACATTTCCTTTGTGCTGTTTCAATTCTGCTTTGCTCATAGAGCATAGCACCTTTTCTGATGTAGGCATGCCATGCTGAGCAGTCCTGTGCCAGTGTCTCCCATGCTGCAAAATCAAATCCAAAGTTCTTGAGAGAGACCTGCTTCTTCTGACCACCATGTGATCACCTGCCCCATGTCAGTTCTCCATAAAATAGTCTTTTTTGGCAAGCATACATTTTGCATTTGAACAACATGGCCAGCCCATCGGAGTTGCACTCTCTGAAATGTAGTTTGAATGCTTGGCAGTTTAGTTTGAGCAAGGACCTCAGTTTCTGGTACCTTATCTGCCAGGTGATCTTCAGAATCTTCATAAGACAGTTCAGATGGAAGCAATTC